>NC_062566.1:75689090-75995454 GCF_022837055.1 Prionailurus viverrinus
AAGGGGCGCCTGGGTGGCTCAGTCAGTTGAGCGTCCAACTTCGGCTCAGGTCACGATCTCGCAGTCCGTGGGTTCGAGCCCCGCGTCGGGCTCTGGGCTGATGGCTCAGAGCCTGGAGCCTGCTTCCGATTCTGTGTCTCCCTCTCTCTCTGCCCCTCCCCCGTTCATGCTCTGTCTCTCTCTGTCTCAAAAATAAATAAATGTTAAAAAAAAAATTTTTTTTAAATAAATAAATAAATTGTGCTAATAGTCAAAATAAGCCAGGCCATCTTATAGTGCAACTCTGAAGTCATCAAAACTGGTTTTAGTACCCTTAACATTTGGCCCTGCCACCCCAATCTCTTCCATCTCAGGTGACCCATATTTTCCAGTTCCTCTCCTGTCCAGCATGGTCCTAGAAAAATGTCTTAGAAATTCATTCATATGAAAGGATAAATGATAGTTAGATATGACTTGATCAGTTTTTCATCCTAGGGGTACCCTTCTCTATACTGGAGTCAGGATCCAGATGCTCTTGGTTAAAGGAGCTAGATGATCCTTTCTATTTTACCAATGTTTATTTGCATAAGTAATAGTCACAAGGGCTTTGTAGCAGGCCCCTGGGAGGAGGCAGATAAAGTCAATGTAGGGAATGGCATGGTCTCTATCTTTACCTGCCTTCCTACTATCTACACAAAAAACCTAGCCTGATAGCCTGATTTTGAACTCCTATAAGAGACAGGTTAATGTAAGAAACAGAAAGATCTATGTTCATGGTAGACTGAGAGAGAACTACTTTGCCAGCTCTACCACAGACAACAGCCTGCATGGTCAAGATAGCATTACCACCCCACCTTCCCACCCCCCACCACCAAGGAAAGGGCAGTTGTACCAGCAGGGAAGCATTGGTATAGAGGCCACCAGGAAGAAGGCAATGTCAAGGTCCTTTGACAAGGAGACAAAGACATCTGAGGTGGCTCATTCTAGAGCACATATGAGACACGACCTGACCAAAGGGCTCCAGAAATAACTAAAGAGGAGTTTGGGGATAAGAGTAGTGTGAGGTTTGAAGCCTACTGAAGCTTAATTAAGAATTATACCCAATGAAATTTTCCCCATAATTTTATAAGTTAGGAGAAGTATTTGGGAGTCATATTGGCCAATCTTGTAGCTTAAGTTCACCCCTTGCAGGCAAATAACTTTTCAGGAAATCTCCCTTCGCTAGTTGTATCATCCAAATAAAATGTATTATTAGTAACATCATCATTATTGTCATTAGTTAATATTTATAGTTTCATGCTATTTTTCGTATCTTCTATTTTCAGCTATGAGATAGTATGGCAACAAGTACCTTTGAAATTGGCATATCTCTTTCCTTCTGCATCAGTTTAGTTGCCTAGTACCAAATCCTGAATTTAAAGAAAATAACTATGACTTCACACTGGCCCTGCCCATTAATGCCAAATGAATGCATTGCTGTATCAGTA
The DNA here is from genome assembly GCF_022837055.1 of Prionailurus viverrinus. Lineage (NCBI taxonomy): Eukaryota > Metazoa > Chordata > Mammalia > Carnivora > Felidae > Prionailurus > Prionailurus viverrinus. The sequence goes on from NC_062566.1 coordinate 75,690,557, forward strand.
AATATCAAATTCATTATGGAGTGTTACTAGAGCTCTTACAAAAGAGCCACTTGAGTCAGATCATACCTCAATCTCTGTGCTGCCTTTGCGTGTCATCTACCTACAAAGGTGATGCTTTGAAATCGTGTCAAGAATTTTAATCACAGATAGTCTCTGCACACTGTGTAGATAGGGAATAAAAAGGGGCTCCTGCTTCCCTAGACTCCAGTTCAACCCCTGCAGTTTTCCTCACCTTGGATGACGTATTCAAGATTTTGATTCATTTTTCCATATTATAACCATCTCTTTCACAGCTGGGGTGAAGGGAAGGAGAGACAGTGTTAGATAGCTACAGGGAAAGTCATAATTTAAGGGTCAGAAACCTTTTATAACTGGTGTGCTAAGGTTTGGGGTTCTTTCGTTCTACCATATTTAAGAGGGCTATGCTGCTGCCACTGACCCCTTCTATTCATCATGCCAAGCAAAATCTGGCCATGTGTTAGCATCACTTGGCTAAAATTGAGCTGCCCACTCTAGCATTATGACTATCATTCTTTGTTCAAAAATTATTTCATTTAATTATTTCATTTAATCCTTTCAGCATCACTAAGAAAGCAGGTGCTATTACCAGCCCCCACTTTATACAAAAGAAAATGGGAGTTTGAAGAACATAAATAACCTCATCTATGGTCACACCAGCAATAAGGAGGAAACCTTCAAACCCAAGTCTCTGTGACTCCAAGCCCAAGTGCTAAATCCTGTGCTGGTCAGCTGCCAAGGAGCTGTAACAAGGAGAATGAAATCCAGGGCCCAGCTAAATAAACACCAGAACATCACACTAACTATGCAATCTATTTTCCTCAGAAGGGGCCCTGGTTTTGATGCCTTCATTTCACATTTCTGTAATGTTTATTTATTTTTGAGAGAGAGAAAGTGTGAGCAGAGGAGGGGCAGACAGAGAGGGAAACAGAGGATCCCAAGCGGGGTCCCAATGTGGAGCTCCCCATGCAGGGCTTGAATTTGCAAACCATGAGATCATGACCTGAGCCCAAGTCGGATGCTTAACCAACTGAACCACCCAGGTGCCCCCAGTTCATATTTTTAAAGTAGCAGCCCCAGGACTATGTGTGTTTGTGCCAATTACTTAATCTCTCCAAATAAACATTGGTTTCTTCAGCTGAAAAATCTAGAGTTTTTCAAACTGTCTGTGCTGAAGGATCAGATTGTTTTCTTTTTTTTCTTTTTAAAAAATATTTTGGGGGAGCATATGCAGGGTAGGGGCAGAGAGAGGGAAACAGAGGATCCAAACAGGGCTTTGTGCTGACAGGCTGACAACAGCATGCCTGATATGGGGTTTGAACTCACGATCAGGACCTAAGCCAAAGTTGGACACTCCACCAACTGAGCCACTCAGGTGTCCCTGATTTTTTTCTTCTTTAAATTACCAGTTCATGTATAGACTGACACTTTTGTACAACACAGTAAAAATGAATTGCTAGAAATACTTAAAATTCAACAGACGTAAAATGATTCTGTCAAACTGTGAGAGTATCTCTCTCTCTCTCTTCAGGTGCCCTGTTACGGGGCTATGATAAATCTTCAGGTTCTAACTTGGCTACTTCGGTTTGTAAGAAATCAGCAGCCCTGCTCATTATTTATATTCAGCAGCTCCTCCACAGTTTCCTCCTTCTGTCCATCAGATCCTGTATAGTCAGGCCAGTTTGGAATACCATTCCTACAATTTTCATTTACAGTGGGGTTTGGAGTCATCACTCTATGTTGCACTATGTTTACTCCTTGAGTTTTACTCCTTGAGTGGGATTATTTCTGGCAGTTAGATTCTAAAACCCAGCTGTCAATTAAAGGACACCAGAGGGAATCTGCATGAGCGACATCAACATTTTTCCCTATCCCCCGCCTCATCAAGGGCAATTTATCAATAGCAAAACAACCTTTCCTAACTGGGTGGAATATGCCACAAAGAATCTGTCTTCTGTAAGAGCATTCAAGTCCCCACCCCACCCCTGTCTTGACATTGTACTTTGACAAAAGAAACTACTAATATGGCCAATGTTATCAAACATCAGTAGAACTACTTTTTAAGACTGTGGTACCTGTCCTCTTGATTTGAAAGTCCTCAGAGAAAATCTCCCAAATAAACCAGGATAAATGTAAACCACCAATAGAAATCAAATTTGCAGACAGATTTGTCTATATTCAGAACCTCTGCTCCCAAACACTGGGCAAAGCAGAAAGAACTGAGCTGTCAGGGTATAAACATGTCTGTCTCCTGCCTACTCAAGTTGACAGGATTAAGGCTCTATGCACAGAAGACTGCCTTTCTATTATTTTTAATTAATTTTTTTTAAACAAAAGCAATAGATAAAACTAAAAAATATCTTGACCAAGAAATCCCAAATTACATTTCTGGGAGCCATGGGGTTTCTGGGAAGATCTCATATGATCATGAGAGATGGAGGAGGGAAGGAAGGAAAAGTTAGCCAGGTGAAGGGTAGGTCTCTATTCCTTCTTTAATCATAGTAGCCTTGCTTTTATCCATTTCTAATTTTAGACTTCTCTGTAAGATTCAATGTGAGGAAAAGATTCTACTCTTTCAATTTTTTTTTGAAAACTACTTATTTAAGTACAATTTTGTTCCTAAACATTTTGGTTTGATTTAAATCAGCAAGTTTTAAGCCTATTTTAGAATTGAATTGGATTTTGATTTTTTTTTATTTTTGTAACTCCAAACTTTTATTTCAGAAATATTTGGCTGTAGAAATGAGTCAGACATCTCATTTTAACTGAGAGACATTTTTGCCAAACAAAATGAAAGAAAATATGAATATTCTGTCCTCTTGAAAGAGAAATGTTGGTACAGGATCTGATTTTCTTTTGTTATAAGAATTTCTTGAAGACTTGTTAGGGAAAGTTTAATGATGAAAATGGGAAGACAGCAGTGTCCTGTCTCTACTAAAATTTTCATTTGCATTTTAAAAGATTCATTGAGCTATTTCGTAACTGAAACTATTCTCTAACATCTTGATCTGCAGACAAGAAAAAGGTTCTAGCCATGCAAGTGCTGCTCCACTGGGCTCTATGGTTAACCAAGGCCCTATGTTGACAACACTAGGAATCCTATAAAATCCATTGAGAGATACAACTGGAACAAAATAACCCATGACATACTAGGTCTGCAACCTAGAAATCAATAAATCCAGGTGTGATGGAGCCATGCCCAGAGATATTTTCCATCTTGAATAATTCCCAAGTTACAATTTGGCATTTGGTCAGTTTTAAAACGCAAGTATTAGTACCACATTAAACTTATTATCACCTTTATAGAGCAATCTGGACCCCATTAAAAGGCTATTATCTTATAATTCTTTTCCACAACAATCATAATTACTGCTCTTGATTTTTTATGTATATTATCTTTAATATTCATGGTAATCTGGTAAGAGAAGTATTATTACAACCAATTTACAAAAAAAAGAAGTCAGGACTCTAAAAGTTAAATGATTTGCCTAGAACCATTATAGCCAAATAAATAGTAGCTCCAAGTCCTTCTAAGCAGAAAGGTCATCCCATGATATTAGAATCCATATAGAATCCATATATCTACCTTGAGGGTATGAAGGAGGATATGAGTTGCCATCACTTTTATTGAATGCTTACGCCAGGCATTGGGCAAAGCATTTTACAAACATTACCCTCTTTAATCCTCACAATGCCTACTATAGTGTAGTAGATATTATAATTATCTCCATTTTACATATGAAAAATTAGCTGAGGTTTAGAACAGTTAAGCAATCCAGGTCACACATCTTGGAACATATGAAGTCAAATCTAAATCCCAGATCTCTCTGATTCCAAAACACAAAAAAACAAGACCAAATTTATACTTCTAAATGAAGAATTCTTCTCAGGAGATTACATACTTAGTCCCCTGATGCTTCCATTGTTTATAATTTTTCTAAAGCTCATCCTCTAAAATTGCCTTCTTAGAATCAGTTTGTGAACCAATTGGGAGAAAGTGGCTCCTTAAACCCACTTTATGGCAAGACTATATTGCAGATGACTATTGAATTTGTCCATTTTTCTCTTAAATAAAGATTTGACATCCCTGAAAATCTTTTTTAAAAATGTGCCCCTAATTCCAAAGTAATTCCAAGAATGTTTTGAATAATTATAGCACTACTGGATTAAGTTTATAATTTCCCTGGATGCATACTATGAAAGAGTATACTCATTTAGGGACATAATTTATACATGTTCTTTTTAAAAAACAAATCAGCATTTCAGAGTTCATGATTATCTCTCAGTCCCATTGTTCAACACAGTGTGTTCCTACACAGTGCCTATCCCCAGGCATATTTTATATGCCTCCCCTCACATAATGATTCCTTGAAGAAAGTCAGACATCTCTGTAGGGAAGGAGCACCAACCAACAGCAAGGAGTCAGGGGAAGTGATTCTTTGGGAGAACTCCTAATCACCCAGAAATCTCTCCATAACAGCTCAGAATTTTCCATTCCTCTTCCTATAGATTTTAAAGTCTAACCTGGCAAAATGGCCCCACATTCCCCTGGAAGTGACAGATCACTTTTAATGTTAGCCTGCATTTTGTGGAAATCTTAAAGGGACAGATCAAGGTACTATATCGGTAGCCACTGAGCATTGTGATTAAAATCAATGTAACTCTGAAACTCCAAATCACTCATAGGATATCACTTTTGAGCTAAAATCCTACTAAGTTGGGGAGAGATTGGCATTTAAACAGATGTCAGCAGTGTTTTGGGAAATGTAAATTGAGGTACAGATGGTGACTGCTAGGGAGTTAAGAGCATCTGTGTTCTATGAAAAAAAAAACTATATTTGTGAAAAAAATTTTAAATAATAACTGAAATTCCCAACTTGATTTTGAGAGAAGACAAGAAAATATTCTCGTTGGATGGCACTGTTTGATAAGTTTCTTATCATATCAAAGACTATTTGCGTTTCTGGGTACTGGATATTAATTAGATTCAAGATGGGTAATTAAGCCTACATCTTCAGTAAGCCAAAATCAGAACTTTTACTTTGAAAGAAAACTACATAACCTTGGTAAAAAGATTGCAGATTTTTCTATTTCAGCCATTTTTGTACCTCAATTCAAGTTCTGAGGAAAATATCAGTTATCTGCCATATGTTGGTAAAGAGCAGGAGTCAGAAAGCCTGAATTCAAATTCTAGAACTACTGCTTGGTAGGTGTGTGACCTTAGGACACACTATTTAACTTCTCTAAGCCTTAGTTTCTCCATTTGTAAAATGAAGATAAAAATAATAGTACTTTTCTTCATAGGATGGTTGTAAGGATTACAGTTACATGTAAAGTGCTTGGAGCCTATGGTAAACATCAATAAATATTAGCTATTGTTATTATAGGTTTTCTTCCTACCTGGCAAATCTATAAAGGTCTAGATATCACTGACCTATTATCTCCCCAAGCATCACATCCTCATCCCCATCTAGACCTAACATGAACAATGACCTAGAAATCTAGATCAGATCCATATTTATGCATATCATTAATAATCTAACAAAGGAACTTTGTTCTCCTTTTTAACAGGCCTCTAGACATTCTCCATCAAAGAATCAACCATTCCAAATAGGAACACTTACATTTTTTAGGTTAGGCCTTTTTGTGAGATGCAGAATCCTTTTCAGGTCACCACAACAATTCAAAAAGTCATATTCCTTTTAACATGATTAGCGTTCTAGGAGCCTGAGTGTGCTGAAACAGTTTTCCATGAAAAAACTAGAAGAGGCTGAATCAACACCTCTCCATTCTATGTATTGATTTGTTTGTTTGTTTGTTTGTCTGTTTGCCTTTAAGGATTCTTATGCTCAGCTGCTTTTATTAATCCAGTTTTTCAATAAGTTTTCTCTTTTAGGGCAAATCAAGAAGCAAAAAAGTTAATCAATTAAGTCACATTAGGAAACTATGTAGAAACCATATAGGAATCCAGACTCCCAGGTTAGAGTTTAATGTGCTATACACTCTGCCTGATTGGAATGAGTTTATGAATTAGATCCCATACACAAATGGATGCATTTATCTTCGTTCACAGCATATCCGCAAACTCATTTACCAGATCCATAAGCACTTGTAAACATTGCTAATGGAGTTTGCTAAATGAATATTATAAACGTAATCCAAATGAGCTCTCCATGGAAATTGCAAATCATATGAAAAATATAGTGCATTTGGTTATAGCACATTTCAGGAACGGTATATTTTAGTTAATTGTGTTAGTACATTATACATGGCTAAATGTCAGTGCTAGCACCTAGCAGAAAAAAATTACCTCTTCCTGCTTGCTTTATACCATTCAACCTAGGATACTGAATATTATATAACCCATCATTCAAGTTCTTTATTGCTAAGGCAGATATTCCTGGTTCACACTGTATCCCTCAGAGGAAGCTAGGGCACTTGGAAACTGTGTAAGCTCCTTCAGCTGGTTAGAATTTTAATAAGATCCCTGAAACAGTTTTCAGAATGGTGCCTTGGTGGCAACTTTCAGGACAGCCTAATGTACACTGGGACTTGACTCAAAAGTTATACTCTTTAATTAATAAAATAAAAGTACAGAGGAAGTTGTAAACATATGATAGTCTTTTTTCTTTTTTAAATACGGTGATATTTTCAATTACATATTCTGTAATTTTAGAGTTATGTTATTTGAATGAAAATTATGTTTCATTGCTTCTTACCCAAAGCACAAGCAAGCCATACTCTGAGACTTCCAAAGGTTTTCTTACTTGGTGATGTTTTATTTCAGGTATTTGAAAACTAAAAATCTATGAAAAAATCAAAGTCTGATGATACTTTTAAGAGTTCAATTCTCTGAAAATGTAAACTTCATTTTTTGTTTTATGCAGTGAGAGACTGAATACACAAAGGGACAATGACCAGACCATATATAAAAATAGAACACTGACCCACAACCTGAAGCAACTTGCCCAGGAAACCAATTTGTTATCTACAATAGCCAACCTCCTACAAGTCAAGACTTGTCGTAGTCAGACTGCTATCTCTATTAACAATCCAGGAAGCCAAACAATGAACCCTGTAACAGTCAGCCCCAAACATCCAGGTCTTGAAGAATAACTGACAGCTTCTCTAATTTTTGTTCCTGCTACCAACTTAAGACCAACCAGGAAAAGACAAATATGTGCCCCTAACCAATAACATAGAATGCTTGACTTCTAGTTAGCTCACCTACAGCTTCTCCACTTTAACAGCCTTCAATTAGAGCACATTTGAAGTATTCCCTTTTTCCCACTCTAAAACTTTCCCACTCCCCTGCCTGCCTTTTAAGTCTCTGCCAAAATCCAAATGACATAAGTGGCTGATTTCCCTACTATAATACTCTCTGAATAAATGGACTTTGCTAGTTCTCATTTGGTTGGTCTTCATTATTTGTATAAGAGTAATATAGATGATGTTTTAAAGACAAAAACAAATGTTGAAATACATTTCATCTAGATTATGGAAACGACTGTTGGGGTTTGTATCCTGGTAGAGATTATCCTTTGAAGCATTAAAGGGTCTTTGTCATTCTGGAAGAAACCATTCCCCAGATGTTACTTGTTATATATCTATAGACTTCCCAGGAAAGAAAAGCATGAGCAAAGCTAGTATAGACATCATGAAACTTATTTCTTAGTAGCTAATATTTCTTCAGTCAATACTCAGCCCAACTTGATTATTAATCTTGCTACCAAGTATTAGATTCTGCTCTTCTAGAGCTCATCTTGCACATTATTTCTCAGTCCTCCTTCAAAGTAAATTCAAACCCTCACTCCTCCACCTCCACTCCCTGCTCATAAGTCACCAGGCAACCAGAGAAAAGAGAAGCAGTGCCTGACCTTTTCTTTTTTTAGTATGATTTGCTGTTTTATCTTTATCTCATTTTCCTTCTTTGTTAACTTGGATGGAACTTGGAGGCTAAACAGAGACTAGAAAACAACTATAATAACTTATCTTTGGTGGCCAATGGTGGAATGTGCTGAGTAAATAAATATTACGGTTAATAAATTAGTAGACCAAAAACAAATGCCCAAGCTTTAGGAAAATAGGTCAAATTTTATTTATTCAGCTATACTGAACTAAACTTGTTTGTATTTTTTGTTTGTTTAGTTTTGGATTTTTTTTTTAATTTTGGAATTGTTTTAAGAATCAGGCAATGACTTGGAATTATCATTATGAATACCAATTATCACTAAAAAAGTGAAGCACAGACAAGTATCAGATCTGGCCCAGATAAGAGGTGTTTTCTGAAAAGACATTATAGTTTTTTTCTTAGAAGATGCTACCAACTTATACTACCTTCAACAAACTCAAGACACTATTTAAAGATAAAAATGTCTTGATTACCCAACTCTAGAAGCCACAGTGCAAAATGTGAGTGCTTACTTTCTCTTTAACAGGCATACCTCAGATGCTAAGAGTCAGAAATGCCTTTTATATCACTATAGGATTTTTGCAACAGGAGGTCTTTAAATGCAGCATAAAAATATACCCTTCATAATGAAGCTTATCCTATATTTCTAATCAGTTTAGCTGGCCTTCAGCACATTTATCTGTTTCTTCCATTCCATTTTTATGATGAGGTGACAAAAACTCAACATAATATTCTAGACAAGGATATGCTGTCAATTTATATAATGGCACCTTAATATTTTCCACATTATTCTCACTCCTTTTCCAGTGACTTATTTTTAGCACCACTGCACATTGAGCAAAGCTCATGATCTTTTTCTTGGAAGGTTAGGGCTAATTCAATATCCATCACTGTGTATGATTAGCTTAAATTGTTCTTTCAGATGTGCATCACCTCACACTTGCCTGTTTCAAATCTCATCTTCATCATATTGTCCAATTACCTAGTTTTGTTAAGTCTTGCTGGAGTCCCTTGTGGTCCTTATTGGACTGAAAATTTAGGGTCATCGAATAATATCATTCCTTTATTCACCTCATCTTATAAATGGTTAATAAATATATTAAACAACCACAATCTTTTCTGGTACAGATCTCCAGGGCATTCTGCTATTAACCTCATTCTGCATCCACAACTGGGCCCGACCCCCATCCACTCAGGGCTCTTTTCTGGTCTTTTTAGTTCCTCGTCTGGCTTTTACCTCTAAGGCTACAATAACAAACTTTTCTGATCAGGTGTTTGGAAGGTAATTTATCAAAATTCCTGCACAGGTCAAAAGAGCTCATATGTATCCCTGGCTATGTTCTTGTGATCAAAACTTAAGTAGCAACCAATGTACACAATACTGTAGCCAAAGTTATGCGGATGAGCCATTTTGTATTCTGTTCTGTTTATTCCTTCTTTTTTTTTCTGTTATATGAATAAAATGTTTACTTTCTCTAGTTATTTATAAGCCCTCTAGGCTCCTCACACTGAAGGTTTCATAGTCTTTGGACTTACCATCTGCCCACCCTATCACTTTATCTGCTTAGAATAATAATGGGATTTGACTTGAACTCACATGACTTTGAATTGGCTTATAATTCATACAGAGTGCATTATTTACCTTCTTCTATGGACACTACACATCCTAAAGAAAAAAATAAAGTTTCAATGTTATCCTAACAAAAGAAAAGGTTTACACTGCTAAATGATTCAATATGAGAAGTTACTCCAAAATGCATTCTAATGCACATTGACCAAGTAAGGGAATAAAAAGTCTCAAATAATGTGGCTATTCAAACCCAAGGCATAGTTTGACTTAAATATAACTTTCTAATAGGATGCCTTTAGCCATAGAGAACTAGGGGTATCTCTTGATAGGTGTTTGACTCTCTATAAATGTGAACTCTTAACTCAGATTCACTGGCATGACAGCCTTGTCATTCTGACTGTGCAGAATTTTTCATAGTAGCCATATCTAACATAATTCCCTTTTGAGTCCTCCCAAATTCCAAAATGCTACTTCAAAGCTGTAAGGTAAGTAGTGTCTTATTTAATCACACAACTTACAGTTGGAGACCACGTAAAGGGTGATCAATTCCATGTGTTTGAGATTCTAGCAGCAATTGAAAGAACTGAGAGGAGGAAGCAGTTATTGGAGCAGGGCACCCATTTCAAAACATGTATTATACTTTCAAAACTCCTAAAGTCACTAATGGTAAGTCATGTAAGGGGTACAAACTCTTTCCTCACCAAGGAACATTCCCTTTGATTCCCTCCTTTGTCTTCCTATGAAATAAAATACATAGAAGCAATGGAAGGCTGTCCTTTTAAATCAGGAAAATAATGCACAGCAAGAGCAGATGAAATAACAATGTGCTTGGGAAAAAGTACATCCCATGTTTCTCAAATCCATTTTCAAACCTCAAATTGAGAGTTCAGTTTCACATCCACATAATGTGAAGATTTAGGCTATTGCAAAGCTGTGATGTGTTGTGAAATCATCCTTAATATCTTGATAAATACATTTAGTATTTATAAATAATTATGCATTTATTATTTTATCTTAATAAACTACATGTATAAAAATGGTCCTTTGGCACTAGTATTGCTACTACTAGCATAAATCAAATACATTGGGATTGTGCAAAGTGGGGAGAAATCAAATCAAGCCAAGAAAGCAAACCCCAAAAAGAAGGTGAAATCCTCAGAGGTAGATAATATCTAAAAGGAAGATACCATGTCTTACATTTACTTCCTTCACTTCCCTATAGTTCTAGACATTTGGTTCAACAAACAGCTGCTTTAGTGAGTTAGACAAGCTTGTGTCCTGGCTTGGCCATTCATTTCTTTCATTCAATACATTATTGACTGACACTAAACATCATTACCCACAATGCACAGAAAGCCCCACATTGCCTGGATTTCCTCACCCTAATTTTGCTTTGACATTTCTAAGATTTCCAGACATTCTGAAGATGTGACCACACAGAGAACAGTGGTCAAGTACTTTATTTTCCCTGATTGGATTTTCCCTTGCCTTCTCTACTTCTTTTATAGAGCATGTAGTCATGCTAACCAAAGCATCCAGAATGTAAAATGCAACAGCATGGAGAACATGTTTTGGTTTTGGCTAAACCCCAAAAGCTTGAACAGTCATTGAAGATATTCACACAAAAACCTGGCTGATGTCACCCATTCCTGGCATCAGGATCCCTGAAATTATCAGTTCTAGTGAATTTCTATTTTCAAATCTATTTAGTGAAATGAAAAGTGTTTCACCATCAGTAAATTATTCTCTCATTATAAGGTCCTATTAAGTTTCAGATACCATCATAAAGACATGAGAGAAAAAGAAGAAGCAAAGTTCTAAGCTAATGCTATCCATGTTACTGGAGGGCCAGGAATCAGGAGGTAAATCATTTTCCCTTTGCAATGATGTATTTTAACACAAATGCTTCATTTTATTTTTGCTCTTAATTTGAATTGACAGCATAAAAATAGCTTGGATTATTGATCCTTCTAAGCTATTTCTTTTTTGTGAGACTTATGTTGTCCTATTAAGGCCCTTTAATTTTTTTTTGTTCTGATTACTCAAAAAATCTCTGGTGCTTATGTTATGATAGAATTCATGCCATTTAGCCCTATCCATAATAGATGTTTTTATCACATTTTGTCATATTAATATACACAAATATAGTATTTTAATTTTTATGAAGAATATTTCCAATGATTTCCAAACATTACAATTATTGCTACCCCCAAAGTCTTAACTAAAATTGCTCCACAGAGTGAAGCCACTTTTTCCTCCCTGATGAGGACTCTCCCAAAGCCTAAGAGGGACTCATGAATTGTGTTTCTTCCAGTTACCTCTTCCTAGTCTCTGACTATCCCTTTCATTTCCTCTCTTTCCAAATTTCACCTTGACCTTTTTCAACCCTTTCCAACTCAAGCAACCTGCAAAGTAGCCAGAACAGAATAAGGGAAATAAAGAGCACCTGCCAAAAAAATGAGGAATGGAGAGAAAAAGGAAAAGAAGCAGAAGTGGAAGAAAAGATCTGAAAGCTTGTTTCTGGTGGCTCTTGTGACTAGTTAAGAATACTGACTGTGCTTCTGGATTTTCTGGCATTGCTTGGTAAGAATGGCTGAGGTCCTGGTAAGTAGCCATTGGGACCTCTGGCTCTCTGCTTGTCTATTATTGTATTTATACAGAGTGCTGAAGCCGTATTGCTAAACACTGAATCCAATCGTTATTTTCCTTGTTCCACAGCCTCAATTTGGGCCTCAAAATAGGAAGGGGGTAAGAAGAGATTGGAAAGTATAAGAATGAAGGAAAACATATTGAGTGGACCTTTGCCATTTAAAAACATCATAAAGGGTTCTGATTATGATATCTTGAAGTCTAGTATTCATTCCTTCAGAAATTTATTTTCAAATGATATGTAAACCAGTAAAGGAACATTCCACCTGTTTCCCAGAACTTAGCACAAATTCTGGTGCAATCCGGTCTTAGGAAAAAAATAATATAAGGAAGCATATAAAGTTTTAAATAACTTAAGTTATTAAGTTTAAAGTTTATCTGAAACTTTAAATAATAAATATTGCATAAATAGTTTATGCAATAACATAAACTATGTCAACAACAGGTTCTCTATGCCACATAATGCAGAAATATATCATCCTTTTTCTAAAACTCTGTGAAACTGAAACAAAATTCTTCCCCCAAAACAACACAAAAAGTAAATGATGACTAATTTCAGTGACTTGCTTCTAATTTTCTGACCAGCCTGTGCTGTGTTAGAGCCCTGCCCCACCCCAACCACAGGTGTTGGAAACAAGAATGACTCTCTGCAAGAAGCTTGTTACCTAGGAACCGCATGAAGGTGCTGAGTGTCACAAAGTAGGCGAGATTATGAACCTGTATTTGCCTCTCAAATCCCTTGGTTTTATCATCCTCGGAAATAATCTCATAACAGCAAATGAAAAGAAATGAAATAAAGGTTTATCATCAGGCAGCACTGAATGAGCTAGACAATGAACAAATAAACAGCAAATACAATAAAAACAAAAAAAACTGCAAAAGAGTGTGTTTGTTAAATGACCCTATTCTAAATAACCCTACTTAAAAGTTGCAACGAAAGAATAAACAAAATTATTTACAATGTTTTCCTTCATTTCTAACACAAGAATAGGTAAATTCTCCTATTTTGAAGTTGGATCATTTACAAAAGAAGTCAAAAGTTTCAAGGTTTGATAGAACATGAAATATAAGGTTGATTAATACCTGGTAAAGACATACTGAGCTGAGGCATTAAGTTACCTTATTTTAAAGACTCCTAAATATCTGGTCTACACTCAAAAAAAAAAATTGCCCTTATGAAACGGAGTTTGACGGGGGTCCAAGGCAGACAAAGAGGTGTGGGGACAGAAACATAGGACAGGTGATACAGTTGTCGAAGGGGGGCAGCACAAAAATCCACAAATGCAGATGGCCTCTACAAGGAGGAAAAGGCAAGGAGATGGAATCTTTCTTAGAGCTTCCAGAAAGACCACAAATGGAAGGCTAAACATTGACTTTAACCCAACAAGATTCATCTCAGACTTCTGACCTCCAGAAAAATGGCCCCCCAAAATAAGATAATAAAACTGTGTTGTTCTAAGCCCCCCAAAAAAACTATTTTCAGAACAAGCATTATATAAAATATACACAGAATATGAGTAAGTTTGAGTAGGGAAAAACAATAGTGACATTAAGCCCATCGGCTCAGACATTCATCCATAGAACTAGAATTGTCTGAGCTCATTTTTTAATGAATACAAGAGTCTTTTAATAAAGCTTCAATATACCATCAAATATTCATTTCCCTTTGGATTTTTAGGAACTAATTTCTAATATGTTCTTTTCTTGAAATATTGTGCTTTTGAATAAACCAAACAAAACAGTATAATGTAAGCTGCTTCGGTGGAGGCTTTTTCAAGGCTCTGGAATCCTTGAATATTTGCTTTGGCTATAAAGGTGGTGACCCAGGGCCCTGACTTTGGTCATCATTTCACAAAAAGTCAATTTAGTTACTTGATTTAAAAAAAATTCAAGCACAGAGTCTGAATAGTAAATATTTCTACTCAAAGTGTGAATATAAACATGTTTTCTTAACAGTTTATCCACTGGGAAATATTTTTAGAAATAGGTGATGCTGTTCTTGCTCTAAGTGCTCCTAGAGCAAAAATGTGTGTGATTTCTTTCAAAATCCAAGAAACAGTATTAATGAAAAACCAGGTGCCAAGAACCTAACAAAATTAAATAGTCCTTCCAGTGCACTTTCCTATGTTTTATCTTCTATGAGCTTTTCTGGCCTTTGTTCAGTCCCTCCAGGTTCCCCTGTTGTTTGTTGCTTTCATTGCATGTTATACCCTAGGTAAGCCCAGATCATCATCCACGTAAGCCCAGAGCAATTTTAATTAATAAAAAAAAGAGCATTCAAAATGTGAAATTCAAGACTTTAAAATACATAGAGAAGTAATACCAAAAAAAAAAAAAGTATAATTATTCTGTTGCTAGAGTCTAGGTAAAGTAGATTATTGTGGTTGTTGGTGCTTTGTGACCTGGAAGGTGAAACTGTCAGAAATCAAAACCTCTACAAGTTTCCATGTAAAATGACAAGTTGGGAGAAAACTAGCCAGAAGAATAAGAAAGTTTAAAAGCAGGGGTTTGTTACTTTACTAAAAACTCATTTGGGGGATGGGGGCAGCCTGGGTGGCTCAGTTAGTTAAACCTCCAACTCTTGGTTTTGGCTCAGGTCATGATCTCAAGGTTCCTGGGTTCAAGCCCCGCATCAGGCTCTGAGCTGGCAGTGCAAAACCTACTTGACCTTCTCTGTCTCCCTCTCTCTCTGCCCCTCCCCCTGCTTGAGCTCTCTCTCTCACACACACACACAAAATAAATAAATAAACATTCTGGGGGGAAAAAAATTTGGGAACCAAAAATCTGAATGGGAAAATCTTTAATGAAACAAAGAAACGTACCTAGAACAAGCTTCTCAGACCCTAAATATAATTTCCTTATGATGACAGGATGAGGGTTTGGGGGGCTTGCCCAACTGGCCCTCACATACAAATCTGAGCAGACAAAATAGAGAGGAGACACACAGCAGCAAAGCAAATCATGATGGCTATCTTAATTACTTAGCGGTCATGTTCATGACATGTTCAGTACAGTGACCCACTCTCCAAGGAAATAATGATAACTAAAACTTTTTTCTTAAATAAGTAATTTTTTTGGCTGTGATACTTTCAAAAACTTTCTAGAATCAAGAGAATATAGGAATTCCAAATATTTTAATATTTTATTCTTGTTGTTACAAAAAGGAAGTGTGGCTTTATGTGCTTGCTTTCAGTAAATCCTCTCACAGCACTCCAGGGTAGAGACTGTTTGTTACAGTAGCCATCGTGCCTAAGGTTTATCAGAAGCAAGTCCAGAACCAGGACCCAGCTATTTTTTCTCTTAAGACTTAATATTACATTTAAGGCTAAAAATGCCTGGGCAACTGGCTTCTTAACTTTAGGAGAGATAGGAGAAAACCTTAGTAAGAGATGTATGTACTGTTGTTGCAAGACAGTAAAAGTGGGAGCACTAAATGTGGGCCTATGTGTCAAAGTCCACCAATAGGAGCCCCTAACTTATTTATCATCTGATTCTAGGTGGACAGTATTTTTAGCCATTCAGTATGGTAACATTAAACTCATTATCCTATTTCCTACATAATATCAAATAGATGCCAAATCAATGACATGAATTTTTAAAAATCTATTCTAACTCTCGCTAGACAGGTAGTAAAATGGATTTAGAGAAAGGTAGGGCCACTTCAAGACCACTCTTTCCATCCTGAGCCTGGGCACCACTGGCTTATGATACCAAAAATCAAATAGCATTGTTTGGGGCAATAACACAGGCAAACAGTTCCAACTTCTTTAAAATATGCCATTTTGCTGATGAGTATCTGAAAGTTGAGTAAAGTGTGTGTCACAAGCATGAACTCACCTACATATTGCACTTGATATAGTCTTTACTGATTCTTTGTAATTTAATCAATTTTCTTTTTGAAGATGTTGAGTGATATATTTTGCCAATTAATCATTTTTCCCCAAAAAAATCAGAGCTGGTATTCAAACAGTTCACACCAGTATAGCCATACCAGTTGTTCACCAGTGGCATCCATTCTGATTAGTCAGAATTAGTGTCTGAGTTAACCAGCTGGTGGATATTTTGAGTATCATCCCTCTGTGCCTAAAGCCAGTATCTATGTTCATTTTTTCTATTACTTGTGTTCATTATTGAACCAGATGGAGCTGATAGAAAAGCCAGACTTACCTTTGACAGCCTGGATTTTAATCCCAGCTCCAATTCTTAATTAGTTGAATGACTAATTTCTGGAGATCAGTTTCTTCATCTGTAAAATAGAAGCAATAATATATGTCATTATCATATACATATCTATAATAGGTTTACTGAGAAAATTAAACTAATTAATTCTTGGACTGTGCTTTAATCCGTGCTGGCTCATGGTAAAGTACTCAATTATTGGCAGCTATTATTATTAGGCATTTAAAGGCCAAACCTCGGGCTGCCTACACTCTTCCCACACACTTTGTACCTTCCCCTACTGATAAAATAAGGGAAGGGAGGATGTAAAACTAACTTCATGATAACCAATGCAGCTTATCTGACAGAAAAGGGGGACAGCAGAGTGCAATTTTAGGATAACCTCTTGGAGCTCAGGACAGACTTCTTATAGAGACACCACTGCCTGGAGATAAGACACAGATATCAGGTGAGTTCAAACATGTTATATACTGTGCTTTCAAGTTATTTCGTTCCAAGAGCATTGGTTTGTATTCTGTGAGAAAATCTACTTTTTATTTAGTTAGTTTTTATATAATACAAGTCTTTGTAGAAATCTGTGAGCTAGTTTTTTCCTTAGTGTGATATATGCCCATCGGAGCTAACTGACAGTTAACATTTATTGAATGTTTATGAAGTATCTGTCACTATTTTAAAGCGTTTTGTATGTAAAACTCACTTAATTCTCCCAACAAACTTATAAGGTATAGGTACTATTAATCCAGTCTCACAGAAGGCTAAGTAAGCTAAGCCACAGAAAGATTTTAAAATTTACCATAGATTATACACCTAGCAACGTTGCAACTAGGATTCAACCTAAGCCATCGGGCCCTAGAGCTCTTGCATTAATGACTGTACTATACAGCCTCTCTTTGGAATACCACATATGTATAACTTTCAAAAGTCTTTTAGCAGGTCTAATTATTATTTCTTTGACATTCAGCTTTAGATTCACAACTGGGCCCAAATATACACCTACCATTTTGAGCTTTCTACATAGATTGTTCCAAGCAGGTATTTTAAATTAAATTGATTACAAAAGTCTTTGAAATAAATTTGAAAATTAGAAAGTTGACCAAGTAAATTTAAGAGGTAACATACTCAAAAAGGAATGAAAAAGGAACACTGCTAAAGCAAGATGTGCTTTCTTGGTTTACTAATGATATTCAAGAAAGGCATTACATATTATATTTGGATCTGCCTGTTTTAGGTAGATTTCTATTATGATACCTCATGGTTTTATTTTTTTAATAATATTGGCTTAGAGTAGAAAAAAAGTGACCTGTGATCATTGTTGAAAAATAGGAAATACAAAAAAGTACAACTGATAAACCAAAGTCACCCATTATCCTATCTCCCTAAAATAATCATTCTTAATAATTTACCTGAGTTCTTTTAACTTATATTTTTCTAGGTGACCAAAATATTATGTAGAGTACCATATTTTTAACTGATAATCTTATTAACATATTTTAATGTTATGCTATAGTTGAGAAGATCTGAACTCACAGTAATAAATTAACCATGCAAGGTGTAGGAAATATTCATAAATCCATACAAATGCAACAAATATATACATGCAACTACATATGAAAAATATACAGGCATAACTAAGAATATGGACTTTAGAATCATGGGTTCACAGAGCTGGCTATAGTCTTTGCCAAACTGTAGAACTTTGGTTAAGTAAGCTCTCTATGCTTCAAATTCCTTGTCTGTAAGGTGAGAATCTATGCTGTAGGTGTCTCGGGGTCTTACAAGAAGGGATACATGAAAAATCCTTAGAGCTATTCCTAGCATTCCCCCTTCCTCCTCTCTGTGCTATTGGGCTAGGAGCACACTCATGTCTTCAGTAGTAGAGGACATTTACTTACTTAATTATTTAGCTAGTAAGTCCAGTGATTACTGAATTCAACTCAAGCATGGGCAGTCTCTATCAGAGATCTATTTCTGCTAACTTTACTTCATTTCATAATCATTTATAATATCCAAGTTTCAAGATAAGACAGTATGGATTTAAACCTGAACAACTCACAAGTACATAACTGATGGCTTTGGCTTCAATTACAATTATTGATCTAAGCCTTCTGTGTAAAACCCAGCAGCAGCCAGCTCTTAGCTGAGTGTCAGTTGGTTAGGATGAAGAAATTAGGTAATTAGGGAAAACAATTTTTTTTCTTCAAAATCTCAGGTGAACTACAACCCAGTTTCAGATACAATTAATTTGATTCACAGGCCATATGATGGACAGGTACGGTTTTCAAAAACTCTGTGCTAAACGTGGCTAGTTAATGTCTATCATGGACCTGCTTTAAGCAGATTCTTCCTTGACCTCTTCTGTAAGGTTCTGAGACCTCCATCTCTGTTCCATACTATTGGTGTTTGGTCACTTTCTGTATCAGAGCTGACTTCCTGATTGCAGAGTTCTTGGCCTCTCTGCCCATAATTACTCAAATTTGCCATCAGGGCTTTCTACAACTGCACAGACATGGTCAGCCATATTGCTATTGTTCTGACAATTCCTGATCCTATTTACTGTTACCTAAGTTTATGTAACAGAAAATTCTGGTGGCCTAACATTCTTCAAGTGCAAGCTTTTCCTGTAAATTTTATATGCAAAATCACTCCTTTCGCCAATGAATGAGATCTTTAGATATTACTATGAGAAGAATGTTTTATTTTCGCTGTCTTTAAATGGGGTAAAGAACAAGTACCAAGCTGTTTCCTGGAAGATTCTCCACTGTTACTCAAAAAGTTTCCTCTAGAGTTATTTCCTTTTTGCTCTTTTCAAATATCTCACCTGTCCCTAGTTCAGCAGCTGAGGTTAAATCTCGTCCTTTTGCTGCCTCATATGACTTTATTGGTTAACATATATGTATATATGCATACATGCTTACATATATAAACATACATGTACATAATATACATATTTTATATACACATGTGCACATATTTATATATCATTAAATTTTACTGTAAGAAGTAATGACACTTGCAGGAATTCAACTTAAATGACGGCAAAATTAGTTTTCTAATTAAGTCACTGCATGTTGTTTTTCTCAGCAGCTCTGCTCTCAGATGAATCCCTTCCTCTCCTGAAACCCACGCACCATCCATAGCTTGTTCTCTTCCTTCCCACTGTGCCATCCTTTATCAACCGGAGCAGTCAAATCAACCCTTGGGGTGTTCTTAAAAGCACCATATGCCCAACAGAAGAGCACTTGAATTACTCTGCATACCAGAACCTGCTGTACATCACAACAGATTATTAACAGAGACCAAAAAGTAGGGCATGATGTGATCTTAAAACCCATCAGAAACTTTCACCTGAGAGCACTCCTTGATCCATTCATTATATCTCCCAGAATCTCATTTCTATCAACTAAATGAATCAGGCACTTACAGGGTTTTTGGATGCAAATGACTTCTGACCTACACTTTAGCCATATTTAGAAATATCCTGCCTATTTCTTTATATGCACCATGTATTTTTTTAGAAAGTACTCGTGAACAAGCTGGCTTCTACATAATGAAAAAAAGAAAGCAAAGGAACTTTTCTAAGTAACTTACCTGAGTCACTTTCTTTGTGGAGTTTCCCCCACAAAGAAGTAGTGACAGAGCAGACATAATAGTTTAGAACTTAAATAACATACACTTTTTTTAATATATAAATACTCCTGAAAGATTTTTTTTTCAGTTCTATGATTTACCTTTTATATTCAAGGCCTAGCCCTGCCTTGTGAAAAATTTTCAGATTGCCTCCATTGTGCTTTCCAACTTCCCTAGGCTTAAAAATTGTACGTTTTTCACACAAGCCTGATAGCTTAAACAAGGCAGTATGATTTTATTCTCATATTAATTAGTTTAGGGTCAGAAAGAATGGATAGCCTCCCTTGGCCCTTACCTGCTTCCAAAAGGGAGTCACTTTGAAAGGATATAGGTATGATATGCAACATATCATTGTGCTTACCCTGCAAGCAAAGTATGTGATAAGCAAGATTGGATGTTAGAACCTAGTGAAATGCAGTTTAGTCTTGCAAGATGTGGCAGGTGAAAAGAAACCACAGAGGAAGCTTCTCACAGTGACAACAAAGAGAGAAGGCAGGATTGGAAATGGTCACTTGACACAGCCTTGAAAGGAATGGTTGTGAAAACATGGCACTGAGCTTAATACAATGACAGCTATGATAGAAAATAACAATTTCAGGGTCATGCTCTTCCTACACATAAGTTTTTCCTAGAAAAAAAATATATTTCATAGGAATGAACAGTTGATCTAAAGTGGCTGTTAAACTGAAGTATCTAAACAAACATTACACTTTAAGATAAAAACCCACACATGAAATTTGCTGAAGTCACACAACTATCTTCTGCCAGTTATATAAAATTACAAAGGTGAGGGGCACCTGAGTGGCTCAGTCGGTTAAACATCCAACTCTTGATTGCGGCTTAGGTCATGATCTCACCGTCGTGAGATCAAAACCCATGTTGGGCTTCGTGCTGAGCATGGAGCATGCCTGGGATTCCCTCTCCTCCCTCTGACCCTCCCCCACTCACATGCACATGCACTCTCTCTCAAAAAATAAATAATTAATTAAAAATTCTAAAAATTGCAAAGGTGAAACTAAATTCTTAACATTTAGCATATCAAATTATATTCTCTGGGTATTTGTTTTCAGACATTTCATATTCATTAGATACATTAAAGACTTGGTTGCAAAGTATAAGGATGCCTTGAGAAACAAGTACTCTGCGGGATATTATACAAATGAAAGATGTTAGTACATAAAGCTTTGGGTACTTAAGAAAAGTTAGATAACTTACCCACACGGCCATGATGGATGGATTACAGAGTCAAAATAGTTTGAGTGCTGTACTTGTACTCTTTGGTTTCCCAAGGAATCAATTTTTTTTTTCTCAAGAGGGTTTGGATGTGGCTATCAACTTAACATTAAGAGCACATTTCAGGGGCGCCTGGGTGGCGCAGTCGGTTAAGCGTCCGACTTCAGCCAGGTCACGATCTCGCGGTCCGGGAGTTCGAGCCCCGCGTCAGGCTCTGGGCTGATGGCTCAGAGCCTGGAGCCTGTTTCCGATTCTGTGTCTCCCTCTCTCTCTGCCCCTCCCCCGTTCATGCTCTGTCTCTCTCTGTCCCAAAAATAAATTTAAAAAACGTTGGAAAAAAAAAATTTAAAAAGAGCACATTTCATACCTAGATATATAATATTTGGATAATATATTTATATACATTTTCTTTTCACCCTAAATGAAGTGACAATTAATTGGATATTAGCATAGTAAGCTGCCACATGAAATACACGGAGCTGGTCCCTATTAATCCAGGTAAGAAATTAAGATAGGAAATACTCTCTTTTCTTGCAAGAGGGAAAGGCAGGATCAGCAGGTGCAAAGATTTAAGTAATTCAGTGGCAACAAGTTGCTCAAGAACTAGAATTAACTTCCTAAGCAAAATGAATTGCTAAGGAGAAAGGAGAAATTAAATATAAGAAGCTATAATTATCATTACTTGTGTCCTCTAAGTAGAAGTTAGGGATCAAATCCCATAGCATCTTGGCATCTCCTTAAGAAAAGCCATTCCTTAAATCTTCTTGTTATTCTGTATACAAGTTCTATATCTCCCTACAGTGAGGTTCCAATAAGAACAGAGCAAGATTTTGCCAAGCATATACCTTCAGCATAAATTGTGACTTTGTATGTCTTCCTGAACTGAAAACTACATCTCTGAGGCTGCCTTGCAGCTAGGATTCCGGATACAAATTAAGTCTCTCCAATTAAATCACTTAGATGAGATCTGAAAAGTGGCAAGCATGGGGTTTCTCAGCTTTATGTCCAGTACCAGTTCCCAGCTTCCTGGATATCAAGAAGCAGCAGCATCAATGGTAGGAACAGTAATATTCTGAATATTCTGTGTTCCCTGTCCAATTAGCAGCTTCCTGTATGTTGAGAGGGGTGGTGGTGGCTTCCAGATCCCAGCTTTCTGATCCCTGGGTTACAACTGCAGCAGTGTGTTCTGGAACTACAGAATTTCATTTGCAGCTTCCTGATTCCTTCCATTCCCAGTTGCAGCAGCATAAGTGGAGGCTCAGTTCTGTAGTGTTCTGCGAGTCATTGCTGGAAGTTGGTCCTCCAGTCCTCCAGCAATTCTGTAAGCACCTAATTCCCTGTTATCATATCCCTTTATGCTAAAAATAGCTAAAGCAGTCTCTGTTTTATGAACTAACCAGTGATGATGAAGGTTTTGATTCAGATGCCTAATTCAATTAGTTGGTAACAGCTGCCTAGAGCAATGTATTTAGAAGAATTTTGAGACTGAGGCCCAAGCTCCATGAAAAATATGTTTTATACCTAGAATGGGAGCATTACAGGTTTTTCCACCTTAATATACACTTACTTAACAAATTGCTGAGTGTGTGGGTGTGGGGGGAGGAGTGTAGGAGGGAGGTTGTGTCTACATGAATAAACATAAAATTTGAAAAGATAGGTAATATTACAAAATTTCATTTGTATTCAAATAGAAATATAGTGAAAATGAACTAGGCATACCAAATTAAACACAGATTACATAGAGGAAAATGTTGGATTTGTTCACAGGAACTCTAATTGTACCATACACAAGTTATAATTTATTATACTCGAAACAGCAAAAGTTACCTCAATACAATCCCTCTACTCTAAATCCAATCTTCAAGGACACAAAGGTCTCGCCATTTTGTTCTCTCAACTTGCTGAATTGCTCACTGCTGGAAATGATTTTAAAGGATTAATTTTAAAGAAACTTCAAATGGAAAATCAACGTATTAGAAAAGAACGTTAACAACAACAACAACAACCCCTCTGTTCTCGGGACTTCATAACTGTTTACCTTGGAAGATAGGTTAGTGAGGGGTTTTTCCCCCATTCTGAAAGGCAATCATTTTTTTCCTGAGAGTGTTAATACTTCAGTCATTTAAGCTTCCTAATTTGATGCTTTTTGGTTAAGAAGGAAACCTTAAGTGAGGAAAGGAAATGCTGAGAGGAAATTACTTGAACAGAACTTAATAGTTTTGTGATATGAAGCTGTGATCACATTTTTTTCACAGTATGAGTCAGTCATATAAATGTTTGGTTTACTTAGTTTCTTAATTTGATATGAGACTAAACTGGGCAAAACTTGACAGTAAAATGTTATTTTTCATGAGTTAAACTATATTCATTTCATTATTAATATACTATCTCATATTTGTAAGTGAAACTGGTATAAGTGGGTTTTGGTCAGCATAAAGCTCACTTTTAAAAGTATGTTTTTAAATGAATTACTGGCCTGTGCTATAATTTCAATAACGCTGCCTCACACATAGGGATTCGAAGATCATGGTTATACTTACTATTAGTGTCAACACAATGTAAGTAGGGTTCATTAAGAAACTCTCTGGGGATTCCTAAAGTGATTACATTCTCTTTGTAATCTACAAAAAGGAAATCTTCAAAGGATAACAATTCGGTGAGATGAGATGAGAACCATCTGGTTCACTTGTAAATCCTATCCTTATTTTTTGTGGTATGTCATTGCTGTTCTGTCCTATTAGCACCAGAGAATGAAATTCAGAAAGGTTGTTTTTTATCATTTTTTTTCCTTATAAAAGTGGAAAAGGGATTGGACATCAGCTATTAGAGTAGCTCCCTGCCTAATCTCTGACAAAGGCCCCATCAAACCCAATTCCCCAAACCACCTTTCTTCATACAATCATGTATGTTCCCTAATAGTTTCATGTTATGAACAAATATCCACTACAATTTTTTAAAATTTTATACCAATCTTTTTTCATTTTTCTATTATCCACATACTATTCTCCTCAAGCATACTAATAGGTGATAACCAACTGGCACCTAGAAGACTCTCATGTGCTAAATATCTCTGACTCAAGTGCTATAGTAATAAAAAGTCTACTATTACCAAAACAAACTAATTTAGTTCATGATGACAAATTTCAACCTATATTGCCCTCATCAGCTTCTTTTCAATTCAAAAAACTAAGAAATTCAGTGGTTCTATGAATGCCTTTGGGTAATACCACCCTCTTTTTACATGCAAAATTCTTGGGAGGGGTAGCACACTGAGTCCCTACAATTTAGAAGGAAGTGGTTTAGTAAATCTCTTCCCAACTGGGTAGAGGACAACATAGGATATGGGATTTTTAAGGTTCCTGAGGCCCTAGGAAAGAAGGTGGTGCTCCATCTAAGTCACAGACTTGATTTCCTGCCCCTAAACTAACTTTTCCCTCAGAGAGGTGAATTTATTCTTTTTCTCAAATGCAAATCTCTTTCTTCTTCTAAGGGAGCATTTCCAATGGAATTCAATTCCAATTCTCTGTCCAACCTCTTGTGAGAATTCTTCATGCTTCTATTCCACCTCCCACCTCACCATATCCTAAACCCAATCCCATCCAGCAGCATGCTATTTTACAGCTTGAAATGACATAGCATGGGCTTTGGACACAGACTTAAGCTGGAGTCTTAACTCTGTCAGATACTGTATGATCTACAGCAAGTTATTTCACTTCTCTGAGACTCAGTTTCCTCATCTCTGTATTAGGGTTAATAATACCTACTGTATACTAGGTCTCCTGGGTGGCTCAGTCGGTTGACCATCCGACTTTGGCTCAGGTCATGATCTCACAGTTCATGAGTTTGAGCCCCACATCGGGCTCTGTGCTGACAGCTTGGAGCCTAGAGCCTGGAGCCTGCTTGGAATTCTGTGTCTCCCTCTCTCTCTGCCCCTCCCCTGCATTCTCACACATGCTCGCTCGCTCTCTCTCTCTCTCTCTCTTTCAAATGAATAAAAATTTAAAAAAAAATTAAAGGGGCACCTGGGTGGCGCAGTCGGTTAAGCGTCCGACTTCAGCCAGGTCACGATCTCGCGGTCCGTGAGTTCGAGCCCCGCGTCAGGCTCTGGGCTGATGGCTCAGAGCCTGGAGCCTGTTTCCGATTCTGTGTCTCCCTCTCTCTCTGCCCCTCCCCCGTTCATGCTCTGTCTCTCTCTGTCCCAAAAATAAATAAACGTTGAAAAAAAAATTAAAAAAAAATTTAAATAATATGTACTGTAAAGAGGTTATGGTAGGCCAAATAAGGGCACCAAAGAAGTCCACATGCTAAACCCCAGAATCTGTGAATGTTACTGTACAGGCAAAAGAGACTTCAGAGACACAACCCTGCTGACACCTTGATTTTAGCTCACTGAGAACTGTGTCAGACTTCTGACCTTTAAAACTGTAAGATTTAAAATGTGTACTGTTTTAAGCTACTAAGTTTGTGGTAATTTGTTTCAGGGACAATAAGAAACCAATACAGAAGTGTTGTAAGAAAGTATATGCAGAAGGTTTACCTTAGTGCCTGGCACAGATTAAGCCCTAAACGAGTATTAGTTTCCTCCAACAATTTACCTAGGAAATTCTAACTCTTTTTTTTTTTCTTTTTTTAAGTTTATTTACTTTTGCAGAGAGAGAGGAAACAGAGCATGAGTTGGGGAGGGGCAGAGAGAGAGGGAGACACAGAATCTGAAACAGGGTCCAGGCTCTGAGCTGTCAGCACAGAGCCCAATGCAGGGCTCAAACTCACGGCCATCGAGATCATGAACTGAGCCGAAGTTGGACACTAAACCGACTGAGCCACCCAGGAGCCCCCTGGGAATTCTAATTCTTTTATACACACACACACACACACACACACACACACACACACACACACATATATATACACACGCGGGCGCACCCAAGACCACATTCTATGTGCCAGACACCATTCCAGAAATTCATGGAATTTACACCCTAATCAAAAAAAACAAAATCGTTTTATATGCTGGGGTAATTTTTCACTTTCTACACACACCAGCCTTAATTAGACATTTGTTTTTCTCAACTATTATGCCACAGGCTCCCACATTCACACTCATACATTTCACCAAGACCCAAAAGAGGAAGCACTACAGAAGAGTCTGTTTAGACCAGCAGAACTGCCTGGCTGGCCTTCCCCACTCCACCCTTCCTAGAGTACTTCCAAATTTATACAATAAATCCAGTGCCCAGAACCACAGTGGAGGTGACACAACTCTCTGACCAGTTCTTGGGACAAAATGCTTTTGCATGCAAGGGACTAAGAAGTCCTTCATTATCTTGCCCATGCTGGATGCTGTAGCTTCTGTCCCAGAATGACTCCTCCTGGTAAGACTAAGGCGATTCTGCTTCTAGAAGTCAAACTTAAAGTTCTCTTTCCAGAGGTAAGAATTCCACCCCATACATGAACAGCTGAGAGCTAGTACCCCCTGAAGAGCACTCAGAGAAACACATTCTCACTTTGTGATGACCTTTATAGCTTTACTCTGCTTCCAAGTATCCCTTTCTGCTATATTTGAATCCCAGTGAATACAGGGAGACCTACTAGAGAGGTGCAGACTTTTATTAGAGCATGGTCCCTGGTTAGATAGGTTAGCGTTTTCAGCAGGGGATTTGCCAGCCTCACAAAGTGATGTTTGCCCCATAATTGCAGCATCCCACTGTCCAGGAAAATCAAGTCTCACTGTCAGATAAGGAATCCAATCACTTCACTCTGGAATGATTCTGGGAGTCTGTTAGATTGGTGGAACTCTCCTGGTTATTTCTCTTTCTTCTCTGTGTGTAAATGTCTGTGTGATTTTTTTTTTAATGTTTTTATTGATGTCAAGAAGTTGGTACAAAAACAAGACTAACAGTGTACGATTCAGGGTCCTGATTTCCCACATCTCCCCATCTCCATGAGCAGATGGCATAGCTGGAGGACTGTTTACTCTATGGCTTATTTCCCCCTTATCTTTGATGTCCCAGGATGTCAAAGGTTGTAAATTTAATATTGATTTTATAAAGTAGTTTTACTCTAACATGTCAGTTATGATTAGCTTCAACCTGGAAGAAGCTATAGCCACTGATCTGGATTTGCACGCAATGTGGCTCCCTGGCTTTCAGACTCTCTGAGTGAATGCTTTATTTATTAGAGTGGCAATCGTTTGTAAAGGCCAGGACAGCCTGCAGCCCCCAGCTCTCTCTGTGCTCTGAGCCTCCAGCACCTGGGCCCTTTCATTAAGCTTGAAAATCTAAGGAGATCAGAGAGACATATCATTTGCTGGCATGTCAACAGACAGAAGCGTTTATAGATCACATTATACCCCAGTGACTATAACCAGAGAGAAAGGAATGAGAAGTCTTACTTGGATTTTCATCCCTCCCTTTCTTCAGTCCCCCAGTGCCCTCATGTTCCACCACCAGAGTGGGGGCTAGTGCTATAATAATAGTGATAAAAGCTGACATTTATTGAATATTTTTATGTGGTAATCACCTAATAAGCATCAGGCACTGTACTAAGGGTTTTCCATGCATCATCTCATTTAATCCTTACATCAGGCCTATGAAGTATTTATTATTACCATTATTATTATTTAATACTATTATTACTTCCATTTTATAGATGAAAAAATCAAGGAACACCCAAGGTTATCCACTGCTACAACTCTTGAGGCTGGAACTCAATCCCAGGCAGTCTGACCCCACTCTTCCAGCCCCACTAGAGCCCACACGTTCAACTCCAATGCTATAAAAAGCACTTTATCAGAAAATAGGGAAGTGACATTTTTGTACCAACCATACTAACACATTTCGCTTAAGATTCTCTGTTCTCATATTTTGATACAAACTGATCTTGAAGCAAAATAGTAGAATTCATCCCCAAACTCCATTTTCTTTCTTAAGAAGAGGTAGGCAGGTGCCTGCATGGCTCTGTCAGTTAAGCATCCAACTTTGGCTCAGGTCATGATGTCACAGTCCAAGAGTTCAAGCCCCGAATCAGGCTGCCTGCTGTCAGCAAAGAGCCCACTTTGGATCCCCTGTCCCTCTCTCTCTCTGCCCTTCCTCCACTTGTTCTCTCTCTCTCTCTCTCTCTCTCTCTTTCTCTCTCTCTCTCTCTCCCCTCCCTCCCTCTCTCTCTTTCAAAAATGAACATTAAAAAAAATATATTCAAAAAAATAAGAAGAAGAGGAAGAGGTAGGCAACTGGTGTGTGTGTCCTGCTCTACTGATCCTCTCTCTCTCTCACCTTGGAACAATTCCTCTTTGGAAGATGAAGCCCAGGATGTTCATCACTTTATGGTGGAAAGCTCTTCCTGAAGCTGTATGTCCATGTTCCTAGTCACTAGGTGCCACAAAGGGGCCACATGGCCTTCTAAGTTGAGGAAACAGATCACAGCCTTTGTACCTTGAGGAATCTCAATTCATTGTATCTAGCATTGCTGAGACTAATTTACACAATGACAGGAGGCTGACAGAGGCTGACAGAGGACACTTGGGTACTTTATCTCCCAAGTTAAATATGCATCTGGAGCTCACCTGTGTGCTAAAGGCCTCCATTCCTCTCTCCAGGCTGAGACAGACCAGGTGAGGAATCTCTCTGGAACTCCTTTCCCTGATAATTTCCTTCTTCCCTCTTCCTAGATCTTGACAAGGGGGGAGGAGGGGGAGATGTATTAAGGCAAAATAAAGATCAGGACAAATTCTCTGACATGCCTTCCATTAAGAGGCGAGATGTCTATCCCATCCCCTTGATTCTAGGTGGGCTCTGTGACTGCTCTGACCAACAGAATACAGTGGAAATAATGCTGAGCCCATTTGTGGGCAAAGTCCTTAAGCAACTGATAGCATCCAGCTCATAGAAGAAGTCCCAACTACTCTCATGGAGAAATCATATGGTGATACCCTGAGACCACAGGGAGAGGGACCCAGCTGAGTCAGCCAAGGGACCCAAACGTGTTAGTAAATCTGTCTTGAACCCTCCAGGTCATCCCAGAGACCAGCTGAATGTCACCAATGATGCCAATCAAAGCACAGGGAAAAGAAGTACCTGAATTCCTGATCCACAAAATTATGAGATATAATAATATAGTAGCTGTTTTGCAGTGGTGGTTTACACAGCAGAAGAGAACATGTATAGGCATGTAGGTGCCTGAGATGGACCACTTCAGTTTTTAAGGCTCCTGGACTTTTGGCATGCACTCACAGATGGAAAGCTGTTCTATCTAGCCCAATTCAACGCATTCATGCATAGGGAAAAACATGCTGCTTTCCCCAAATAGCTCTTAATTTGTGACTTGATACCATTTCTGCAAGACAAACACTGGTGTGCTGTCCTGTGGAGCAAGTCTTCTCAACTGATTACACACTGTTAACAAAGTATTAATCTTTTAGTATATTAGCATCTCATAATTCATGGGCCACTTGGAACCCAGGTGTAAGCCAAACACACTGAGCCTACGCTTTGTTTTTCCCTTTAATTTCCTGAGCTGCCACATTATTTTCAACAGTCAGAAGGTAAATCTCTTCACTTCGGAAGAAAACCCTGCTCCCAGGTAGATAAGGAAACACATTCTTTGTTGTAAGGCCTAAGAATTATGGTGAAAGACATAAAGGTAGGCACTTTTAGTTAATGGCTTCCAAATATAATTTCATTCTTCTATTTAATTATATGTATCTCAAAGTATACTCTAAATGACTGTGAGAAAGAAGACAGCATATTCTGGAAACATAATGCACTTTTTTGAGTATCCACAGTTTGTCAAACCATAATATACTTTCATGGAAATGAAATCAATAAGAAAAACAACCCAAGAGAGAGAAATAAGGGAGACTTGACAAGTAGTCAGTTTGGTTTTATGCACAAACTACACTTGGTCAAAGTATTTTTTGAAGTGAAGTAATTTACTATGAATGTGCTTATTTTCTATACTAAAGTTTTTGTTGTTGGTTTGTTTGGTTTATTGTTCAATTGACACAAAAACAAAAGCTGAAGAGAAAACTTCCTTCAAGAGAATCCCATCCCAGAATTCTACACAAAGATGTGTTAATCCTTGACCTTCCACATGCAGGTTAATATCTCTAGAAGCTTAAAGAAGAGACATTTATGAACCTTTTATTTCAGACTTACCCTGACAATCACAGAACACAGAACTCTTTGCTGGCATGGAGAGATCAGTCTCTTAATCTGTAAATTGAGATTGATAATATCCAACCCATAGGTTTTGTTTTGGGAATTATATTTTGGAAGAAGAGGAATTAGCCAAAACACAAGGAAGGGTGGGGAAGAATAACCAAAAGGCAATGTCATATAGAAGTTAAGGGAGAGGATAACAATCTTTTATCTGGGTGGTGGAATTTGGGTTGCTTTTTGTATTCTTTGTAATTTTATATGGCTTAATTTTTTTGTCATTAACATGTGTCATATATTTTAAAAAATAACAAGACAACTAGAAAATCAGGAAAAGAAAATATTTCAAGGAAGTGTAGTCAAGAGGTTTTAGAGACGCTCAGAGACCCAAGAAGACAATGGCTTTTCAAAATACAAGTACCCCCTCATCCATCCTAAACTTTTTGATGGTACCTTGCTAGGTGGAGGGGAATCCTACCAGGAGCCAAATCAAAGAATGACTGGAAATACTGGTTTGTAAAAGTCCCTGTTTAATGATTAATTGCTGTACCTTATACCCATGGGGCTTCCCAATTTCTCCCATTTTATGTCCCATATCTCTGTATGGGGGAAGCTTGGCCATTGTTGTAATATTCTGGACTCAAAACAACCAAAATAGTTTAGGATATGATGCTGATTCCTTTACAGGTAGCTGTAAAGTTTTCAAGATTTTCAAGACAAATTGGATAAAATCTACAAATAAAAACTTTATGGTCTGTGAATGCTATTCCATAACTAGTTAAAGCTCTTTTTATTATAACAGAACACAAACATGACCTAAGTGTATTAAATGCAGCCTATCTTCATCTTATTTCAATTTTATGAAATGTTTAGTATTTTCCTATTAAATAATAAGCTTTCCAAAAATCTAGGATGAACAATTTTGCATGGCCTGCTTTAAAATGTGCAAGAAGTTCTGGGGTGCCTGTGTGGTTCAGTCAGTTAAGCATCCCCTCTTGATTCTAGCTCATGACCTCATAGTTCCTCAAATGGAGCTCCACCTCAGGCTCTGCACTGATAGCGTGGAGCCTGTTTGGGATTCTCTCCCTCTCTCGGGCTGTCTCTCTCTCTCTCTCTCTCTCAAAATAAATAAATAAATAAATAAATAAATAAATAAATAAATAAATAAGAATAAAAAAATAATAGGCTAAAAACATGAGGAAGCTAATAAAGAGGGTATTGGTGAAAAAATTAAAAAATGAATAAATAAAAAGTGCAAGAAGTTTTACGAAATTCTTTAGGCTATACTGGCTTAACAGAAGACATCCAACAGGTTTTGGAGGTTAAAGTCCTGGGTCTCAATGCCGTATCTGCCACACCATGGGTGTGTAACTTAGCGTGCAAGTTACTTCAACAGCATTCTCTTCAAGTACAGACTGAATTTTCTTTAAGCAGCAGGCATTGTGCTAACCACTGAGAATACAAAGAGAACAGGGTACAAATGGTTCTCCCTCATAATTTCTCTGGGCCTCCCCTATGTAAAATACTTACCTGATATGACTGTTACAAGGACAGGAGTGTACTGTATAGGGTTCTGACACAAAGTTGTATAACAAGCTATATTACTATCATTGTGACTCTAAGGGCAAAGGGTAATAGGTCGTACCCTGCGTAAAGACCATCGACCCCCACGATGGGGAAAGCCAGAGGAAAGCAGGTGTGGCCTTCTGCCCCGGGATCCTCACCTCCTCTCAGACCACTTTTCACTAGAGCCATCGCTGTGGTGAGCAGCCAGCGCTGGAGGAGCGGGACCAAGCCGGCGGCCCACGCCGGTTTCCCATCTGCCCTCTGGGCTCTACAGCGGCGCATGCGCAGCCTGCGAAGGTCTAGGTCCGGCTGTTAGCCCTGAGGGGCGATTCCTGAGTCCCAGGGAGTTGGGTTAGAGCTTAAACGCCCGGAGTTCTGCGGCTCTGTCGGTAAGAGCTCTCAGACGGAGAGAACCCACAGGCCCACAGTGGGCGCAAACTCAGCGAAGCACATTTGTATGGACTTTCCCGCCTTCTCTGTTTGACTGTCTCCGGTCTCTGTCCTGACATCCGCCATCACTTCCCCAATGAATGACAGGCATGCAACCCCTTGTCTCAGGCTTTGCCTTAGAGGGAAAACCAGGGTAAAATACTATCTATAGAAGGAAAATATTAACAGAATTTTGTTATTGGAGGAATGTGTGAAAATCACTATACAGTGGGGTGCCTCAGTGGCTCATTCGGTTAAGCGTCGGACTCTTGATGTTAGCACAGGTCCTGATTTCACTGTTCGCGCGAGTTGCAGCCGGCCTCCGGCTGTGGGGAAATGGCACCCAGCCAACTTGGGATTCTCTCTCCTTCTCTCTGCCCTTCCCCTGCTTCAGTGCTCGCTCTCTCTCTTAAAATAAATAAACTAAAAAAAAAAAAAAAAAGAAAGAAAGAAAGACAAGGGGAGCCTGGGTGGCTCAGTCGGTGAAGCGGCCGACTTTCGTTCAGGTTATGATCTCAAGGTTTGTGAGTTTGAGCCCCTCCAATCCCCTCTTAGCCCCCTCCCTCAGTAGGGAAGGTTTGGGGGCGTTCGGAGGGCTCCGTGCTGATGACTCAAAGCCTGGCGGCTGCTTTGGATTCTGTGTCTCCCTCTTTCTCTGACACTCCCCTGCTCACGCTCTCTCTCTCTCTTTCAAAAATAACCATTAAAAAAATGACTATACAATGAAATAATACATGGCCATTGAAAAGAGCGAGGTAAACCAATCCAGTTAATGTTAGAAACTTCTAAAACATACTGTTAAGAAAAGGAAGATGCAGATCAGTTTATGTAATATCTTATTTTGTAAAAAAAAAAACAAAAAACCCTCAAAAATTTCTATATCTGCATGTAAATATACTTATTTATAAATGTATAAAAATGTAAACATTTATTTTTATTGTATTATATTAATATATTATGAATATATATATAAACTTTTAAAAGGATATGTGCTAGTTTGTCAAATGTGTTTGGGGGTTGGGAGGAGAGGAGAGGAGGCTAGTTAAACAAAAAGAGGTCTTTATTTAAAAACCGTATATGTGACATATTATTCCATTCAGGTAAAATCATACAAATATGAGTATGTGCTTATGATAGATGAAAGAGGGATAGTCACCAGTATGCTAATGATCATCATCTCTGGAATGTGGGATTTCAGGTAGGCTTTTACTTTCTTCCTCACACTTTTCTTGTTTTAAGTTTTTCAATAATTGTAGATTTAAAACAAAATATAAAGAGGCAGTGTGGCATAGTGGTGAAGAGTACAGCATCTGGAGCCTGATAACTACATTCAAATCTTAGTTCTGTCACTTAGGGTTGTGTGATCTTGGACAGGTTATTTCATTTCTTTGGGCTTCAGTTTCCCCAACTGTAAAATGAAGATAATATAGTCCCTACTTCATTAGGCTGTTAAAAAAATTAAAAGGGAAATAGAGGTAAAGCTTTCAGAATGGTGCCTGGAACATAGTAAATGCTACATACAGGTTAGCTAGTATTATTTCTTCATATTCATTGAAAAGAAAAATAGCTGATGGACTTAGATGCACCTCTGGTTACGCAGTGAGAAAAGATAGCCTTCACTGTCATCATGGCCTGGGTAGCCATTTACACACAGCCACTCTGCTCCTGTAGGTCAGCAGCTTCTGCTTCCAGAAAGAAGGGAAAACAAAAGGGAGAGGAAGAAAGAAAGGAGAGAGAGAAAGGGAGGAGAGAAAAGAAGGAGAAAGAAAAAGAAGGAGGAGGACAGGGACAAGGAACGGAAGAAAAGGAAAGAAACAGAATAGTTCCAAATGTTCCACTTGGATGCTGGTGGGACAAGGCAAACGTCCCCCTCCTCCCAGGTTTCTGGACTGGCTCTAAAGGATTCTCTTCCCAGGTTCCTGGTAATCCCAATTCTTCAAGAAGTGTGCAAATTCATGTTGGCGGCCTATTTTCTTAATGGAGATGTAACTGTTAGTATTGTCCATATTGCTGACATTCTTGTCATATTCCTAGATATTAGATAAAAAAGTTTTAATCAGTTATAAATGAGAATGTACATACAATAATTCTAAAACTGTGTCTTCATCAAAGTTTGCTTGCAACTATGATACATGTGGCTTTAGTGCCAATTCTCATTAAGTGTGCAGTGCAATGTGCTGACACCCATGACACATTTCCCCTTATTCAGTCACAAAAATACTTCTAATTAGCCATAAATGAGAATGTACACACAACATTTCCAATAGCTACTCTGCTCCTATCAAAGTTCACATCAGAGAAAATTTAAACTGTTGCCACTGAGCTGCCTTGCCCCAATTCCAACAACTCTTATTTCAAAAATGCTTAGAAAATTGAATCTTTAGATCTCGCTGGGTAAACAGATCTGAGGTAGATTTATTTCAACCCAAGTCCTTTATTTGAGATATGTGTGCTCCTGAACCCAACTAAAATGCATACCATAGCCATTTCAAAGGCAGTGATAAAATTACTTGGTTAAATATTTTGGCTAGATTTCCTGTTTCCAGAGACCTGGGCTTTGTATTCTGTGGCTTCTGCATTGCCATGTGGTGATGTGGGCGGTATTAAATGGCACCACATCTGCCAACCTCCATAAGTACTATGCCCCACAGGGAAAGCCCCAGGCACCCATTACCACTGCGAGCCACAAGGACAAGACAACGCCAAATCTCAATAACCACCTTTAAATTCTCAGACCTTTGGCTTTCTTCAGGAATCCAGGCTGTAAGCTTCTTAGGATGACTACAGACCGCAAAGTACCGCCTCGTTTCAGTGTGGAGTCTATAAAATCACTTTAGTTATAATTCAGATATTCTCCAAACTTGAGGCTGCGAAGCATTCCGATCTGCTCTTAGATTTCTGTATAATCTCTCCTTCATTTTATAACATTCTTTGTCTTCTGTTGCTCTGTGCAAATACCAGTGCTTTACAAGTCATCAGGCCATGATTTGTGCATGGCCTGATACGTGGAGGTGAAAGGGGAGCTTTATGTGAGGCAGGGAAACGGTTCTGTTAAACTTTGCTTGCTTTCACTACCTTTAAAACTCATTAAATACGATTCTGCCTTTTACTTTGCCAAAGTGTTTAAAACCCATTTTAATGAAAAATTCTAATCCTATATAATCACACCATAAGCACTTTCTTTCTGTTCAAAGAGGAAACAGTGTTAAATTTTAATGCATACCTCTGGCAGGCTATATTAAAAGTGTTTAGTCAGTTTTAAATCCGATTAGTGTAACTGTTACAGATTAGAGAAAAATCCCAAGTGATTGGAGCAAGTCCCCAGCTCAAGGGAACTAATTTAGGGTCCAGGCCTGATCACGCCAGAATTAAAAGGAACCTCAAGACTCTTGCATTCAGTTTGTCCAAATTTTGTTCATAAGCTAATAAAATAAGGTCCTGTGCTAGGTAGTCAGCACTATAAAGACAAGTTTTCAAGTAGGAAGCAGATGAGACATAAAGCAACGCTAGACAAAGTGGAATGAGGGCAAGAGCAGAAGTGAGAAGCCCCTAAGAGAATTCAGAAAGGACAAAAATCACATTC
Source organism: Prionailurus viverrinus (assembly GCF_022837055.1). Classification (NCBI taxonomy): domain Eukaryota; kingdom Metazoa; phylum Chordata; class Mammalia; order Carnivora; family Felidae; genus Prionailurus; species Prionailurus viverrinus. The sequence goes on from NC_062566.1 coordinate 75,726,475, forward strand.
CAGGGAGAGAAACACTGACACTTCTTAGAGGATGTAACTTCTAAAAGAGGCTTTCAAGGAGAGACAGATTCCATAGATGGGGAGACACTGCTAAGATTGGAAAAGGTAGAAAGTTTTCCAAAAAATAGAAAAAGTCTGTTGACAACTTGAAGGGAAGGGGGATGCCTCTTTGTTGAGCAAAGTGTTGAGCAGACACTATACGAGTCATCTACATCTATTTTCTCATTTACCCCGCCCCCACGACATTCCAAGGAGATGGTTATTATTATCCCTATTTTATAGATGAGAAAAATGAGCCTCAGAGAGATTGTCTAAGGTTAAACTTGCCTAAGGTTAAATAGCTAGCATGTAGTAGCACTCAGGAGAAAAATATGTTTGAGCTTTTGTCAGTATTTAGTCTCAGGAACTCCCTGCATCACACCTTCCTCTTAGCCATTATTAAGGCCCAATTTGTTGTAAAAGACTTTCCTGACCACATGAGTTAGAAATGAGATTTCCAGTCCCTGAATTCACAGCACTCTTATTGTCTGTTACCCAAGTGGCATTTACTCCACCCTGGCTTCTATTTTTTTTTTTCTTTCCTCATGCAAATGTTGACCTCAGTGCTTCTTAATTGGTTGGGTCAGTTGAGCAGGAATACCAAAAACATCTGAGAAAATATGCATATATATATTTAAATATTTATATTTTTGAGACTGCCCTCCCACCCTCATCACTTTGCCTTCCTCAGTAGTCTGTTCTAGAGGAGAGGGTAGTTATCCAGACCCTAAGAATGCATGCCAGCACTTGTGAAGGCACCAGCCATAAGCATCTTTTAATATTCCCTCAGTGGTCCTAATTCCCACCCCATCCCAGGTAAGAATAATTAATTAAGCTAGCTGGACTGAAAATCAGGTGATTTGACTCCAGGCACCTGGGTGGCTCAGTCAATTGAGCAATTCTTTGTGTGTGTGTGTGTGTGTGTGTGTGTGTGTGTGTGTGTTTATTTTTTTGAGAGAGAGAGAACAGGAGAAGGGAGAGAGAGAATCCCAACCAGGCTCTGTCCTTGAACTCAGGAACTGTGAGATCATGACCCGAGCCAAAATCAAGACTCGGATGCTCAAGGCATCAGGATGGCTTAGTCAGTTAAGCATCCAACTCTTGATTTCAGCCCAGGTTATGATCCCAGGGTTGTGGAACCAAGCCCTGCATCGGGCTCTGTGCTGAGCATGGAATCTGCTTAAGATTCTCTCTCTCTCTACCCCTGTCCTCAACTCATGCTGTCTCGTTCTCTTTCTCTCAAAAAAAAAAAAATCAGGTCTCAACTCTGCCACTTAGTAGTTGTGTGATCCTTTGAGACCCACTCTTATCATCTATAAGTTGAAAATCTATGTATCTGCTTTACCTACATTTTAGAATTAATGTAAGAATCAAATGACTAAGTCTGTAAAGTATTATGTAATGATATGGTATTAAACGTGTCTGGATCAGAAACACCTTGAAAGCAGGACAATGCATCTTGACTATATATATATATATAAATATATATATATACACACACTAAGTGATTGCACATAGTGGATATTTAATAGTGGTTATTGATTTGCACATGTATGTCTTAGAACCTTACAGAAATAAAGCATATTCAACTAAAATGTCAGGAAAAGTACTGAAATGTCCTCCACCTGGAATACCATTTACCTCCCAACCGCCTCTCCCACCTGGATACATTTTAAAGACAATGCCTGTTTAAAAGTCACGGAAGTCTCTGAACAGGCTCCAGATTGTCATTATCTATCATCTTTCTTTTTTCTCAGTCCTCAATCGGTGCCTCCAAACCAAAATGTTCACCTATATCTCAGGCAAGATGGAACTCTGCCTTAATAAATTAATGATTACTCAAGAATAGAGGACATGTTTTACCTTTCAAAAAAAAAATCTTCTAGTGAATGGTAAGAAAAAAATTAATTTCCTCATTAAAAAAAAGGGCCAGGAAGGGGAAATGAAAGCCAAATATAAACCCCCTACAGTAAGAGAAAGGACGGCAAAAAAATAAAAACAAGGATTCATGAATGCAGGAAGAAATTAAAACAAACCTGCAGGCCCTCATAAATACAGCAATCAGGCAGCTCCATGCATGCATCCCATATTTGAATTTTTATTTTACATGAAGTATTTTTGTATCTGCTTTGCCTAAATTTGGCCTCTTACCAAAGCCTAATGACTCTACTTTATGTTAAGCTTTTCGAAGGATCTAAACTTAAAACTAGGGGGAGAAAAACCTGTTAATTTATCTTGCAGGAAAAGGTGTTATAATTTGAATGAAAAACAGCAAGCAGACAGATAAAAAGGAGCTGGCACAGAGCTCAGGCAATCAGTAACATTTTTTGTACCTGCAGGCTGAGAAATTGTCTCCAGTGTTGTATGATGTTATTACCATTGCCTATTTTCACTTGTACATTAGGTTCAAGCATAATTGTGTGAAGATTTGAATGTTCTCCACAGATTTACTATTTTAATAAGCTCATAATGTTAAAACACTATATGTGTTGACAGTGGTACTTACACTGTATTAAGGAAACAAATCAAATCATTTCCTTTAAAATGCTAAACAGCCTAATTTGACCTTTCTACAGGCCCTGGTCGTATCAGAAATAGTTCAGATAATAGTCTTCTTTCTGACTTTTCTGTCTTTTATCCCATCCATCAGCAAAGGTACTGTCCTCATAGACCATATGACCTTATCGCTCCAGAAACTGTCTTTGTCCTACTGAAGTTTATGGGGCAGAGTGGGGCCACTATGAGCCATATTCCTGAATATTCATAGTAACAAAAATAAGCTCAGGTACCAAAAAGCAAGTGTGTCATCTCGTTCATAAATCTAGTTTATGAAATGAAATTTAGGACACGGTAGGATATGGATGTATTAAAATAGCAGGAAACATTAAATCCATGCAGCAAGCAGAAGGGAAAATCATTGGCATAAGTAAATTCAAGATCAGAGACAGCTGGATATTGACATTGAGTTCAGTATTGAAACAGAGTCCTGTCCCCATTATGAGCAGGTGCTTTTGGTCTCTTCTTTAGTTGAAGAAATAATTTCATAATATTTGTTAAAATACAGATCTGTTTTTTAAAAAATGCAAAAATATACACAAGCATGGAGGAAAAAAAAAATCAATGATTCTATCTCTCAGAAATGATCCTTGTTACTGATGTTAGATCTTATTATTCCAGGCTTCTTCTGTACATGTTTGAATCTGAAACAAACTGATTTTTAAGTTGGTGTTTCTCTTTCCACTTAATGTTTTAACATTTTTCCATGTGATTAAATACTCTCCAACTACAGTAACACATTAATAGCCATATAGTATTCCATTAAGGAACACTGTATTGCCTATTGTTGGATATTTAGGTTGCCTGGAGAACCCAATTAAGATGGTACTGAACTTATAGCAAGTTCTTTTTGAATACCAAAGCCTGTCCATCTGCACTCCTCGTGTGATGTTTTGTAGCTCTTAAAGCCTCTGGCTTTTGTGAGTTTAGTGACTTGAACTTTTCTATTGACTTCCATTTAGTTTTAAAGATATATTACACAAAACATCGCTTTTGTCTCCAGACTTGTCAAAATAATTGTATCTGCTTCAATTAACATTTTACTTCTACAATTCAGTATTGTGTACTTTGTATATATTTGTTTCTGCAACATCATCCTTAGAATAAGTGTATGAAATAATATGCACACTTAAGAAGCACTGCACCAATTACTTCCACCTAATCCAAAGACAACTCTCATCTATTTATTGATTCATTCACCAAGTACTTATTGAGCACCTACTGTATAACTTCTATGCCATGAGCCATGGAAGAAATATTTAAGCATCTACACTGGGTATGTCTTTACTTCAAAGTCAAAGCCACTAGGAAATGTTTGTTTTTCTTATATTTTCCTCAAATATCAGAAGCAATACTTAATTTATATTATAAAAAGATGTCACCCTACTTTTGAGTAGCATGTAGACCCTTTTCAGCTTGTTGACCAGTTAATTAATCATAAATTCTAACACATCTCTCTTGACAGAAATGTAATCTATACCAATTTTAGCCAAATCACCAGGATTTTCAGCAGTTCTATACTTCTGTGGCCCTTAGATAACGGCCAATAGATATGTTATGCAAGAGACTCATCTTGGTAAGTGTGATGGGCAGTTATAGTAACAAATTTTAAGGGTCCCATCACGTCCACATTAAGTTTTAGAACCTACCCATCAAGATCATCCAATATCTCTCTTGGCTATCCTCAAGCTAAACTATGTTCCTTTATCCCATCATTTCACTTTTTAAAATGTCTACCTTTACCTTATCATTTCTTCAGTGATTCAGCTCTAAACCTAAGACTTCACTGATTCTATCTCCCAGCCTTCGAACACCCTCCCAAACTCCCATCAAACTAAACAATGGCCCTTTTCTAGTGAATACTTCAAAGAACACTCAAAGCTGGCCTCTTTCTCAAAATCTTTCCTGACTGATTGGAAGATAAAGCAGCTTTCCAAAGAGTTCCATCTCAACAGCATGCCATTCCCCATGGAATGTGTATTTGGATATAGATAGCGTTGTTACATATGTATGAGAATATGTTTTACTTATTCACCTGCCTTTTTTCAGCCTGATTGCAAGCCCCTGAAGACTAAGAACATGTTTTCTCTCTATTCTGTAATGATCCCACCCCCACAGAGTTATACTGCTAAATGTTGGTGCCACCTTTCTTCAAAGCATTTATCAATAATCAAAACATTTTAACTAGCTAGATCTTAGAATACAGATTTTTAGAAGTAGGAGACAATGTTAGAGGTTACCAACTCCATCACCTTCCTTTTCTTTTTAAAGCTCACATTTATTTAGGATCTATTACATGCCAGATACTATGCTAATCTCTTTATGTGAATTATCTCAGTCTTCACAAAAACTGATATGGTAGAAACTCTAAATATCTCCATTTTTGTGTGCATACCAAAACCCTCCTTACACCTTTTCACAATAAAGTACATATAAATGAAGGAATCGTAATAGCTTAACATAGGCTGAGAACTAGAATAAGATAGGAGAGGCACCAGGGAAGCAAAATTTAAGGAGGCTTGCTCTTTCAGAGTTGTAAAGCACCTCCTTAAATTTGAACCTCTACATACCTCTCTTGCCTCACCCTAGTCTCAGCCCTAGCCAAACCTTATTGTATGTCAGGTACTGCTCTAAGCATATTTATGTAGTTAATGTAACAATCTTATGAGATAAGTAGTAGTATCCTCATTTACAAATGAGGAAATGGAGATGAAGTAATAATATGCCTAAGGTCTCACGGCTAGTAAGTAATAGGGATGGAATTCAAATCCAAGCATCCTGGTTGGAGATAGATAATTAAATGAATACTTGAAAGAAGGAATGGATGAATATTTTTTAAATTTTTTTTAATGTTTATATTTATTTTTGAGACAGAGAGAGCACGCGTGCATGAGCGGGGGAGGGGCAGAGAGAGAGGGAGACAGAATCCGAAGCAGGCTGTCAGCACAGAGCCCCACGCTGGACTCGAACTCGTCAACCATGAGATCATATGTGAGCCAAAGTCGGACGTTCAACCGACTGAGCCACCCAGGCACCCCAGGAATGGATGACTATTAAGGCCCCACTGAAAGTTTTAGGCAGAACTGAACCCAGAATCCTGATTTTCTGACTCTCAATCTAGTACGGTTCCCCCATACCTCTAAATATTAAACTTTCTTTGATGGCTTATCAAATTAAATGTGAGCAATTGTTGATTTTTCTCCAATTGAACAATTTTTTTAAAGCAGGTGATAAAGATATTTGAATCAAGCACATGTAAAAGGTACCTGTCTATAATTTCTAACATTAATAGACATTTTTTTCTCCAAATTATTTAATCTCCATAGGTGGGTCAAAGTCAAATTTCCAAACTATTAGAAAAATTATGAACTATAACTATATGCTACCAGACTGCTCATTTTCTGCCAAAAATTGTAGATCTGAGTATCTTCTCAGATCCTTTCCTGGACCACTTTCTAGGTTGTTCCTCTGGTTCTGGTAATACTTTAGTGGATTCCATAACCCAGAACAATGGAGATTATCTTCATAAAAAGATCTAATACTTCACAGAATGTTAAGTTGTTGCTTTATCTTCCATAGAATATTTTTTCTCTGTCTTAAAGCTTTCTTCTCTTAGTAAGACCATCCCTTCCTTGATTTTATGTTACCTTGGTAATTCTCACATTGCAGGAAGTTCCCTGATGATGAAGTTTATAATACTTGCTTCTCAACAAAAATCAGTGAGTCAGGTAAATACTACCATTTTGGTTACCATTGATATTAGCTTAGTTTTTTAATTTCTTAATCTTCAACTCTTAGAAATGAATTTGATTGGCCCAGATAATCTTTCTAGGCAGGCCCAAATCACCTATGTCTAGCTGCCTATGGACTAATTCCCCTTAAATTAAAGATCCGTCTATAATCTAATCAGGCTACAGAGGTAAGGATCCATAGTAGGGGCAGAGACCCATAAAAGAGATATTGGCAGTTTAGGGAAGCTTCATATAAATGGAACAGATTGGAAAGTGAAATAAATAAGCAGAACAAGGAATTTTTTTTATACTTTGATATGTATTTCAGAAACAATTTGGAATAGGGTAGTCTCTGTGAATTAATTAGAAATAAATTCGTTTTTAAAAACTACTCAGTGAGTGTTATCCTCTAAATAAAGAACTAGAACAGTGGGAAAACTTGGAAAAATCAGGAAAATGTCATCAGGAAATTGTTGAAGAAGACTTCAGTAGCATCTACTGTCATGAATGAGTTAGAACATGTGACCTGCCAGTCACTATTAACACCTAGATATGAACATATAAGACTGACTTCAGTCCCTAAAAGTACATCCAAGAAGTTCATGGACACACTTGATAATATTTCACAGTTGGAATGTCAACCATTTTATTTGAATGCATTTATGTCGGTTTCATGTCCTTTTAGAATAAAAGTTTCTGAAGACACTGCTTTGCTATTTAAGATTTGCCTTATGCAGCATCTAACCCCACACATCAATCCAGGCAATAAATAAATAGAACACTATAAAGTGTTGGGAAATAGAAATATTTTTATTTTTCATATTTATTTTTAAATTCATTTCTCCATTTCAGGGAAAAAATAATATAAGCCTGCATAGTAAAATGGAACCGGGCGCCTGGGTGGCTCAGTTGATTAAGCATCCAACTTTGGCTGAGGTCATGATCTCCTGGTTTGTGAGTTTGAGCCCCACATCAGGTCCACACTGAAAATGCCTGCGATTCTCTCTCTCCCTCTCTCTTCCCTGCTTGTATGCACTCATTCTCTCTGTCTCAAAATAAATAAACTTAAAAAAAGAAATGGAACTGCTATAGATTTTGGAGCTAGACAGGACTGGGGTTTTTTAAATGTATTTTTGAGAAAGAGAGAGAGAAAGAATGAGAGAGAAAGAGCACATGGGCAGTTTGGGTGGGGGAGGGACAGAGAAAGGGGGACAGAGGATCCAAATTGGGCTCTGCACTAACAGCAGCAAGCCCGTTGTGGGACTCAAACTCACTAACTGTGAGATCATGACCTGAGCCGAGGTTGGATGCTCAACCAACTGAGCCACCCAGATGCCCCTAGACAGGACTGATTGTGAACAGTGCTTTAACCTGAATGATCTCATCTTATAAATTTTTATGAGGATTAACCATAGACTATGTAAAGAACGTACAATGCCAGCACTTGTTAATACGTGTAAAGTAACTTTTAGTATTTCATCATGTATATTTATGGAGGAGAATCACAGTATAGAAACTACAACAGACCGATATATCTAAATGCAAATGTGGCCAACATAGACAAATCAAATATTGAGGAATTCTGTATCAATCAGGGTAGGCTAAATTAATGAATGAAAAACCTGGCAGTGTCTCAGCTTCATTTACTCAGGGACTAGGGCTGACAAAGATATTACCTTCTAACAGCTACCCCTTCTGCAACATGCAGACTCCTCAGTCACTAGCAGGGTAGGAAGGCACTAGAGGGTATCAACTGCTAAGCATATATCAGTATTAGAAATGATATGTATTAGTTTTACCCACAACCAATTGCAAAAGGTAGTCAACATGGCCCCATCTAATTGCAAGGTCTTAGAGCAATGTAATCCTTTCATATGATTCAAGGAGAATCAGACGTGGTGAACACTAGAAGACCCTACCAAAAGCATTTCCTTAGTTCAGAAGACTATCAAAAAAGAACCATATAATTGAGTTTATAATAAGGTTTTGTTTTTTAAGAAATGCATTTTATCTTCATTGTGACTTAGCATGCTATTTGGTCATTTTGGGTGTGGGGAAAAACCTTACAAATAATCATTGCTGGAGTTTCCCTGAGTATACCAAAATAAAAGAAGTTGCCACCCAGAAAGGAATTTTGTACAACAAAGTGTTAAATGAAATACTACCAGACAAAAAAGGTAATACTCTTTTGCTGTCTAGCACCACACAAGATGCTAACTAAAAGAGTAAATAAAAACATTCAACATGCATTTAGCTTTCATAATTTACCTTCTGCAAGGTTGATTTAGAGTATGCAGAATATGCCACATTATTTAAGCTGTAAAAAGGAGCTGCTTTACACTACCTGCCATGTACAATTATAATAATCTGTCAGACAAATATAATTACAGAGTGTGATGTCTGTTTGAGTGTGAAGGCTTTGATTGTGTGGTATTGTCTGCTCTACACTGTGGCACAGCATAAACAATTGTACTCTATGGTAACTCTCAGCCAGGACTGATGCCTGCATCAGGAAAGCCCCATCAAACAGCACAAACAATTGTACTCTATGGTAACTCTCAGCCAGGACTGATGCCTGCATCAGGAACGCCCCATCAAACAGCACAGATGGTTGAGTTTGGGCTGGATGTTTGTTTGTTTTTTCCCCAAACACTTTTCCAAGGCAAACTTGACCACAGTAAGCCTTCTGCAGTACAATGTGATAGGTCTCCAAGAAATTGGTAATAAAAGTGAGCAGGAATTGGAGACCAAGGCAGGATATGGTCAATTAACAAGTACCAAACATTTTAATGATAAAAAGTAGGTTGTGAAAGGAATGCAAGGGTCACTTTAATGATTAAAAAACATAGGTGACACTCCATGGGTTTAAAAGATTAAGTTGATATTTTATAGAATAAATTGTTATTGTAATTTATTACTAGACTCTCACACCAGCTGACAAAATAGAAAAGTGTCTTTAATAATAGTATTAAAGGGGCGCCTGGGTGGCGCAGTCGGTTAAGCATCCGACTTCAGCCAGGTCACGATCTCGCGGTCCGTGAGTTCGAGCCCCGCGTCGGGCTCTGGGCTGACAGCTCAGAGCCTGGAGCCTGCTTCCGATTCTGTGTCTCCCTCTCTCTCTGCCCCTCCCCCTTTCATGCTCTGTCTCTCTCTGTCTCAAAAATCAATAAACGTTAAAAAAAAAAATTTAATAATAGTATTAAAGAAATTGGAAGGGGGTGCCTGGGTGGCTCAGTCGGTTGAGCATCCGACTTTGGCTCAGGTCATGATCTCACAGGTTGGTGAGTTCCAGCTCCACATTGGGTTCTGTGCTGACAGCTTGGAGCCTGGAGTCTGCTTCAGATTCTGTGTCTCCCTCTCTCTGCCCCTTGAACTCTCTCTCTCTCTCTCTCTCTCTGTGAAAAGTAAATAAACATTAAAAAAAGAAGAAGACGAAATTGGAGGTACGTTAGGCTTTAAATTAATTGTTTCCTTGCCATACCATGTATGCAGGTTGGATCAGGCTATTTTTTTCTTCCAAATTTTTATTTAAATTTTAATTGGTTATATAGTGTAATTTTGATTTCAGTAGAATTTAGTGATTCATCACTTACATATAACAGCCAATGCTCATCATAACAAGTGGGATCAGGGTATTTTTAATTTATTTTTCAGTTGATGATCTCATCACTGTGTCTGTGACTTTCAAACCAGAGATTCTGCTGTGGGACTTCTCTCTCGACAAGGTATACCTTTTGCTCTTTAAAATGAGACTTGCCTGGAAGGGATTTAAGAGGTATTCACTTAGCAAATTCTGCTCTGTTATAATTCGTGTGGTAAAGAAATTTTATATTATAATCCAAAACACTACACCTGAATAAATGGTCAGCCCAAAGTAACAATCTCGATTTGGCACCTTGTTTTCTTTTAAATTAAAAATATATAATGTTCTGATTATATCTGAACCAGCTCAGAAAGATCAAACAGCTTTTCATTAACAACACAAGTTTCTCTTATCTCTGAAAGAACACTAATATTCTGTCTCTTCCAACCATATCTCTTCCAACTAATCCAGAGAGTAGTTCTTATACAGCTGATACCTTTATGCTAGAGATGTGAGTTTTCTGGATGAATTCACCATTGAGAAAAAATAGTATTTTTATGATGTTTCAGTGTTTCTATCTTCCATTGTAGGTTCCAAGGACAATAGCAAATCTACCACAATATAACCACAGAATCATGAAATCTTTGCATTGGAAAGACCTCTACCTAAATAGAAATTATTACTTCATTCTTTGGACTTTAATGTACCCCGTGTAGCTTTCTCTTATGGTTATTAAAAGGATAATATGCCTACTTATATTGGTCTACAGATTCCTTAAGACCAGAAATTATTCTTTACTCCTCTTTTTCTCCCTAATGCTTAAAATAGGGCCTAGGGTAGCACGAATAGCTGAATTGATAGATGGATAGAAAAAAGAAAAAAATACTATATTGCAATAATGGATATTTGTTGGACTATCTCCAGTATCTACTCCCTCCCTTCCTTTCCAACAGTCCCAATTTCTGTTTGAAGATTCAAGTCATTTCAGAGAGCCTCTTATTATCTCCAACTCCAGGAGTAGAATATGTAATCTAGGTTAAACCAATTAGCACATTCCATCCATCTAACAAGTTTTTGGCTCTGCCTTGAGCACATGACCTAACTAAAGATTTTCATTCAGAGTGAATCTCAGAATTATTTCTGGGAAGGAAGAGACAAAGATGCCTTTTGCTGGATGCAAATGTGGAGGCATGCAGCCCTGGAGCTGATGGCAGCCACCTCAGGAGCATGAGGGCAAGTCTTAGAATAGAACCAACATTAAGAAAGGTATATGGAAGAGACAGAAAGAAACTGGAAGCCTCATTTGAACCTAATCTTATCTCTGGAGTTTTCAGCTACAAAAAAAGAAACAAAGAGGAAAGAAAATTCCCTTATTTTTCATGTTAGCTTAGGTCAGATTTTCTGTTTCTTACAACACAAAGCATCCTGATTCAATTGTAAATAATGCCATTGAACAGATGTGAGCTGAACAAGCACTATGTACTTCAGAAATATTGGCAAGCCCTAATGCAAACCATTCCACAAACAAACCACAAACCAAAAGTGATGAACACTCCTAATTTCCATTTCCCACTGAAAGAAATCAAGACTTCCTGAAGAAATGGTTAATTCCAGGTCTTGTGTAGGAAAGGTACAAGTTGAGACTAGGATATCTAGTTAGGTCAAAAGGCAAGAAAGTTCTCAGAAGCTACTATGCTAAGCCAATTTGAAAAGGTTCCTATTAGCCAAAAGTGGGACAGCTTGAGCATCAAATAATAATAATCAGTATTACCATTATTATCATATATAAAATGAAATATAATAATATATTAACAGTACAATAATTTATAGCTATTATATTATTATAGTTAATTATTATTAATTATTGTTATAGATTTAAACTGATCACATATGTTAAAATCAATGCATTCATAGTGGTACTAAAGGAAATAAACCTCAATGATCAGAGAGAGTATTAGGAGACCACCTAAATAAAGAGAAACAAATATTTAATTTGACTTTCTTGTAAGAACTATGCCTCAGGGAAAAATAATAGTTGTTAAAGAAAAGTTTCTCACTATAGATATTTTCTAGCAAAGAAATGAAGAAAACTCCATGTTGCAAACCCTTAATGCAATAATAGATCTAGGCAATAAGCATCAGTTGATGCTTACATCCCAAAAAATAAAAACCACACATTATGTGTTTCTTGACGGAAATACACTATACCACTTATGAAGTATTCTTGTCAAATAATCAAACCTGGATCATATCAAGCCTCTTAGTCTAACTACTATTCCACAGGAAATAAAAAAGAGATGCAATCAACAAAATCCAAAATGTGGGAAGCTCTACAGAAAAAATGACCCAATTTTTATAAATAAATTGCAAGGAAAAATAGAGGTATAACTTACAGATTAAAAGATTCTTGGCGCACCTGGGTGGCTCAGTCAGTTGATATCTGATTCTTGATTTCAGCTCAGGTCATGATCTCAGTCTGTGGGTTCGAGCCCTGCATCAGACTCTGCACTGACAGTGTGGAGCCTGCTTGGGATTCTCTCTCCCTCTATCTCTGTCTCTCCCTAACTTGCACACACACTCTGTCTCTCAAAAATAAATAAAAAATTGTTTAAATAAAAAAATAAAAGATTCTTAAGAGACAAAACAATCATTCGGTAATGTGCAGATCTTGCTGACATTCTGGTTTGAACAAACCAATCATAAAAAATAGGAGACAGATTATTTGTTTTTCATGTGTGGAGTTTGGTGAGTGCTTTATAGATTTTGGATATTAGCCCTTTGTCTGATATGTCATTTGCAAATATCTTTTCCCATTCCGTCGGTTGCCTTTTAGTTTTGTTGATTGTTTCCTTTGCAGTGCAGAAGCTTTTTATCTTCATGAGGCCCCAATAGTTTATTTTTGCTTTTAATTCCCTTGCCTTTGGAGATGTGTCAAATAAGAAATTGCTGCGGCTGAGGTCAGAGAGGTTTTTTCCTGCCTTCTCCTCTAGCGTTTTGATGGTTTCCTGTCAAATAATCCAGTGAAGAAATGGGCACATGACATGAATGAACACTTCTCTAAAGAAGACATCCAGATGGCCAACAGGCACATGAAAAGATGCTCAATGTCACTCCTCATCAGAGAAATACAAATCAAAACCACACTGAGATATCACCTTACACCAGTCAGAGTGTCTAAAATGAACAAATCAGGAGACTATAGATGCTGGAGAGGATGTGGAGAAACGGGAACCCTCTTGCACTATTGGTGGGAATGCAAACTGGTGCAGCCACTCTGGAAAACAGTGTGGAGGTTCTTTAAAAAATTAAAAATAGATCTACCCTATGACCCAGCAATAGCACTGCTAGGAATTTACCCAAGGGATACAGGAGTGCTGATGCATAGGGGCCCTTGTACCCCAATGTTTATAGCAGCACTTTCAACAATAGCCAAATTATGGAAAGAGCCTAAATGTCCATCAACTGATGAATGGATAAAGAAGTTGTGGTTTATATACACAATGGAATACTACTTGGCAAGGAGAAAGAATGAAATATGGCCATTTGTAGCAACGTGGGTGGAACTGGAAGGTATTATGCTAAGTGAAATAAGTCATACAGAGAAAGACAGATACCATATGTTTTCACTCTTATGTAGATCCTGAGAAACTTAACAGAAGACCATGGTGGAGGGGAAGGGGGGGAAAAGGTTACAGAGAGGGAAGGAGGCAAACCATAAGAGACTCTTAAAAACTGAGAATAAACTGAGGATTGATGGGGCGTGGGAGGGAGGGGAAAGTGGGTGATGGGCACTGAGGAGGGCACCTGTTGGGATGAGCACTGGGTGTTGTATGGAAATCAATTTGACAATAAATTTCATATTAAAAAAATAGGAGACAGAGACATTGGGATGCGGACTGGATATTTGATGATAGTAAGGAATTATTATTTTTATTGGGATGATAATGTTATCATTTTTGTGATTTTTTTAAATTTCTTATCTTTTATTCATACAGAAATAGTTATGGATGCAAAGACATGGTATCTTTAATACAACAGTAATAGAGGAGAGGGGAAGTAAAGGTAAAACAAGATTGACCATGAGTTCATTGTTGAAGTTGAGCAATAGGTATATGAGGGTTCATTATACTATTCCTTCTAATCTTGGGTAATATTTAAGATTTTCCACAATAAACTTTTAAAGTATATCGTTCCATTATCATTCAAAATCATATACACATGCCATCCTTTCTTGCTTTCACATAAACAGACTGTCATTCTTCAATCATGTTTTAATTTCTCTATGTTGTAATTTACCCACATACCTACCATAGTCTGTGATATCTGCATACCTTCTTCCCAGACAGTGGGCATTATCCCATACATGCCCACTCATCCCCATGGAGGAATTATAAGAAAACCATCACTCTCCAAGCTCATGCACAAAGACTTCATTTTTATAGACATGATTTTCTTCCATTCATTTCCTTATACCTCTATTCTACTTTAATGGCACTGTTCATTCCAATTCCCATACCCCCCTTTAAAAATGAACCATACTCCCTAACTTATCCAGAAAGACCTATAGCCAGCACTAGGTTGAAAATTTCCAACATCTACATTTCTGTGAGCCTCTATACATAATCTGGCTCAGTGTAAACCTCTTAAGTGAAATGCTCTCCTGGAAATAAAACCTGCTCTCTATGTTCTTCTATTTTATTTCAAACTCAATACAAAGCAATGGTCCCCAAAGAAAAGTTATGCTGGAGTTAGGTTCACACTATTTCCCTGAAATGTAATATGAGATTTAAACACAGATGATATGACTGGTTAATAAATGTCACCATTGAGTGGCTTTGTTCAGCTAATAATATCATTCAGATCATTATAAACAAATTGAAGGGGTTCTTATGTGAAACAAACACGGCAGGACTTATTCCTGCGAAACACAAGACCAAGGCAGGGCAGCCAATCCTAATGGCCTTCAAGAAGGGGCAAAGCTGGCGTGCAGCTTTGTGGTATCCCGGGAGGATTTTATTTCCAAATATAAAATTCATGCCATGCTCACAGGCAGAACCTTAGAATAGTCATAATGATCTAATGGCAGCATTACTATGGAAGGCTGCTACTAATACTTTGAACCACTGCCGTTCTATACAGATCCAGGGATATGATTTCAAAGCTCATGTGGAATGAAGACTGCCCCAGCTGAAAGCAATCCACCTGAGTAAAAAAGAGAAGAAAGAAAAGAACAGAGCAGAATGCAACTGAAGCCCACAATTTGGGATTTCTAGGATGGGGAGGTTGGAGTTGGTTCTTTGATTATGGGGTTTCTTTTATTATTGTTGTAGTTTGAAGAAGGAGTGGCAAAGAAAGAGAAAATGTCTCTAAATTGGAAAGCATTGCCTGACTCTGACTTTTTGAATTACCTCTAACTTAAAGATTATGATGTGTTTATTTCCTCATCTAAGAAGAGAAGGATAGTAATTGCCTCCCTCACCCTCATGCTCTTTTCCCTCTGCTGTCAAGGGAATAAGAGCTTATTGATGACAACTCCCTTGTGCTCAATCTTGCTTCACCACTGACAGCAAAAATAAAAGAAATAGCATATTAACTGCAAAAGAATTGGGAACCCCTATAAGTCCGACCTAATAAACATCCAAGAACTGTTGGGTCTGTCGCTTGACTTTTGGACAAAAATAGCTGTTGTTGTATTTCTAGAAATCAAGGGAAACATCAGATCCTTTGCAAACAAGAAAACTGCAAAACAGTCAAGTGCCTGTATTTATAGGTAACATTCACTGTTTCAAAGCTAACCCTGAAATTCTCATGGAAAGAGGTTCTGACAGAGCTAACAAGCCTGGAAAAAAAAAAAAAAATATATATATATATATATATATATATAATTTTTAAATGCTGCTAAAACTTCCTTTCATTCCTTAAATAATTTACAGTTAGAATTCATAATTTTAGCAGTATTTCTCACATATAATGCCAAATTTGGAAACACCTGTTTAAAGTATATTATAGCGTGTTTAAGACACATTGAGTCTTTGGAGAAAGGTGCTGTAGAAATCTAATAAATGAAAGCTCATTTTTGAAACCTTATAAAAATACACGCATTTGAATTCATTTTTAGCTAGACAATCTCCTTGGCAGGTAATATGTAGAGATCCCACATGCCTCAGATTTTAAGGCTGTGGAGTATGGGAAGAAAAAGGTCATGGCCTAAAGAAGTTCATTCTGAGTGGAATAGTTCTCAACAAAAATCCAAGAGGAATGCCAATTTTGGCCTTGAAAATGCATTCACTTATGCTATTTGGAATGTGAAAGAAATTTGAAATATATAAAAAGTAGAGTTATAAAGGGCAGCTGGATTCAACCACATGGCCAAATTTGAATCAGCAAACTGACATTCTCTGAGATAACACACATTATGTCCTTTAAAATTAAAAAAGGAAAACAAGAGCCAAGTATCATTACTCATTTGTTATTTTGTGAGCTAGTTCAACTCAAGAATACATAATTTTCTGGTTATAATGCAAACTAAGGAAGGATGAGAGCCAGATATAAACAATCTCCTCCTTCTGGAGTAAAATATACAGCTATCCAGGGATTCGACATGATTATGAAGACAGACGCTTTGATTCTTGGATGCTATAGGACCTGGCCTGGCAACCTATAAGTTTATAATCAGAGAGGTAAAGATGAGTCTAAGAGATATAAAAAATGTAAATAAAATGCTTTGTAGTGAGCTAAAGTGGGATTGAGTTTATCATAACCAAAGTAGGGTGATGCAGAAGGTGCAGAAAAAGGTTTCACCAGAAAACCAGTGTAGTATCATCTTAGCTAAAATACGACATTTGAACTTTTACACAGAAGCATGAGTTTCTAGTGCATTAAGCTTTGGGATTATATATTGGACAAGTTCTTACCCTTATTTTTAATTTTTCTTTGATGATTTTGTTGACTATTATGTATTACCAATATATATATATATAGCATGTGATTAATATGTGTATTTTGCAGAGATGTTTTATTTAAGCCAACTAAATAATGTCATTCATACATAACTTCCAAATTTAGGACAAATATAGAAATATTTTTTATGCTAATGTCATTTATTATATTGAAATTGCTCTGATCATTTAATTTCCCTGTTTGCTAGAGTTGGAAACAGTTTACATACCACACCATAAATGACTTGGTCTTCTAGTATCTTATTTTCTTATTCTAAAAGTGTAATATGAGATTGAGGGCAAAGTTGGGAAGATGACAGTAAGAGGACCCTAAGCTCACCTTGTCCCATGGATACAACTAGATAACACATCAGCATAAGTAACCCAGAAAATGACCCAAAGACTGGCAGAACAAACTCCACAACTAAAAATAGAGTGGGTAAGAACAGAGAGACTTGGGGCGGGGAGTGGGAGATCCAGGGGCATGGAGAAGGGAGAGAAATAGATTATAAAACTGGAGAATCCACATGGGGAAGATGAACCCCCTATAAGATTTTGCTTTGAAAGTGAGAGGGGCTGAATTTCGTGAGTTCTTACAACCAACAGGACTTAAAGCCTGAGATTTTAGAAGTCAGTGGACTCAGATCTGGAAGAGCTCAGAGGGTGAGAGGAAGCAGAGTCCCCACCCTTAAAGAGACAGCACAACAGTCTGAGGAGATAAAGCCTAGAAGCAGCAGTTTGAAAAATACCTGGGACATACGGAAGGGAGAGGAGTCGACTCATTTTGGAGCACATCATGGAGTGGCAGGAACTGCTGAGGAACTTCTCCAGGAACAAAGGAACTGGCTGACACCATCTCCCTTCCCCATCTCCTAGCATAAACACATGGCCAACTGCAGAAGCCACCTCTACGCCAGCATTCACTATCTAACTTTCTACATCAAGCCTCACCCCCTCACACTTTGGTGGATCCACTCTTCCCAGTCACTTTTGCCTCAGTCCCAGTGCTGTGGGCCTTCTCCCCCAGAAGACCTGTGCAAACCTTGCCAACACCTTGCCTCCTGAACTGCATGCTTTGTGAAGCCTCAGTCCTCATGGTGGTGGGGGGGCAGCTGACACTGCTGAAGCCTGAGTCACACCTTGTTAAAATCGCATGCTCCACCCCATCTGTAGACCAAACACTTTGCCACAACAGGCAAAGAGAGCCTCTGCATGCAGCTGGACTGAACGAAAATTTGATCAGGACGATGACCTATGCATGCAACACACATAGGAGACACCCCTTGAAGTACCAGCTTCTGAGGAACATGGTATACCACACTGCAGGGCACTACAGGACCTCTTCTTCATAAGGCCATTGCTTTTAAGAGCCGGAGACATAGCTGACTTTCTTAACACAGAGAAACAGACACAGAGAGACAAAAGGAAAAGACAAAGGAATATGTCCCAAATGAAAGAACAGGACAAAACCACAGCAAGAGACTCAGCAAAAAGGATATAGTAATATGCCTAATGGAGAATTTAAAGTAATGATTATAAAACTACTCCCTGGACTTGAGAAAAGAGTGGAGGACATCAGTGAAATCCTTAACAAAAAGATAAAAAAGAACCAATCACAGATGAACACAATAAATGAAATTTAAAAAATATACTATATGGAATACAGTGACCCCAAGACCAGCAATGGAAAGTAATCAAGCTGGGCAGATGAAAAAAAATTATCAAGATATGAATAGACTTAGGGAAGTCAGTGACCATCAGCATTATAGGGATCCCAGAAGAAGAAGACAAGTAAAAGGGGGGGCAGAAATTTTATATGAAGAAATAATAGCTGAAAATTTCCCTAATCTGCAGAAGGAAACAGATATCCAGATCTAGGAAGAATAGAGATCTCTAAACAAAATCAAGCCAACAAGATCCATACCAATACACATATTAATTGAAATGGCAAAAAGTAGTAATAAAGAATTTTAAAGCAGCATGAGAAAAGAAGACAGTTACATACAAGGGAAACCCCATAAGTCTCTTAACAGATTTTCAGCAGAAACTTTGTAGGCCAAAAGGGACTGGAATGATCTATTCAAAGTATAAAGGAAAATATCTACAGGTAATAATATTCTATTTAGCAAGGCTATCTTTCAGAATAGAAGGAGAGTTAAAAAGTTTCTCAGACAAATAAAAGCTAAAGGAGTTTATGACCACTAAACCAGCTTCCAAGAAATGTTAAAGGGAACTCTGAGTGGAAATACAAGACCATAAATACGAGTAAGCAAAGCAGTAAAAATAAATATATCTATAAAAATCAGTCAAGGGATTCACAAAGTAAAAGGATACAAAATATGACACAATATACCCTAAATATGGGGTTGAGGTGAGAGGAATAAAGAATGGGTTCAAACTTAAATGACTATCAATTTACTATAGACTGCTATGTGCATAAGATGTTATATCCAAACCTAATGGTAACCACAAATCAAAAACCAGTAATAGATATGCAAAAAATAAAGAAAAAGGAACCCAATATATCACTAAATAAAGCCAGCAAACTATGAGAGAGTAAAAGCATAAAGGCTCAGAGAAGAACTACAAAAATAACCACAATATGAGTAACAAAATGTCAATAAATACATACCTTTCAGTAATTACTTTGAATGTAAATAGATTAGACATTTCAATCAAAAGACATAGGGCAACAGAATAGATTAAAAAACAAGACCTATCTGTATACTGCCTACAAAAGACTAATTTCAGACCTAGGAACGCAGGTAGATTGAAAGTAAGGGGATGGAGAAACATTTATAATGCAAACGGATGTTTAAAGAAAGCTGGGTAGCAATACTTATATTGGACAAAATAGACTTTAAAACAAAGACCATAACAAGAGACAAAGAAGGACACTATATAAAGGGGACAATCCAACAAGAAGATCTAACAATTGTAAATATTTATGCACCCAAGCTAAAAGTACCCAAATACATAAACCAGTTAATAACAAACATAAAGAAACCAATTGATGGTATGCAATAATAGTAGGGGCTTTAACACCCTACTTACATCAATGGACAGATCATCCAAACAGAAAATCAATAAGAAAACAGTGGTTTTTGAATGACACACTAGACAAGATGGATTCAACAGATATATTCAGAACATTCCATTCTAAGACAGTGAAATACACATTCTTTTCAAGTACACACAGAACATGCTTCAGAAAGTATCACATTATTAGACCACGAAAGAAGTCTCAACAAATTCAAAAGGATCAAAATCATATCATGCATCCTTTCTGACCACAACACTATGAAACTACAAATCAATGACAAGAAAAAATCTGGAAGAGCACAAATACATGGAGGCTAAATAATATGCTACTAAACAATGAATGCATCAACAAGAAATCAGAGAAGAAATCAAAAATTGCATGGAAACAAATGAAAATAAAAACACAATGGTCCAGGGGCGCCTGGGTGGCGCAGTCGGTTAAGCATCCGACTTCAGCCAGGTCACGATCTCGCGGTCCATGAGTTCGAGCCCCGCGTCGGGCTCTGGGCTGATGGCTCAGAGCCTGGAGCCTGTTTCCGATTCTGTGTCTCCCTCCCTCTCTGCCCCTCCCCCGTTCATGCTCTGTCTCTCTCTGTCCCAAAAATAAATAAACATTGAAAAAAAAATTAAAAAAAAAAAAAACACAATGGTCCAAAAATCTTTGGGATGCAGCAAAAGCAGTTCTAAGAGAGAAGTTTACAGCAATACAGGCTTACCTCAAGAAACAAGAAAAATCTCAAAAAAACTAACCTTTTTAATCTAAGAAGGCTAGAAAATAGAAATGAACAAAACCTAAAACCAGCAGAAGGAAGGAAATAATAATAAACATTAGAGCATAAATAAATGATATAGAAACTGAAAAACAATAGAACAGATCAATAAAACCAGAAGCTGGTTCTTTCAAAAGATAAACAAAATTGATAAAGCTCTAGCCAGGCTCATCAAAAAAAGAGAGAGAGAGGACTCAAAATCAGAAATGAAAGAGAAGAAATAGCAACTGACACAACAGAAATACAAATGATAGTAATAGAATATTATGAAAAATTATATGCCAACAAATTGAACAAAGTCCTAGAAACATATACCCTACAAAAACTGAAACTGGTAGAAATAGAAAATTTGAACAAATTACCAGTAATGAAATTGAATCAGTAATCAAAAACCTCCCAATAAACCAAGATCCAGGACCAGACAGCATCACAGGGAAATTCTACCAAACATTTAAAGAAGGATTAATACTTATTCTTCTCAAACTTTTCCAAAAAATAGAAGAGGAAAGAAAACTTCCAAATTCATTCTATGAGGCCAGCATTACCCTGATACCAAAACCAGATAAAGACACCACAAAAAAAGAACTACAGGCCAATATCTCTGATGAACATAGATGCAAAAATCCTCAAAAAAATATTGGCAAACCAAATCCAACAATACATTGAAAAAATCATTCACTATCAAGTGGTATTTATTTCTGGGTTGCAAGGGTGGTTCAGTACTTGCAAATCAATCAACATAATACAACACATCATTCAGAGAAAGAATAAAAACCATGTGATCATTTGCCACAGCATTTGACAAAGCACAACATCCATTCATGATTAAAAAAAAAACAAAACACCTCAACAAAGTAGACTCAGAAGGAATATACCTCAACATAATAAAGGCCTTATATGAAAACCTACAGCTAATATCATAATAAATGAGGAGAAACTAAGAACTTTTCCCCTAAAGCCAGGAACAAGACAAGGATATCCACTCTCATCACTGTTATTCAACATAGTACTGGAAGTCCTAGCCACAATAATTAGACAACAAAAAAGATTTAAAAGGCATCCATATTGGTAAGAAAGAAGTAAAGCTTTCACTATTTACAGATGTCATGATACTATAAACAGAAAATTTGAAAAACTCCACCAAAAAACTACTAGAACTGATAAATGAATTCAGTAAAGTCACAGAATACAAAATCAATGTACAGAAATCCATTGAATTTCTATACATTAATAATGAAGCAGCAGAAAGAGAAATGAAGAAAACAGTTCCATTTACAGTTGTACCAAAAATAATAAAATACCCCAGAAAGTAAATCTCCCAGAAAATAAAATGACAAAGAAATGTGTAATAGGAAATAAATGAAAAAAAATTAGAGGCCTGATCCAAGAGGTCTGTATCTAAGTTCAAAAAGAAAGAACAGGGATGCCTGGGTGGCTCAGCTGGGTAAGCTTCTGACTTCGCTTGGGTCATAATCTCACAGCTCATGGGTTTGAGCCCCGTGTAGGGCTCTTGCTGACACCTCAGAGCCTGCCTGCTTTGGATTCTGTGTGTCTCTCTCTCTGCCCCTCTCCCGTTTACACACTGTCTCTGTCTCTCAAAAATACATAAAACATTTTAAAAATTAAATAAAAAAAAGAACAGAGAAAATAGTAGAGTAGAATTGCAAAAAACAAGAAATTTTTTCCAAATTGAAGTAAGTCTAAAGGTGGAAAACAGCAAAATGAATAACAACAAAAAAACTCACATGAAAGCACATTATCCTGAAATTTCAGAACAATGTGAGTATTAATGCTACAGAAAACAATAACTTTATTAGAAAGAAACACAATCATGATTTCTAGTTGACTAATTATGGCATCTGACTGGAAGAGACAACACAGATCTGCCAGAAAGTTTGCTTTGCATCAGCTCAGGGGTTAATACTGCCACAGGTGTCTATACATTGCAACTTCCTGTCCTCTCTTACTAGCTGGTAGTCAACTGTCCTGATTAACTAGACAACATAGTGAGTCAGCTGATGTTTGATATTCAGCATTTTAGGAGTATCAATGTATGATGTATGAAAGCATGAGTCATATGCTAGATGACTGTTGTATGGAAGTTGAAGATGGTCTGTAATAATAACACTAACATTTATTGAATTCTTACTATGTTCCAAGTGTTTTCCTTGCTTTATCACTGAAAGTGAACCTTATCTATCATCAACTCCACTTTACAGATAAAGAAATTGAACTTTAAAGAGACCAGGCAACTTTCCCAGGTTTCTAGGTCTCGGATTAGAATGCAGGCAGTGTAGTTTCAAAGTCTGTGCTCTTCACTGCTGTTCTCTTCTACCTAAATACATACTTAGAGAAATACTGAAAGTGATAGAAATTTGGGAAATCAGGGTGGAAAGAAATCTCCTCTGGTGGAGGTTGTAGTAGAATGAAGTGAACTAATGCCAGACTGCAGGAGTCAGGAGGGATAGGAGGCAGATTTGTCAAAATTGAGAACTGGTGTGATTTTGTTAATGATTCATTTAACTTATGGAGAGATGCTGATAAGCTTCTTTACTGAAGAAGGCAAGAACATTGGCATCAAAATGGATCTTCTGAGACTCTCCCTTCATCCCTTCCGTGTCTTTTTACTACCATTTCTTTCACTTCTCATTCACTTTAATCACCAGGCTTCCCATTACAAGCAGAGAAATCCAAGCCTGGCTTCTCTTCTTTGAACTTTTCTTCGCTTCCATTTGCCCACAGCAGTCTTGGCAACTAGGCACAGTGATGGCAACCTGAAGGCAAGGAGGACCTGGTTCCCCCTCCCACCCCCGGCCTCATTAAATATGGTGCAGTTCCTACCAAGAGGGCTGGGGGTGGAGGCTGTGTGGGCAAAAGACACAGCTTCCAAATGTTCCTGTAAATATTCATAAAAACATGTCAGTGTTGCTAAACCCACAGCAAATGATAATCATCCGTCCCCCTACACCCTGAATCCTTTTGCTGTTAATCCTTTTGTCTGCCTTGAAATCTTACCCACAATTGTTTCTTCCTCTATCCTTGTGCATTTGAATTGCTGCTAGCGACCCCAGCCTTTGCAACCCTTCATGAAAGTCTGTGGTACCCTTTTAAAAACAGTAGTCCTCTGTTGCCAGCAAGAGATGTAAATGACATACGCCATCCTAGGGATGTTGCTTCGTCTCATCTCAATTCCTTGCTCTTGGGGAACACAGCAATTATTCTGCCCAAGAACTGATGGGGATTTCTGAACAACCTGGCACATCTAAAACATTTTTCTGACTCATTGAGCTGGCATATACTGCTAGATCAGCACTGGCCCTGCTCCACACAGCCTGTCACCAACAGTGGGTGTTGTTGTAAGCACTAGTTTTGATTGTGGCAAGATGGGCTCTGTGACTCTCCTCTTGTTCTGTTGAGTTCAGAAAAGGCATCTGGACTCCATTCACATTACATTTGACAAGAGTCCAAAACCTAAATGAATGTTGCTAATAAAGAACTGTAAGGAAAAAACATGTTGAGAACTACTGAGTGTATTCAACACATATCAAGCTTAGAGCAGGGGGGATAGGGAGGAGAATAAATGCACTGGGTTAGGATCACCAACTGGAGGGCAAGCGCTCTGGGCTCTGTTCCTGGCTCCATCCAAGAACTGTGCCTCAGATTGCCTTCTTTAAATTGAGAGTGCTCAAAAGTGCTTTATGATGCAGAAGAGACTACATGTAACCTTGCATATGTTTAACTCTGCTGTTGGTCAACTAAGTTTCAAATGAGCTAGTATTAATTGAACAACCACTCTGTGCCTAAGTCAATGGCTGCCAAGGGGTGGCTTTAGCCTCTGCGTAATCTTTACTGGCTCCTTCTCTCCAAATTCTTTGATCTGGATAACTGGCATGTCCTCTGTCTTTTATATAGTACATTTAAACTTGGCCTATGCCCAGGTCCCTTTTATCTTACACTGGCATATTTCTTGATTTCTTGTGTTTCAAACTCTATCTTGGTCCCAGAAGACTTAACCAGCACAGAAGAATTTATTTCTAAATTGGTCAGAGTAGGCTGAAAAATTTTAATACATGTAAACTTAAACTGTATGTCAATAAACCCCCCATTGAACAATGATTATTTTCTGTCTAAATATGAATTATCTGCAAACTATACATAACCAGAGTAAATGAGGAAACTTTTGAAAGAATATCTTAAGTTTTATGAGGGTTGCCTAGATGATTCAGTTGGTTGAGCATTGGACTCTTGTTTTCAGCTCAGTTCATGACCCAGGGTCTTGGGGTCAAGCCCCGTGGGATTCTCTCTCTCCTCTACCGCTCTGCCCTGCTCATGCCTGTGTGTGTGCGCTCTCTCTCTCTCTCTCTCAAAAAAAAAAAAAAAGAATATCTTAAGTTTTAGGATAATTATTAAATTCCTCTTTCAGATAACATTTAGCTAAAATAAAATAAAATGATGGATTCTAGATAACCTTAGATAATCCTGATAAAAATTATATGATCTATATATGAAACATTGCTTGTCTTTATGTTATCTAATATAGAGGCAATATGCCTGGCTCATTAAAAAGTGCTTTCACATTCACTGTTATTCAACGTAGTATTGGAAATCCTAGCTTCAGAAATCAGACAACATAAAGAAATAAAAGGCATCCAAATCAACAAAGAAGAAGTCAAACTTTCACTTTCACAGATGACATGATACTCTATGCGCAGACAACATGATACTCTACATGGAAAATCCAAAAGACTCCACCAAAAACCTGCTAGAACTGATCCATGAATTCAGCAAAGTTTCAGGATATAAAATCAATGCACAGAAATCTGTTGCATTTCTATACACCAATAATAAAGCAGCAGAAAGAGAAATCAAAGAATTGATCCCATTTACAACTGCACCAAAACCCATAAAATACCTAGGAATAAACCTAACCAAAGAGGTGAAAAATCTATACACTGAAAACTATAGAAGGCTTATGAAAGAAATTGAAGAAGACACCAAAAAATGGAAAAACATTCCATGCTCATAGATTCAAAGCACAGTGTTAAAATGTCTATACTACCCAAAGCAATCTACATATTCAATGCAATCCCTATCAAAGTAACACGAGCATTCTTCACAGAACTAGAACAAATAATTCTAAAAATTGTATGGTACCAAAAAAACCCTGAATAGCCAAAGCAATCCTGAAAAAGAAAACCAAACCTGGAGGCATCACAATTCTGGACTTCAAGCTATATTACAAAGCTGTAATCATCAAGACAGTATGGTACTGGCACAAAAACAGACACTCAGATCAATGGAACAGAATAGAGAACCCAGAAATGGAACCACAAACATATGGCCAACTAACCTTTGACAAAGCAGGAAAGAATATGCAATGGAATAAAGACAATCTCTTCAGCAAATGGTGTTGGGAAAACTGGACAAGTGACATGCTGAAGAATGAACCTGGACCACTTTCTTACACCATACACAAAAATAAACTCAAATTGGATGAAAGACTTAAACATAAGACAGGAAACCATCAAAATCCTAGAGGAGAAAACAGGCAACAACCTCTTTAACCTCAGCCACAGAACTTCTTACTCAACATGTCTCCAGAGGCAAGAGAAACAAAAGCAAAAATAAACTTACCAAGATAAAAAGACCTCATCAAGATAAAAATCTTCTGCACAGTGAAGGAAACAATCGGCAAAACTAAAAGGCAACTGGCAAAATGGGAGAAGATATTTGCAAATGGCATATCATATAAAGGGTTAGTATCCAAAATCTGTAAAGAACTCACCAAACTCCACACCCAAAAAACAAATAATCCAGTGAAGAAATGGGCAAAAGACATGAATAGACACTCTTCCAAAGAAGACATCCAGATGGCTAACAGACACATGAAAAAATGCTCAACATCACTCATCGTCAGGAAAATATAAATCAAAACCACAATGAGATATCACCTCACACCTGTCAAAATGGCTAACATTAACAACTCAGGCAACAACAGATTGTGGCAAGGATACAAAGAAAGAGGAACCCTTTTGCACTGCTGGTGGGAATGCAAACTGGTACAGCCACTCTGGAAAACAGTATGGAGGTTCCTCAAAAACTTAAAAATAGAACTACCTACAACCCAGCAATTGTACTATTAGATATTTATCCAAAGGATACAAAAATGCTGATTCGAAGAGACACATGCACCCCAATGTTTATAGTAGCACTATCAACAATAGCCAAAGTATGGAAAGAGCCCAAAGGTCCATAGGCAGATGAATGGATAAAGATGTGGTATATACAGATATACAATGGAATATTACTCAGAAATCAAAAAGAATGAAATCGTGCCATTTGCAACAATGTGGATGGAACTAGAGGATATTATGCTAAGTGAAATTAGTAAGAGAAAGACAAGTATCATATGGCTTCACTCATATGTGGAATTTAACATACAACACAGATGAACATAAGGGAAGGGAAGCAAAAATAATATAAAAACAGGGAGGGAGAAAAGACATAAGAGACTCTTAAAGAGAATAAACTGAGGGTTGCTGGAGGGGTTTTGGGTAAGGGGATAGGATAAATGGGCAAGGGGCATTAAAGAGGAGACTTGTTGGGATGAGCACTGGGTGTTATATGTAACTGATGAATCATTAAAATCTATTGCTGAAATCATTATTACACTATATGTTAACTAACTTGGATGTAAATTTTAAAAAACAATAATAATAAAAGTGGCATCACGTGAATAAGAAGAAAATATTCCCAATGAATATTTTAACGGCTTTGTTCAGAGAAATTTTCTCTATCTAAATTTTTGCAGAAATATTATGATGCAGGCAAGGTATCTATATGTTAAGACTGTTTAGTTTTAGCTCATGACTCTAAGACTTTAATCAGTTCAGTTTAAAGACTAGGAAAAGTAAATAAAAGCTATAAATTATCTAATGTTGCTGTTGGTGGATTATTTCATAGTAGATAACCATGTCAACAGCTTGTCTACTCCACAGGTGAAACACTGGGCCAGGAATTTAGAGTTGTAATTTGTCAAGCAAACATCTAGTATACAGTGTTGATGGAACATATAATAAAGTATTAATAATGCCCATATTATTTTGGGGTAGTAGAAGACTGCCCTTTTTGAGTATGGAATATCTATACTTGGATCTAGCCATGTATAAGCACATTTGAACAAGTAAGGATTGGAACACAGCATTCATAACATAACGACGTTCAAATATCTCTATAGGTAAAAAGTCTTCATAAAATTGGAAAAATATATTGGCTGACTTAAAGGGGGGAATAGTAATGAGTACAGTTGCATATGTGGTAAGTTCCAGGCACTGGTGAAGCAGTCAAGCATCAAGGACCCTGAAGTAGCTATAAAGGTAAAATTATAGGGTTGAGGGATAGATTTGGGATTCAGCTACTGAAACCATATGAGTTGAGCTCCTAGAGAAGGAGCATACACAGGAGAGAACAGGGGTCCAAGGCCTGAAGCTTGTGGGACTCTTGTGACTACAAGTCAGGAAAGGAAGTTGACAGAAATGTGGAGACAAGTCAGAGAAGATGATAATTGAAGAATGAATCTCATATTTGGATTAAAGCAAATCACTCATTTAGATAATCAGCTATCAAACCAATATTTAGAGTGCTTATTTGTACCTGCACCTGTGCCAGGAGCCGGAGATATAAAGATAGAAGGATGCATGTCTTGCTTTTTAGTGTTGGAATAGAAAACTAAGCAATATTATATAAGATGATAATTGTTTCTATTATGAGATACTCACAAATTACATGGAACTTTTCAGGGATGTCTTCTTCAACCCTCAATTCCCTCCCAGTTAACCAAATTTCCTCTCTCCATCACAGCCAAATTTTGACATTTGCTGTTTCCATTTCTTTACTTCTTATTCCTCAACTCACTCTAGGGTAGCTCTTGCAGCCACCACTCCCCCAAAGTTGCTTTCAAGTGTCCCTGCTAAATTCCAAGGTAATCTTCAGTCCTTATATGCTTGACCTCTTGTCAGAATTTGATATCCTTAATCATTCTTTCTTTTTAAAATACTTTCTTTCTTTGGCTTTGCAAGGCAACACATTCTCTCTCACCTTATTGGCCAGTTCTTTGAAGAACTTCCTCTACACCATAAATATCGGGGATCCCTAGAGCTCTATCTTCTTTTTTTTTAAGTTTAGTTATTTATTTTTTAGAGAGGTGGGGAGGGGCAGAGAGACAGAGAGAGAATCCCAAGCAGGCTCTGTCATTGCAGAGCCCAATGTGGGGCTCAAACCCACAAACCACAAGATCATGACCTAAGCAGAAATCAAAAGTCAGATGCTTAACCTACGGAGCCACCCAGGCGCCCCTCTCTTCTTATTATGTGTACCCAAATTAGTTCCTCACCATACTCATCATACTTCATGTTATTTCATTGTCTTTCCTAACACTGTAAACTTTGTGAGGCCAGGATTATGTCCCTGCTCTATTTCTAATGCTAGCCCCATGTATGACATGAAGTTTGTGCTTAATAAATATTGACTAAATGAATAGTGACTAACTCTGAGAATCCTTTAAAAGTCATATTTGAATTGAGACTTAAAATAGTAGGAATATCAAGAAAGTAGATGGTAAATGATTAGAGACATTTGTGGAGTTTTGAACAGATGAGTGATATACCAAGATTTGAAAGTTGGATCACTCCAGTGGCAGTGTGGGAATAGATGGGAGAAGAGGATTCAGGACAACTGATATTGCAGTAGTTATAGTAAAGAGGCCAATGGCTATAGAGATAAAGGAAAGGGGAAATGAATGCTTCAAAACATAATTAGGAGGTTGAACCAATAAGCCTTAAAGATGAATTGGCTACAGGAAGTGACAGAGAGGAATCTTGGATGCCTTGGATTCCTTCACTAGCATAGGACACATAGGAGAAAAGAAATTGGGGAGAAAAGATTAGGACCCAGTGAGATCTAGGTTTTTAAGTGTTCCATTATGGGTGCAGAAGTTAGAATACATTATAAAGTCTAGGAGTTCAGGAACCATGTCAGTTTAATCACATAGTTCATCCTAATGTTGGTGCTTGAAAAATTCCTTTGATGGTATTGATGGAATACCACATTGCCAATACTGCATTGCAGTTCCATCTAGGGGATCCCCCTTCTACAAAGACGTGTGTTTATTTACTCATCCCAGTGGGGCTTTATGACTAGGTTGCCCTTTAGATGAACATTATCTATTTTTGCAGATGCTGTTTCAAAATTGATTAGTTCTCCAACCCACCCACTGAAATCATCCAACCTATTGAAGAAGCAGAATGGGATGTGGATTATAGGGTTTCAGATAACACCAAGTCCCTTGTGAAAGGTATGTTATTTCATTGCTTTGTTCTGCTTTTGGAAGAGTGTAGCTGTGTTTTCTTTTCTCCAACTGTATAGGTCACAGCAATTTTTTTTTCCACCGGGAATTACAAGCTATAAGGAAGATTTCCAGAGTAGAATCACAGTCTCACACAAATGTTAAATACAACTAATCAGGGCCTGGAAGGTACACAGAGGGTAATTAGTAGGTTATATTTGGGTCAGTACTAAGGTCATTTATGAGATACTACAAGAAAAAGACTGTTTGCCTTTCTGTAGAGAAAAATGGAAATACATTCATTTTGTGCACTGTAATATATGCATTAAAATGGGTTAAAGGCATTTTTGGTAATTTCACATGTATATGTATCTCCGTATGTAAGATGATTTTAAAGCACAAACTGAAACATTGTACTCTATTCATAATGAGAGTATTAAAATTGGTAACAAGGAATTGCATAAGTTTGTCCACTATGCTATAACTAGTGTCAGAATTGACAAAAGGGGATGTTCATTCTTAACAGAGTAGGCTTCTGCTACTAAAGAGATAGATACTTATTTGGTAGTCTTAAAGCCTTCACTGTACAACTATCACTAATGAATTCATAATAATAAACCATGTCATGTTTATAGTAGATCTTAGTTCCATGGCCTGTGTGGGCTTTTCAGGGCTTCCCTGACTACTGTGAACACTAAATGAGAGAAAATAATGTTAACTCAAAGTGCAAATGTAGGATACACATTTAGGAATCACTGAAGACAGTGTAGGATTATCAAATTGGTGAACTACAGGAATGGACTAAAAACAAAAGACATAAAATCTCTTCTTCACATACTCATACAAGTTGATCTCATTTTCACCCATTGTTTTAACCACCACTCTAATGGAACACATTTCTCCTCACTTTCTCTCTCTGGGTCAGACCATCCCTCTTAAAGTACAGATCCACAGATCCAACTGCCTTCTATATCTACATCAATTTCTGTCTAAATCCACAACTTTATCAATATCTTTTTATTCCAGTGTTCAAAGTTAAGCTCATTATCTTCTCCCATAAACCTCTCCTTCCTGCTGAGGTTTCAAATAACCCAAATGTTTAAACCTGGGTATCACCCTCCTTTCCTCTCTCTCCTTCACTGCTTGTGTATAAACAGGCACTTCTTAGAATAACTTGGCCTAGGGGCGCCTGGGTGGCTCAGTTGGTTAAGCGGCCAACTTCGGCTCAGGTCATGATCTCGCGGTCCGTGAGCTTGAGCCCCGTGTCGGGCTCTGTGCTGACAGCTCAGAGCCTGGAGCCTGTTTCAGATTCTGTGTCTCCCTCTCTCTGACCCTCCCCTGTTCATGCTCTGTCTCTCCCTGTCTCAAAAATAAATAAAACATTAAAAAAATTTTTTTAATAAAACAAAGAATAACTTGGCCTATAAATATCTAGGGAGACCATTCCTTTTATTCCCTTTTGTCAGTCTTAATTCAGGTCTTCATGATTTTTTCCCCTAAATGATTCTAATAATCTCTTAATGGATCTCTCAGCTTCAGTATTTTCTGATCTTCTCTCTTTAATTCATTCTTTGAATCTCTACCAGGGTGTTTTAAAATACAAATCTGGCCATGTAACTCCCCTCCTTAAATCCTTGATCTGTCTCTCTTGCCCTCAAAAAAATGACCCTTAACTTCTACTTCTCACATAAAATAAAAGGCATCAACCATGAACACTCTTTTTTTTATGTTTATTTAGTTTTTTGAAAGACAGTGTGAGTAGGGGAGAGGCAGAGAGAGAGGGAGGCAGAGGATCCGAAGCAGACCCCATGCTGACAGCAGGGAGCCTGACACTGGGCTCCAATGCGAGATCATGACCTTAGCCAAAGTCAGATGCTTAACTGACTGAGCCAACCAGGTGCCCCAAGCATGAACACTCTTAACTTTATTCACCTCTTCCTGTGTGCATATGTATTTTCACTATTCCTATCTTTGCCTCCTTCTCACCTTCCTTATTTCTGGCAAAAGCAAAGTTCTGGGCCTGTGATCTATGTCTCTTTTCTCCCTCCCCAGGGCTCTCAGACCATCATTTGTAGCCATTCTCCTCATTCTCTACTTCTCTGCTGCCTCATTCCTCTTAACATACAGACATGTCCAAGTTTCCTTGATCTTAAACAAACGAAAGTCATCCCTCAGATGAAACAAGGCCAAAACAGAACTCACCATTTCCCCATAGCACCTGTAGTTAACTGTTTTTTGTCCTTCAAAACAGAGCTCAAGCTGTACTCCCCACTCCAGCTCTGTGCTATTATATCATCTTCAATATTTACCTATCAAACACTTCATATATCAGAGTTAACTATTTATTTGCTTGTCTTGCTTAGTAGACTGTGAGCTTCTTAAGTGTGAAAACAGGTATTATATCATTA
This sequence comes from Prionailurus viverrinus, assembly GCF_022837055.1. Taxonomy (NCBI): domain Eukaryota; kingdom Metazoa; phylum Chordata; class Mammalia; order Carnivora; family Felidae; genus Prionailurus; species Prionailurus viverrinus. The sequence goes on from NC_062566.1 coordinate 75,758,885, forward strand.
TTATCAGAAATTAATTAAGTAATGAGTATATATGTCAAAACATAATCTCAGGTCTGGACACTATTATTTTTATAAAGTTTCTATTTTTAGCTCTCATTTTGTCAGAAACTAAAGTTAATCAATCAGGTTTTTTACCCATTCCCCTACTCCCTAAAGAGTTGTGTATAGATTCCAGGCAGGTTATAAAGTACTGATGCTGGTGGAGGTAGGGCATGGGACATGTCTGGTCCCAAGTTGCCCAGGCTGCATCTCTGTGATTCCCCATTCCTGCCTGGTCTCCATTTAATGTACATTCAAATGTCTGCACCTTCCTGATCCAGACAACAAACCGACCTGATTTCTCTCAACTACTTTCTTCTCTCAGGAGACATGTAACTGGAATTTCTCTTGTTCCTTTTCCATCCTGAGATTAGGACAGGGGTTGAGCACTGAGTAGGACCTCATCCCAGGAAATACCAATTTCTTAGCTTTTTCTTACTTTGTCTCTCTCTGTCTCTCTCTGTCTCTCTGTCTCTGTCTCTCTCTCTCTCTCTCTCTCTCTCTCAATCTGCCTCCCAGAAACAGCTGTTATCAAGCTGGCTTTGACCTTTGCTTCTAAATCTGTTAGCATAAACTTCATGCCCTGAGTATTTCAGGGGTTAGGTCTTTGAAACTCCAAATCCTAGTGTATTAGTCCTGATGCTTTCTACTGGAAAAGAAAAAGAAAGAAGGAAAGAAGAAAAGAAGGAAAGAAAGAAAGAAAGAAAGAAAGAAAGAAAGAAAGAAAGAAAACCCAAAACAAAGCCTCCATAATGAAAAGCTTTAATGATCTCATATAAGAGGAGATTCGGGGGTAGGGGGCAATTCTTGGTTTGGTTCACAGACCAGCATTGTCAATGATTTTTCAGGTTTTTTCCTTCTCTCTGTTACTCCATCCTCTGTATGTTGGCTTTTTTCTCAAACTTGTTTGAGACCTCATGGTCTCAAGATGATTGTCTTTCTTATCATTAGGGAGGAATATTTATCATACTTTTTTTATTTAATTTTTTTTAATTTAATTTTAATTCCAGTGTAGTTAACATACAGTGTTATATGTTAGCTTCAGGTGTACAATATAGTGATTCAACAGCTCCATATGTTACTCAGTGCTCATCAAGATAAGTGTACTTTAATCCCATTCACCCATTTTACCATTCCGCTACCCAGGTCTCCTCTGCTAACCATCTGCTTGTTCTCTATAGTTAACAGTCTGGGTTTTTTTTATTTCTCTCTCTCTCTCTTTGTTGTTCTTCATTTGTTTTGTTTCTTAAATTCCACATATGAGTATTGTCTTTCTCTGGCTGGCTTATTTCACATATCATTATACATTCCAGATCCATCCATGTTATTGCAAATGGCAAGATTTCATTCTTTTTATGGCTGAATAATATTCCATTGTATGTATAAATAGATATAGATGATACAGATATAGATAGATATATAGATAGATATATAGATATAGATGATGTAGATACCACATATTCTTTATCCATTCATCAGTTGATGGACACTTGGTCTGCTTTCATATCTTGGCTATTATAAATAATGCTGCTATAAACATAGGGGTACATGCATCCCTTTGAATTAGTGTTTTTGTATTCTTTAGGTAAATACCTACTACTGCAATTACTGGATCATAGGGTGGTTCTATTTTTAACTTTTTGAGGAACCTCCATGCTGTTTTCCAGAGTGGCTGTGCCAATTTGCATTCCAGCAGTAGTGCATGAGTGTTCCTTCTTTTCCACATCCTCACCAATACCTGTGTTGTTGATTTTAGCAATTCTGGCAGATGTGAGATGATATCTCATTGTAGTTTTGATTTGCATTTCCCTGATGGTAAGGGATGATGAGCATCTTTTCATGTGTCTGTTGGCCATCTGTACGTCTTCTTTGGAGAAATGTCTGTTTATGTACAGAAATCTGTTGCATTTCTATACACCAATAATGAAGCAGCAGAAAGAGAAACCAAGGAATTAATCCCATTTATATTTGCACCAAAACCATAAAAATACCTAGGAATAAACCTAACCAAAGAAGTGAAAGACCTGTACTTTGAAACTATAAAACACTGATGAAAGAAAATGAAGAGGACACAAAGAAATGGAAAGACATTCCATGCTCATGGATTAGAACAACAAATATTGTTAAAATGTCTATACTACTCAAAGCAATCTACACATTTAATGCAATCCCTATTAAACTACGAATAGCATTTTTTATAGAGCTAGAAGAAACAATCCTAAAATTTGTATGAAACCACAAAAGACCCTGAATAGCCAAAGCAATCTTGAAAAAGAAAAGCAAAGCTGGCGGCATCACAATTCTGGACTTCAAGTTATACCACAAAGCTGTAATGATGGTACTGGCACAAAAATAGGCACAGAGGCCTATGGAACAGAATAGAAAATCCAGAAATAAACCCACAACTATATGATGAGTTAATCTTTGACAAAGCATGAAATAATATCCAATGAGAAAAGGACAGTCTCTTCAAGTGTTGAGAAAACTGGACAGCAACATGTCTAGAGATATTTTAGAGTGAAACAATAAAAAGCTAACTCAGAGTGATTATTCAGAAATCCAGACTTTTCTTGAGGAGACCCCCAAATATCAATATTCATAGATCTTTTCTTAGGAACTGGTCTCTTATCTTCTGCCAGGCATATATACACCTGGCAGCCAATATTACTGGAGCTTAGCAACAGAAAAGGCTGAGTAGGTCTTCTCCCTTTCTATTATAAAAACTTTTATTCAGACTCTGTGCTTTCAGTGAGTATCTCACCCCAGCATTCCACTGTGCTTAGTGTGCCAAAGTCCAAACGCTCTCTGATTCAATTTCTCTAATAAATAAATAATGTAATATCATATATATATATATATATATATATATATATACAAATAACATACAGGTGGCGTTATACTATCCACATTACTCTGTCTTACTCCTTTGCTTTAAAGACTTGTCACAAATACTATTCTGTGTCAGTACACATAGCTCTAACCTCCACTAAGGGTATCTGTTGCCCAAAGGCATCATCCTTAAAATGAAAATTGAGTATGAAAATCAGGTTACCTCTTTAAGCAAAACGTCCCAATCAAGTGAAAACTCATTTGCCTAAAATTGGTATGTGATGTTCAATAGACCAGTCACATCTGACATTATCTTAAACAAACAATAAAATCAAGATGCGTCATAATTTATGTTATTTATGTTCTCATTAATATCATTTACATTTAAGTTCATCCATCCCTACCACCTCTCCACTACTCCCAAAATCACTACACTTTGAGAACCCAAAATTTTTTTATGAAAAATCCAGTGAATACCCGACCCACATGCCTCTATTTTAATCCAAATATAGATTTCTGTGTAAAGTAACAATGAAAAAAAATTAAGTAGGGGGAGGTACAGACTATATAAATGTCTTTAAGCCTGTTGATTAAATGTTTAGCTAAGTAAAGACTCCCTCTCTTCCCCCTCCCCCGCCCCCAAAAAAAGATTCCCTCTCTCCCTAAAACAAAAGAGTAAAAGCAAATTCCAATGTTTCTAAAAAAAAAAAAAAGATGTCTCATTTTTGCAATTTTTTTTCTGAGGGGTTTTAATGGGGGTGTTTGGCTGCAGTTATTAGAATCCACTCTCACTATGTTAAGCCAGTAATTAATATATTAAAAGACATTAGGTTACTTACCAGGGAAAACTAGAAAAACAGACTTGAGGCTAAACGGTCTAAAGTTAAAAAGATTGCCATTGCACCATCACCCTGCCACTTCTTTGTCAGGAGTTTACCCTGACAACCACTGATGTCCCCTAAAGCAGGACACCTTTGACACAAGCAAACAAAATGGAAGCTATTCTATTTTGTTGCTCATTTCTAAATTAAAGTACCTGAGGATTTTTTTTAATAGTAAGAATGGTAAGCATGTGCATTAAATGCTTTTTAAGTTAGGCTGTTCCCAGTGCTTTACAAGTATGAAATCATGAATGCAAACATCATCTCAGCTCTCATCTTTAATAAAAAGTTGAATTATTCTTCCTTTAAAATTTCTTTATTTTTTCCTTTGGTTTTTGTAATTTTTTCAGCTTTAGTAAGTTGTAAATCGATAGTGCAGTAAACTGCATATAGTAGAGGTATATAATTTGATACATTTTGACATATGTATACACCTATAAAACCATTACCATAAAAAGATCATGAATGTATCTCTAGCCCCTAAAACTTTCTCTATACTCTGTGTAATTCATTCCACCTCCCTCATATTTCCCTGTGCCAGGCAATCATGAACCTATTTTCTTTTGCTTTACTTTTCATTTTCCAGAATTTTATACAAATGGAATTATAGTTATTCTTTTTTATCTGGATTCTTTCACTCAACATAGTAATTTTGAAATTAATCCATGGGATTTTATGTATCAATAGTTCATTCCTTTTTATTTCTCAATAGTATTCCATTGTATGGATATAGCATATTACATTTATCCAGTCATTGTTGTTGTATATTTGGGTTGTTTCCAATTTGGGCCTTTACAAATAAATCCCCTATGGATATTCATGTGCAAGTCATTGTGCAGATGTATGCTTTCATTTCTTGTGGGTAAATACATAGAAGTAGAATGTCTGGGTAAGTAATATATGTATATCCTACTTTTTAATAAGTTGCCAAATTGTTTTCCATAATCACTACACAAGTTTACGTTGGCATAAGCAGTCTATAAGAGTTCCAGTAACTCCAGATTCTCATTAACAGCTGACATGGTCAGTATTATTAGTTTAAGTCATTTAACTGGGTGCTTATTATAGTTTTAATTTGCATTTCCAAATTGATTAGTGATGTTGAGCATATATTTGTGTGTTTAACTGCCATTTCTATATCTTCTTTGATGAAGTGTCTGTTCAAATATTTTGCCATTTTTAATTAAGCTATTTGTCTTAATATAATTAAGTTGTAACTTTTCTTTGTATATTCTTAGTATAAGTTCTTTGGCAGATAAATGTTTTGCAAATATTTTCTCCCATTCTGTGGCTTGGATTTTCATTTTCCTAGCATAGTCATTCAAAGAGTAAAAGTTCTAGGTTGTTTTTCTTTTGTAGTTTGTGGTTTTTGTGTAGTGTTTATGACATCTTTGCCAAATCCAAGTTAACTAACATTTTTTCCAATGTTTTCATCTAGGAATTTTATAATTTTAGCTCTTATATCTTAGATCTATGACCCATTTTGAGTTAATTTGTGTATATAGAATGAGATCATGGTAGAGGTTCACTGTTTTGCATAAGCTATCCTGTTCTAGCACCATTTGTTGAGAATATCATCCTTTCTCCAGTGAATTTTCTTAGTATATTTGTCAAAAATTATTTGACCAAACCTATTTAGGTCTATCTATGGAATCTCTATTCTATTCCATTGAATTATATGTATATCTTTGTACCTATACCATCCTGTCTTGATTATTGTAGCTTTATAATAACAAATCTTGAAATCAGATGATGTTAGTAGTCAAACTTTCTTTTTCATGGTGTGTGTGCATGTGTGTGTATTTGTGATTAATTTAGGTTCTTTGCATTTCTGTAAAATTTTAGAATCAGCTTGTCAAAAGAATGCTGGGATTTTAATTCTGATTCCTTTGAATATATGGATCAACTTGGGAATAGATGACATCTTAATAATGTTGAGTCTTATGATCCATGAATACACTAAACCTATCTATTGATTTAGGCTTTCTTTAGTTTCTCTCAACAGTGTTTTGTAGTTTTCACTGTACATGTCTTATACAAATTTTGGCAAATTTATCTCTAAGCATTTCATATCTTTGATGCTATGATGAATGTTTTGGGTTTTTTTTAATGTTTTATTTTTTGAGAGTGAGAGTAGGACAGAGTGAGAGCAGGAGAGGGGCAGAGAGAGAGGGAGACACGGAAGCTGAAGCAGGCTCCAGGCTCCAAGCTGTCAGTACAGAGCCCAACTGGGGGCTCAAACTCACGAGCTGCAAGATCACGACTTGAGCCAAAGTTGGACATTTAACTGACTGAGGCATCCAGGCACCCTAATGGTACTATTTTAATTTTAATTTTAATTTAATTTAATTTAATTTAATTTAATTTATTTTAATTTAATTGTTTACTACTAGTATATAGAAATACAATTGGTTTTTGTATATTGACACTGTATTCTGCAACTGTTCTAAACTTACTTATTAGTTCTAGTGACTTTTTTGTCAATTCCATAGTATTTTCAACATAGATCGTCATGTCATCTGTGAATACAGATAGTTTTACTCTTCCTTTTCCAGTTTACATACCTTTTTTTTTTTCCTTGCCTGACTAGAATTTCTGGTTCAGGGTTAAAGGAAATTGGCAAGGGACTTAGGAATTCTAATTTAGGTGGGCAGAACTTATAAGTTAAGAATTTTCCCAAATACGAAATAAACTACCTAAAAGGAGATGGAGAATCATAAATATGACAATCACTTCAAGAAAGGAGAGATGGGCAGCGAACAATAAAAGGAGAGTCAAAGAAATAAACCAAAACAAACAAAAATAAAAAATACCTTTGCCAGGGCACCTGGGTGGCTCAGTCAGTTGAGCATTTCACTTCTGCTTAGGTCATGATCTCGTGGTTCATGGGTTTGAGCCCAGTGTTGGTCTCTGTGCTGACAGCTCAGAGCCTGAAGCCTGCTTCAGGGATTCTGTCTCCTTCTCTCTCCACCCCTCCCCTACTTGTGCACGTGCTCTCTCCCTCTCTTTCTCTCTCAAAAATAAATAAACATAGGGACACCTGGGTGGCACAATCAGTTAGGCTTCCGACTTCAGCTCAGGTCATGATCTCATGGTCCCTGAGTTCAAGTCCCACATCACGTGCTGTGCTGCCAACTCAGAGCCTGGAGCCTACTTCAGATTCTGTGTTTCCCTCTCTCTCTGCCCCTTCCCCACTCATGCTCTCTCAAAAATGAATAAATGTTAAAAAAAATTAATAAATAAATAAACAAACAAACATTTAAAAAATGTTTAAAAATACCTTTCCCCTCCAACTTTTTTTTCCAGCTTGAGTCTTTCTACAATAGATTAAGAAAATGGGCCCAACTAGGAGGTTAAAAATACAATGCTAAAGGTGAAGTAAACTGAACGACACATGTAAAATTTATTTTTCCAGGAACATTGAATTAATTTCTCTCATAAGCATCTATGACACTCAACAACTGTTAATTTTACTGCTAATTATACTACAATGAACAGTTTTGATTTTGTGCATTGTTAGGCTGTTTAACATGTTTGAGAGTCTCTGGTTGAAGAGTGCTGCCTCAAAATTCGTGTCCATCCAGAATCTCAGAACATGATCTTATTTGGAAATAGTCTTTACAGATGTAATTAGTTAAAATGATCATACTAGATTAGGGTGGGTCCTAAATCCAAAGATTAGTACCCTTATAAGAAGGCCATGTGAAGACACATAAGGAAGAAAGCCATATAATGACAAAAGCAGAGATTGAGTGATGTAGCTATAAGGAAGGAATGCCAGAGGTTGCCAGGGAACACCAAAAGCTAAGGAAGAGGCAAGGAAGGATTTCCTTCAGAGGGAGCACAGCCCTGCTGATACCTCGATTTTGGACGTCTAGCCTCCATTACTGTGACAGAATAAATTTCTGTTGTTTTAAGCTAGCCAGTTTATAGTACTTTGTTACAGAACCCTCAGAAGCTAATGCACACATGGTACTGAGGAAGTGGGCGCTCCTATAATAAATACCTAAAAATGTAGAAGTGGCTTTGGAACTGGGTAATGGATAGAGGCTAGAAGAATTTTGAGATGCTTGATAGAAAAAGCTTAGATCGCTGTGGGGAGAAATGGTTAGTAGAAAGATCGACATTGAAGGTGATTTGATGAAGTCATAAGAGGAAATGAGGAATATGTTTTTGGACACTTGAGAACTGACGACCCATGTTATAAAGTGTCGAAAACTTGGCTGATTTTTGTTCTAGTGTTGGGTAGAAAGTAGTACTTAAAAGCAACGAATTTGGATACTTACCTAAGATTTCCAAGCAAAGTGTGAAAACTTCAGGCTAATTTCTCCTTACTGCTTGTTGTGAAATGCAAGAGGGAAAAGATATATTGAAGAAGGAAATTTTAAGCATAAGTTACCAGCACTTGATGATTTGGAATATTCTCAAACTACCCATAGAGCAAAAGATGAGAAAGGGTCTTCTGGAGAGAACACCAATGGTGTGGCTAAACAAACTTTTGGTAAAAAGATTAGACATACAACTAACTCATGGATCTAAGCAACCATCTCAACAGAAGTCCAGAATGAAGATGGGTTATCCAAGAAAGATTTGTAGAAGACCCTCTTGTGTGATATCTTGGATCCCTATGAAGTACACAAAAGACCAACAAGGTTTTTGAGAATGTTATATCAGCAGAAACACTACCAACTTGGATTAAACAGACATCACTGGAAGGAAATGAAGGAAGAATTGATCCAAGGGTAAAGCCATGGATTCAGGAGGCATCCTTGAACCCAGACGTGGAACATGAAGCTATAGATGACTATTTTCAGGACTTAAAACCTAATGTAATTTGCTATGCTATTGTTAAGCACTGGACCCTAGTGGCAGTTTTCCATGATGTATTCCCTACTAAATGTGTTTTGTACATGTTTGTGATATATGGGCATTCTCAAGTATAGGCTCCTACATTGGTCTTTTTTGCAAGTGTTGAAATCTAGTGTTCTTAAGTAAGTATTCAGTAAAGGCAAAATGGCAGTAATTTATATTATCTTATATCATATCACATCATATATTTATGTTATATTATATCGTATCATATTATATCATATATACACATATATTATACACACACACACATATACATATATAACTGGGCTCATTCTTCATTGGGTTTATCCTTAACTCAATTAGCCAGTGTCCAAATTCAGTATATTAATTTTTATTAGAGGTCTCTATTTTGATCTATTTATAAAATTAAATGCTAAATTTTTACCTTTTTTAATATGTTGATAACTAAGCAATTTTACATGGTTTTTGTGGAAGTCAGATGAGACATTTGATTTATTCTGATTTTGTGTGCATGTTTATCAGATAATACATAAGTTATGGCTATTAATTACATGCTGTGTCTTTAAAAAAGTATTTTATCGGTTGAGCTAATTGATAAACACTATGTCAGCACATTTATTTAAGTTATTGATTAGAGTTAGATGAATGAATGATAAGGTCAGAACTAATACATGTGATAACATGAAAAAATGAAAAGGGAGGAAATCAGCATCTCTTTTATCTAATTTATTCCAAAACAATATTTTCAAAACGATGCTTGATTAAATAGAACTAAAACTTAGAAAGATGCATTCAAAGGGAGTTTGGAATCCAGGTTCCTGACACAAACAGGCCAAACCATTTGAGAAAATTAGTGTTTCTCCAAAGAGATAAGCCATGACAGGTTGATCGTGACTGAACTTCTCAATGCACCAAATGCACATACAATGTTTCAATGAATTTTAACATTCTGAATTGGAATCTGTGTTGTTAATGGCTTTGCTGCATAATATTCACAGAGAAGCCTCGATAGTGAGCAAATGATCAAAATTAACGTCAATGTGCAAAATAATTTAAGTCAAAATACACATGACCCAAGCCTTTTAGCAAGTAATGAGTTATTTTAATCATTTCAAATTATACTTTAAAAAGTTATTCAAAATTCTAAGTGAATAAAATACCTTTTTTCTTTTAAAATCTTTTTTTCATATTAGCTTGTCAAGGCCAAAATGATATATCGTTACACACCTCAAATATGACTGCTTTTCAAACACAAAATGTCTACAATAAAAATCAGATTTACCTGATTAAATTAATACTAGGGCTTGTGAAGAACATTTTTTCAATAAAAGACATATTTTGAAATATACTCACTGCTTCATACCAGTTACTTTATATAAAATCAACACATTTCAAATAAAAGTATTCCAATAATATGTTCTTAAACTCAGCTGAAATGAATTTGAATGTTTTATCTTATAGTTGTTCTCCCAAATTATAGGGCATGAACATTTGACCAGTTTGAAGGGCGGCTCTAGACAAAACAAGCATTATAGTCACAGTGGTTCTAAAAATAGGAAAGCAGGAGCAGCTGGGTGGCTCAGTCAGTGAAGCACAACCAACTCTTGATTTCAGCTCAGGTCATGATCTCTCGGTTCATGAGATTGAGCCCTCCTCTGTACTGACAGTGCAGAGCCTGTTTGGGATTCTCTCTCTCCCTCTTTCTCTGCCCTGCTCTTGCTCACACATGCTCTCTTTCTCAAAACAAATAAATAAACATTTTAAATAAATAATAGATAGATAGATAGATAGATAGATAGATAAAGGAAAGCAGTGGCTTTCAAAGCTGTTAGTTCCGTGCTGCTATGACAGTACCGTGCTTTATGCAGTCATAGCTATTCATAAAGCAGACAGTCCTTGAGATTTTTTTGTTGTAAAAAGTTTACTTAATAAATACACAAATCATGTACGAAAAAGCAGAACAATATAGAAAATCAGAAAAGAGGAGTTATGGGGAGGGAGAGAGATTAATTACTGAAGAACGTTATAACAAGTTACTTAGAAAAATATAAGCATATGCCTCTTAACACAAATTTTACATTTTAAATTGTTTTAACATGATAGCTTGTGTAATAAAACATAGTATGTAAACTGCATGCCTTTTGTTTCCAAACTCCTTCTGTGGGCAGTGGGTGTTCAACCCAGGGTGAGGAGTTTCATAAACTAGCAGATACAAAGAAAATAATAAACACCCACAATCCTCCAACTAGAGATAATATTTGTGCTGGTTAATTTCTGTTTGGACCTCTAGATCCACTCTCCATAATTTTCTGCCCTGCTCTGCTTCAGAAGGCTGATCTCTAAGGACAGCATTACCAGGTTTCACATATGCTGTGCCTAGTGGGATATCAGATCACAGGATAGGAAAAGAGCGAGGTTAGGATCTTCCCCAGCTTCAGCTCTGGTTACTGTTCCCTGCTTTTGCCTGCCTGGGACTAAGGCTGGTCACACCACCCTCTGTTGCTAAGTCCCTGGATGGTTTCTTAACCCTCCCACACCTCTATAAATCATCCCTTTAAACTTTCTTCAGCTAAACCCTATTAGGTGTGCCATCTGTGTCCTCCTGGGACTGTTACTTGTGGATCACAGTTAATAGTTTGTTTTATTTCCATTTAGTCTTTTAAGTGTATGCTTTTATTTTGCTTAATGTATTATAATAATTTTCCCATGTTATTGAAAACATTTTGCAAAAATCATGTGTGACCTAATTTACTTAACTTTTTGTTGGACTATCCAGATTTTCAATAACATAAACAATGTTACAAAGAACATCTTTGGATATAAATCATTGGATTTCTGATTCTTTCCATGGGATGAATTCACAAGATATGATTACTGCATCAAGAGTAAGAACACATTTAAAAAAAAATTTTTTTTAAGTTTATTTGAGAGAGAGAGCACATACAAGTGGGAGAGGGGCAGAGAGAGACAGGGAGAGAAAGAGAATCCCAAGCAGCCTCTGCACTATCAGTGCAGATCCTGATGTGGGGCTGAAACTCATGAACCGTGAGATCATGACCTGAGCTAAAATCAGATGCTTAACCAACTGAGCCACCCAGGCACCCCTGAAATTTTTTATATGTGCTTTCCACATTGTACAGATTGTCATAATTATCAGCATAGTGCTCAACATGCTACATCCCTGACAGCATTGAATATTATCATTTTACATCTTTACTAATCTCGTAAGTGAAAAGGCATCTTTTTTCCATTTGCATTTTTGTGTTACTTATAAGGGGAAATTTTTTAACATTGGTTAGTATTTTTCCTTTTATTTATTTGAAATTATTTATTTTGAGAGAGAGAGAAACTGAGCACACAAGCAGAGGAGGGGTAGAAAGAGAGGGAGAGAGAGAATCCCTAGCAGGCTCCACACAGTGCAGAGCCCAATGCAGGGCTTGAACTCATGAACTGTGAGATCATGACCTAAGCCAAAGTCAAGAGACCAGTGCTTACCCGACTGAGCCACCCAGGCACCACTCCTTTATTTTTTTTGAATAGTCTTGTTTGCATATTTATTTTTTAATTGTTTAAAACAGGCTTTATTCTGAAAAACTTTAAATATATATTTTTAATTAGAAAAAAATGTTCTAATGAACCCTAATGGATGTATTATCCAGCTCTGACAATCATCAACACTTACACTGCCTTTGGAAAAATTCTTAAACAAAACCAGCACAGAACAGGGTTCTCTAAAAAGCCAGTGTTGCCCCATTTCTGACACCCAGGCCCCAGTGCTTCTCACTCTCCACTAGACTGGCTACTTTACATACTGCTCCCACTTAATCCTCCCCTAGTCCTTCATTCCCAGCAAGATGTTCATTTACAACTTACTCAGGGTCACTAGCTACCCATTCAGGAGCTAAACCTCAGCTCAGAGATGAGGCTGAAGTTTCCTGGCTAATAAGAATCAGTTTTGGTTTGGTTGGTTGGTTGGTTGGTTGGTTTTTATTTTATGAGAGAGAGAGAGAGAGAGAAGAGAGTGAGTGGGGGAGAAGGGGCAGAGGGAGAGAGAGAATCTCAAGTAGGCTTAAGCTCAGCGAAGAGCCCGACATGGGGCTCAATCCCAAGATTCTGGGAATGTGACCTGAGCCAAAATCAAGAGTTGAACAATCAACCAACTGAGCCACCCAGCCTCCTCTATAAGAACCAGTTTTTGTTGTTATTGTTGTTGTTGTTTTAATGTTTATTTATTTTTCAGAGGGAGCTGGGGGGGGGGGAGGGGCAGACAGAGAGGGGCACAGAAGATCTGAAGCGGGCTCTGCACTGACAGCAAAGATCCCCATGCAGGGCTTGAGCTCACGAGCTGTGAGATCATGACCTGAACTGAAGTCAGACACTTAACTGACTGAGCCACCCAGGCACCCCTATAAGAACCAGTTTTAAAGCAATAGCTGGCTACTCTTCTTCCCTAAAGAAATGCAGTGCCTTTAAAAACAAGCAAAGCTACTCTTTCCCAAGAATGGCACTCCTATTTTAGTCTTTTTCCCCCTCTTTTCATCTGAGAATGAAAAAATTTTGAGACACTATGGCTACTCCATACCCCTCTAGCCATCCCTGCCTACCTTTTGTGGTTCTGATGATAAAGCAAAGAGGAAAGAGGCAAGTCAGAGAGATAAAAAGCCACCCCAGTAGCTTCCTGGCCTTGCCTTGCCTTCCAGGTGGGACCTGACATCTTTCTAATTGATTGTGGAAAATACTAGGCAGTAGAGATGGCAGGACCCAAGAGGAAAGAAAAAGCTCTGGTTGAAAGTGCTTTTTCCCAGTACCCAGGAGAGGAGAGGAAGGCCAGTGTCCTAGGAGTGAAAGCACCAGGCCCATTAGTTTCCAGGCAGGACCAGCTCAATGGAGACCTTTCTGATGCTAATTATTTTTAGCTCAGATTCTTCCTTCAGAGGGAAGAGGAGTGGCCACCAGGAGAGACGGGGTCCTCTAGCTTTATTTGCCATTTTATTTACAGCTTGTCATAAGGATAATTGATGAAGGCCTCAGATCCCATGACCTAGAAGAGCCAGGATTCTGGGGAGATCCCAACTGGAAACAGGCAAGAATGCCCTCAAGTTCTAGCTCAGGTACCAGTTTCTCATCCTCACCCCTCTGTTAAAACTTGGGGCTTGGAAAGCCACACCTCACAGGATGGTAGAGAGGGCTCAAGAAGATAAGACAGCACATGTGAAGTGACTGGCATAGAATCTAGCATGTAGGAAGAACTCCATAAATGGTAGCACTGCTGCAAGCTGTTTTCTTTCATGTTCTGCAAAGGATGTAGAAATAAATCCAACAAAAGGCTCCTCCACCCTCACCTGACTGCCCTGGCCAGGCAGCTGGCCACTAGAGTGGCTCTACCTTCTTTCCCCACACTGTGACCTCGAATTCTGACCCTTTTGCTGGTGATTTCTCCCACAGAGAGGGAGACAAAGGGAAGTGTGTGATCCAAGGCATCTACCAGATGAGAACCAAGGTAGATGGATTTTGACAATCTGATGACAATCTGATGGAGAAGCCAGGAAATGACTAGGAAGAGTGCAGCACCCTTTGAAAGGATGTTTTATTTCATGAGGCAGCACAGTGGGACTGAGCGCACATTCTGAAGATGACCATCCTGGGTTCTACGGGGGCTCAGCCACTTACCAGCTATGTGCTCTGGAACAAATCTCTACTTCTCAGGCCTGTGCTTCCTCATCAGGTATTGCCCTGAACCAGGCCTGATGGGGCTACCAGCTGTAGGAAAAGCAGAGTGAGCACTTATGGCCTCCAGTGCTGACAGGTGTGAACATCATGGGTCCTGGATCCCTTGTTGCGCAGGAGACCACCATGGTGTATGCTGCTTGGAGGTGGCAATCCAAGAATGGTCCAACAGGTAGATGGCCAGATAGATTGCCAGGTGTTAGCAGAGTCAAGATGTCTGCAGAAAACCTGTAGCTCTTCAGGAGTGGAAAGTGGGCTCAGAAGGCAGGTAGTTTCAGCACCAGTGCAAGGGATATCTGAGGAAATGTGCCCTTCCCACCACAGCTCCTCCATCATCACAAAAAGAGCACCATGATCTGAGGCTACTGGGTCTCAGGGCATATTATATCCCTTCCCATGAATGCATCTATATTCTTTATTTATCTACTGCGATTTGTATAAGCTTGTCATATTTACAACTTTAAATAGATTTATATCATTTCTATTGCAAATATTTCCCTAGCCTGTATCTTGTCATTTAATATTGCTGATTGTACAGCTTTTTTTTTTAATGTGGTCAAATCCATCAATAATTTATTTTTTCTTCCCTGTATGAAGCTCACAAAGTTCCCCTTCACTTGGAAATGAAAAATATATTCACCTAAAAAATATATATGCATATCACCTATATATTTTTTTATAACTTTTTGTTTCAAAATAACTTCAAATACACAGGAAAGTTGCAAGAATAACTTAAAGAGTTCTCATAGACACTTTATCAAAATTCATACATTTTTAACATTCTGCCACATTTGCTATTTTGCTTTATCATCTCTCTCTTGCATGCTCACTCACTCGCTGTCTGTCTCATGTATGTGCATGTGTGTGATGTATTTTTTCTAAATTATTTGAAAGTAGAATGTATACATCATGTTCACTTCCTACTGCCAGGAATATTCCTACAGCCACGGTACAATAATGGAGTTCAGGGAATTTAACATCAATACAAGATTTTTATCTAATCTGCGATCTATATTCCAATCTTTTCAAATATTTCAGTAATGTCCCTTAAAGCATTTTCCTCCTCAAGCACAGGATGGAATCAAGAATCATGTACCACATTTAGCTGTCATGTATCTTTAGTCTCCTTTAACCTGAAGCAATTTTGCAATCTTTCTGTGTCTTTCATGACATTTTAATTTTTCAAAAACATAAGCTTGTTATTTTATAGACTATCCCCCAATTTGAGTTTTTCTAATGCTTCCTCATGAGTTGGAAGTTATACATCCCATGAGATGTGTCCTACTCATGTTATCACATCCAGAGGTACATAATATCATCAACACCAATTGGCAATTTTAATTTTGGTTCCCCAGTCATGGTATTGTATGATTTTCCTACTGTGTGATTAAGGATTTTCCTTTTTCAATGAATAACAATCATTATTATGTTATTGCATGAATAACATCATCTTTATCAAACTGTCTCCCTAGATTTAGCATCCACTGATGACTCTTGCTATAATCAGTCTTCACCATGTAGTTGCAAAATACTTATTTTCCAACTCTACTACTCCCTCTACACTAACTGGTGGACAGAAAAATCCTCTTCTCTCCTATTCATTTGCTCATTTATCTAATTTTATTAGTATGTCTTCATTTTTATTCAATGTTTATTCTAGTTGCTTGATTTTAAATCTTTTATCTGTTTTGTTAATTTTTAGTACAGCTTGTTTTATTATTTATTATGAAAAAGCTTTATTCTTAGAGAATTTGCAGAGGCATTACTGTAATTTCAAAATATTTTCATAATCATTATCCATTTTATCCCCATTTGAGTTCTCTGTTGCTGCATAACAAAGCATCTCAAGCACAACAATTTATCATGTCTTATAATCCTGTAGGTGAATGAGGCAGTTCTTCTGCTAATCTCTCTGGGGCTCCCTTATGTGGCTTCATTTAGCTGACAGGATGATACTGGATAGCCTCATTCATGTATGGGTCATCAGCTGGGTCTCTGTCACCACCAGGTTTAGCCTGGGCTTCTTCACATGGTGGCTTCAGGGTTCCATGAAAACAGGAGTAGAAACCGCAAAGCCACTTATGGTCTTGCTTGAAAGTCACATGTCACTTTTCACCATATCTTATTTGTTAAGGCAAGTCATCAAGCCAGCCCCAATCCAGCAGGTAAGGAGATAGACAGGTTCTCTTTATAGGAATACCTGCAAAGTGGTTTTAGCCATTTTTAATTCACCATAATCCCAGTAACAATTCTGAGAGATAAAGAAAGCCAGTTATTGCCATCCCTTTTTTACAGATCAGGAAACTGAGGTATGAAGAGGTTCATCGGTGTAGTATAAAGCAGTTCTACTTTTAAAATGGTCCATAATGCAGCTCCATTAATATCACCTGGGTGGTTGTTAGAACCGCAGATTCTCAGATCTCACCCGAGGCCTACTAAATTACTATAGATAATAGAGCTATTACAGCAATAGATACCATCAGTACTATTCTATAGTATTACACATATCATACTTTGGAGTAGGTCCCAGGAATCTGTGTTCTAATAAAGTCTCCAGATACTACTTATGCACGTAAAGTTGGAGAAGTAAATGGATTTGAAGCGAGTCGAACTTAACCACACTCATGTCCCAGTTTTGTCACCTGATAGCTGGATGACCCTAAATAGATCACTCACCCTTTTGAAACTTCAATTTTTCTTATCAGAAAAAAATGGTAATATCTGCTTTACCTACTCCAGCAGCCTATTACGAATATCAAAAGAAAGAAGATGTTACATGGAAAAGCAGCCAGGAAAATAATGATGAATATGGTAATGTTGCCCAAGATCACAGAATTTATTAGAGATAGAATCAAGACTAAAACAGCTGTATTCCTGGTCTTAAACCTCTTCAGGGATAAATACTAATTGGGCCAGCAGCTTTTCAGTCTTTTCCAGATCTTCAGAGCTATGGCAAACTGCAATACTGATTGCAAAGAGCCAGCAAACAGTGAATGTGACCTGTTCTCATTGAAACAAAGAGCCCTCCCCTCTCCTGTCTCCTTCTTCAGTAACACAGACCCCTCCACTCCCTAAACAAGCTCACACAAGGCCATCACAGCAGGGCATGGCTATCTTTTTTTTCTTTTCATGGGAAAAGATTACTGAGTGGGAAGTGTTCGGGATGAGTGAATGTTACTGGGGAGTGGGAGGTGGAGTGACAATCCTGGCCTAGATTCTGTTTTTCAAGTTTGATGCATGTCAGTGGAATGGCATCTACAGCCTGCTGAAGCTTTTGGAGAGTCAGAATTTGAGAGCTAGTGGGTGAGAAATTGCCATCTCTTACTGATTATTCACCTCCTCCAACCTATATTTTTAATTCACCCACTCTTAATTCTAATCTTCCCTCCCAGCAATTTTCTAAAACTCAGTCTTATCAGCTTTCTCAGTCTTCCTCAGGCTCAATCTACTTAGAAAGGAGGTAGTGAAGTCTAAATGATCCCCTCACCCTACTTAACTGAAAACCCAATTTTGCAACCAAGTTGACAGAAAAAAAGATGTAGCTAGGCATTAAAAAAAAAAGTGCAACATAGAAAAGGAGGTAGCACAGACTCCCTGGGCTCAAAGCCCAGCTCCATTCCTTACCAGCCTTGCACACACTTAACTCTGTTCATTTCCTCTTCTGTGAAATGCGGTTTTATGAGGGCTCCATGAGTTAATCCATGTAAAGCCCTTAAGAACAGTGTCTGGCACATGCAACAACATGGAGCATTATAGACTTTGCCACATTGTACTACATTACCACAACTGCCTAGTCTCCTGCCTTTAACGCTTCCTTGCATCTAACTCATTCTCCCATGATTAATCTTTCTCAATTACCATTAAGTCCCCTTTCTCCCACCTTAGAGAATATATTACCTATTGCACAAACTCTAAGCTTCTTGGCTTAGCATTTAAGACATTTCTCACCAGTTCCCTCCAACTCTGTCCAACCACATTACCCAATATCTTTAGTGATATTTCACTAGTGGTATTTCACTAGTGATATTTCACTTTTCACTCTGTTGATAGTGTCCTTTGATGCAAATTCAAAGAATCTTGATTTTTAGTGCCATAAAATCTTTGAAAGACATATTTCAAAATAAACATAAACCTACAATATGTAATTTAGTACTGTGCACATAAAATGTGTATTAGTTTTCTATTGCTGCTGTAACAAATTACCATAAACTTAGTTGCTTAAATATTTAGCGAAAAGATTCCCTTGGCACTGCAGACATTTTGAGCTGGGTAATTCTTTGTTGTGGGAGGCTGTCCTGTACATAGTAGGATGTTTATCAGCATCCCAGTCCTCTCCCCACTAGATGCTAGTTGCAACACTTCTGTTCTGAAGACCAAAAATGTCTCCAGATATTGTCAAATGTCCACTGGGGATAAAAATCTCCCCTAGTTGAGAACCAATGCTCTACAAAGACCCCTTCTCTTGCTATGTTTTTTTTTCTTTACCATTTCTCAAACATGCCTGGACTAATTTCATTTTGTATCTTTTACTCAAAGTATATTAATTTTTATTATGGTAAGATATATGTTAAATTGACGATTTTAAGTATATAGTCCAGTGGCTTTATGAATATTCACATTGCTGTGAATTCACCATCAGCCATCTCCATAACTTTTTCATCTTCCCGGACAGAAATTCTGTATTCATTAAACAATAACTTTCCATTCTTTCCTCCCCCCCCAACACCTGGCAATAACCATTCTACTTTCTGACTCTAAATTTGACTACTCTATCTCATAGAACTTTTTTCTATCTCATAGAAGTTTACTCTATCTCATAGAAGAATCATAGAATTTTTGTCTTTTTATGTCTGGCTTATTTCACTTAGCATAATGTCGTCAGGTTTAACCATGTTGCAGAATTTCCTTCCTTTTCAAGTCCAAATAACATTCCATTGTATGTATATGTCACATGTTGTTTATCCATTCATCTATCAATAGACAGTTCGGCTATTGTGAATAATGCTTCTATGAACAGGTGTATAAATGTCTGTTCAAGTCATTGCTTTGAGTTATTTTGGGTATATACTCAGAAATGGAATTTCTGGATCACATGGTAATGCTGTGTTTAATTTTTTGAGGAAGCATCATACAGTTTTCCATAGCAGCTATACCATTTTGTATTTCTACCAACAATATACAAGCATTCCAATTCTCCACATCTTTACCAACACTTACTGTTTTCTGGGGTTTTTTTTGTTAATAGACATCTTGACTGTGTGAAGTGCTATCTCGTGATTTTTGTCTTGCATTTCCTTAATCATAAATGGTGTTGAACATCTTTCTCTGTGCTCACTCGTAATGTGCATATCTTCTTTGGAGCAATGTCTGTTCAAGTCCTTTGCCCATTTTTTAATGGGGTTTGTTTGTTTTTGTTATTTTTGTTGAATTATAGGGATTCTTCATATATTCTGAATGTCAACCCCTTATCAGATACTTTTGTCTCATTCTGTGGGGTGCCTTTTCACTCTGTTGATAGTGTCCTTCGATGCACTAAAATTCAAAGAATCTTGATTTTTAGTGCCATAAAATCTTTGAAAGATGTATCTCAAAATAAATATAAACCTGCAATAGTACCGTGCACATAAAATGTTAGTTTTCTACTGCTGTTGTAACAAATTACTATTAACTTAGTGGCTTAAAACAATATAACTTTATTATCTTATAGTTCTATAGGTCAGAGTTCTGAAATGGATCTTACAAATCTAAAATCAAGATGCCACAGGGCTCCTGAGTGGCTCAGTCAGTTAAACCACTAACTCTTGATTTGGGCTCAGGTCATGATCTCATGGTTCATGGAATTGAGCCCCACATTGGGCTCTGCACTGTTTGCTCAGAGCCTGCTTTGGGTTTTCTCTCTCTCTCTCTCTTGAACTGCCCCCCCCCCACCTTTCTCTCTCTCAAAATAAATACACTTTAAAAATTAAATTAAATTAAATTAAATTAAATTAAATTAAGATGTCAGAAAGGCTGCATCCCTTCTAGAGGGTCTAGAGGAGAATACATTTCCTTGCTTTTTCTGGCTCCTAGAGTTCAGCCACATTCCTTGGCTCATTTTCCCTTCTTCCATTTTCAAAGCTAGCAACACTGTATTGCCCTCTAACCATTCTTTCATAGCCATGTTTCCTTCTGACTCTCAACTCAGTCAGGAAAGGTTCTTTTAAGGATCCATTTAATTAGGTTGGGCCCACTTAGATAATCCAGGATAATCTCCCCAAATCAAAGTCCTTAACCTTAATCACATCTGCAAAATTCCTATTGCCATGAAAGTTAACACATTCACAGGTTCCAGAGGTTAGAGATCTTTGGGGTCCCATTATTCTGCCTATCACAAAGAGGGGGGGAAATGTGAAACAGAAGTAAACCTGAAATTAGTATTGTTATATGACTTTCTGAGCACATTTTCTCCCTCTCATCTTAGCCAGGCAGCATAAGTCTTCATCCTCTGGACTTTTGGATGCTAACTGAATTTCTATAGATTCTTTTTTTTTTTTTTTTTTTTTTTTTTTTTTTTTTTTTAAATTTTTTTTTTTTTCAACGTTTATTTTTTTGGGGACAGAGAGAGACAGAGCATGAATGGGGGAGGGGCAGAGAGAGAGGGAGACACAGAATCGGAAGCAGACTCCAGGATCCGAGCCATCAGCCCAGAGCCCGACGCGGGGCTCGAACTCACGGACCGCGAGATCGTGACCTGGCTGAAGTCGGACGCTTAACCGACTGCGCCACCCAGGCGCCCCTGAATTTCTATAGATTCTTAAGACCATCTGCTTTACTGACCAAGATATTTCATGAATTCACACTCTCTTTTCTGGTTTAGAATAATCAATATTAGAAACAGATGGGGTGAAATTTTTCTAAGTTTTGTCATAACTTTAGTAAAAGAAGAAAAATCTAGCAAATTGAAATGCTACTTTCATACTATTAGTACATATATATATGTATATTAAATATACATATTAGTAAGTGTGTTAATAACTTTTATACTTGTATAAGTAATAGGTATTCAGCCAAAAGTGGGCAATGGGATTTTTCTCTTAAGTATTAGGGCCCTGAGGATACCTGGCACTAGGTAATGGAAGCAGGGTCATCATGTTAAATCATGTAGTCTGTTTTTAGCACAAGGTACTCCAAACCTAATTTGTATTCCATCCCAATCCATGCCCTGAATTATGTTCATCTAGAAGAAGGGGCACTTTTGTCAAATATTACAAAGGTGCCATATGAGCTAGTGGTAGCCTCACCTGGAGAGTATTCATAAGGAGGGGAGTGCACCCTTGGCAACTCCTTTTTGGGTCACAGCTATACCTAGGACACTGAGAGAAGCTACACATACACTATGCAGAGTATTCTAGTTCACTGCCAGAAGAGCATAGAACAGCCAATAGAAATATATAGCACCTACCCTTAGACATATAGCTGAAATACTTTGAGAGAATGTGGCCAGGGCAGAGTCAAGCTCTGACTAGCTAGCAGGTCTGGAGACATAGGTTAATAAAAGGTTAATAAGACATAGGTCTTACTGATATTGTAATACATAATAAAATATAGTTAATATGCTATCAGACATTATGGCCACCCTGCAGATAAATAGAGAAGTAAAGAGAGTAAGGAGAAGGAGGACAAAAAGAGGCAGAAAGAGAAAGATGCATTAGAAATCACCCAGCATAACCTTATATACAAAGATAAAATTCATCATCATCCAAAGGATTCTCTGAGATGCTCTTTGTTAAGAGCCCACAGTTTGCTTGTTCCCATGTAAAAATGCACTATTCAAACACTGACAAACAATATCTAAGAATCCCTAGTAGAGATAATACTACACCATTGGCTTGTCATTCATTTTAAGGATTTTTTATTGTGGAATAGGAAAGATCTGAAATAAATGATTATGGTTCTGTAGAAATATATATTTCAGTAAAATCACACACATTTCTATAGATCCATACACTGAATGTTTCTTTTAGAAATCAGATACAAATAAATATTGGTGGAAAGAAACGTATTCAAATTTATTTTCAAAATCATAACTTTAGTAAAAGAAGAAAAATCTAGCAAATTGAAATGCTACCTTCATACTAAGTATTAGTACATATATATGTATATTAAATACATATATATTTTTATATACATATTAGAAGAAAGGAAATGCAATCCTTTACAGGCGCAATGAAGTAAGAGCTTATCCTACAACTCTAGGATTTTGATGAGGAGCACATTCTTTTTTTAAATTTTTTTAATGTTTATTTATTTTTTATTATAAAGAGACAGAGCACAAGCAGGGAAGGGGCAGAGAGAGAGGGAGACACAGAATCTGAAGCAGGCTCCAAGCTGTCAGCACAGAGCTTGACACGGGGCTCCAACTCACAAACCGTGAGATCATGACCTGGGCCGAAGTCAGACGCTCAACTGACTGAGCCACCCAAGCACCCTGAATGAGGAATACATTCTAACTCAATATTCAGTAGACAAATAAACATGCAATTCACAGCCTGACCACAGCTTTGGTATTTCTAGACTCCTGTCCAGGCTTTCCCCATTCATGTCACTCTATCTGTAAGCACACTAAATTTCATACTGTTCCCTGAATTTTCTGACCTCCATCCCTTTGGACAGACACTTCCCATTACCTGGAAACTCCTCACCTCCTTATTTATCTGACAAACCTCTATTCATCGATAAGGCCCAGATGAGATGCCACTCTTATTAGTTTCCCTAGTGTTTCTTACTCCATTCCCCCTACTATAACTGCAAAATTATTAACATTTGTGTTTCCAAAGCACTTTATATGACATGTGTGTCTATTATAACACTACACAATGCATTATTATTTGTGTATGTGTACATATGCCACTCACCTCTGGACAGGTACTGGATTTGTTCATCATTTTTCTAGTACTCAGCAGGTAGCATATTACATGGCATAGACTGATGAATAGAATTGAAGAAACACATAAGAGATGAACTTTCTTTTCCCTGAGATGATATCCATTCCAGAGAATATAGAAATATCTTTACAAGACCAATAATGAGCTTAATGGTACTTAATATCAATTATGTTCAATCTTCAATTTTAGAAATAGCTTCAGATGTAGGGTTTTTACCAATGGCAGTTAAACAAAGATATTAAATGAAATTTTATTGCAGCAATTGCTCAAGTTGAAACAGGTTTGAGAACAAATCCAATTTAAATACATGCTATTTCCTTCTATTTACCTATAAGATGTTTAAAATGGAACACTCTGGGGCAGAATTATAAAAGTCTCCATCTTCAATTGCGAATTGTGAGGAAGTCTTTTTTACAGCTTTTCAAACATTGTACTGTGGTTGGTTATTCAAAAGTTCAAATTATGTCAGATTATTCCACCACCATACATCACTATAATGTTCATTCAAATGAACCTATCCTCTCTGGAAATCTATTTTCCAATGGACTGACTGTATACTTCCCCAAGATGGCACAAATTAGGCCAATTTCTCTAGATCATGCTCTGTAAAACTCCAGGCTCCCATGGTGGTGGGCAACAATTCAGAGCATAGGTTGATGAGGAAGACTATACCTCCTCCAACTGAGTTTTTGTTTAAAGGCCTGAAGCTGGCAAAGATCTTTAAACTGATTATTAGATCTTTAAACTGATTAGATCTTTAAACTAATTCCCAGTTAGTGACTTTGGGGGAGCTAGCATTCTCATAATATTTTGATGAGTTTGAGTAGTACAAAGTAATAAAACTAGTCTGGAGAGTCAATCCAAGAATATATATCAAGAACTTTTTAAATCTTCAGACTTTTTCTAGTTTGCCCCTAAAACTCTCCCATAAATATCTGAATGATATTTCTAGCTGATTTCTGAGTCCTTGCTGTGTGTAACACTTGGACTTCTTTGTGCTATTTGCTTTCCAAAGAGTAAGCTTATCTTCCATTTACCCAAAGGATCTGGAAGCAGGCCTGTTATTTATGCTGGCACTTCAGCTTTTCCTCTGGAGTCCATTTTTCTCTCACTTGAATGGTTTTGTGAGTATATTTTGTCATTATTTGGATATCTTGATTGTATTTTCTTTCACTTTTAGAATAATGTATTTTGCTTTATATCATTGTAGTCCTACTACTTTAATTTACCATAAAGTTAAAAAAAAATTCCAGAAAGATGTTGCAAATGAGTCCAATGTTTCTTCTACCCTTCGCATGCTACCTTATGCCCCAAAGTATTCATCTTTATGAACCTCAGTTTGGAGGCCAGGCTGGAAAGCCATGATACTCTCAGGGCCTATAAAGGTAGGTGGGTTTTCTGGCCCAACACTGAAAATCCCCAACTACTATACTTGTCATGTTTCCCCACTTACTATCAAGCCATAAGCTGTCTCTGTATTTCCTTTCCTATGCCTGATGTAACAGCCTTTGTCTCACTTTTACACTGCTTCTTACACACTGTCATGATTAGGACATGATTTTAACAAAGATTTTATATTGAATGTAAAAATTTGAATAAATATACCTGAGTGAGTGTCTGAAGAATTCTCCTCTGAATAAATGTATGAATGTTAGTGTGTGGACATTTTCTCTACTTTGACCACTCAGAGAACCTTTTTATCTCTTCTAGTTCTTGGCTGCCATTACAGATAAGTGAGATTTCTGGTAGCTAAATTCTGACTAGATAAACTGTTAACAAAACTTAGGTGATAGGGTAGACAATGAGTATCCCACTTAAATTAAGAAATAGTACTTGATAGGAAAAGCTGTCCTGTTATCTATTGCTGCATTTTTTTATATCAGCCCCAAAGCTTATGCATGTAACAGTAAACATTTATTCTCCTGCTCATGAGTTCTCAAGTCACCTAGGATTCAGATAATCTAAAATGGGCTTATCAGATAACTTCACTTCCAGATGTGGGTCTCACTGGACTGAGCCCTGATGAAGGTTGGGCTAAATTCTGTTCCATAGTGTTCATTCTAGGATCCAGACTAAAAGGGCAGGAGCAACCTGGGCAAGCTCTTATGATGATGCACAAGAGGGCAAGACCATCTAACATGAGCACATTTCAAGCCTCTGCTTATGGGATGTCTGCTAACACTCCATTGGTCAAAAAAAGTCACATGACAAAGTCCCAACATCAGAGGGCAGGAAAATATCCTTAACCTACCATAAGGTCATGGCAAAGATGTGGATGCGTAATACCTCTACAGGAGAGTGAATAAATTGTGAGAAATTCAATCTACCAAAGGCTGGATGACCTCTGACTAGAGCCACTAATCACAGTGCACTTTCTAGAAAAAAGAAAAAACTTTAAGGCAATTTCTGAAGGTGAAAGAAAGGTACCTTGTGTAATAGAAAGTGAGAGGTTTTTGGGCAACTGGGTGGCTCAGTCGGTTAAGCGTCCGACTTCAGCTCAGGTCATGATCTCACAGTCCGTGAGTTCAAGCGGTTCATCAGGCTCTGTGCTGACAGCTCAGAGCCTGGAGCCTGCTTCAGATTCTGTGTCTCCCTCTCTCTCTGCCCCTCCCCTGTTCATGCTCTGTCTCTCTCTGTCTCAAAAATAAATAAAAACATTTTAAAAAATTAAAAAAAAAATAAAGTGAGAGGTTTCAAATATGATTCATTGAATAAAGGACATTATGAAAGAAGTGGAAAGTAGTGCTTCCTAATGTGGCAATTGCATTAGGATGCATGTAAAACTGAGATTGCTATAGGCTGGCTTTATAAGTGATAATTGATTGCAAATTATATTGACAGTTATTGAACTTAATTATTCACCACAGGAACCATCCTTAATCAATTAATCAGGGCACAATTCAACTTCACTTCTTGCACGTGGCAACAACCAATCTTTTTTTTTTTTTGCTTTTTTTTTTTTTTTGCTTTTTTCTTTACCTACTTTGTTTGCTGTTGTTGAAACATTTTAACAAATTAATTAGATGTTAATTCTTAGCAATAAATGAAACCCTGAAGGTGCTTAACAGCAAGTAAGCTCCACAGCAAAATCTATTTATTTCCAAAGTTTTTCCTCAGACTCTGAATAAATACAATCTCCTCCAGAGATTACAACCAAAGAATGGTTCCAAGACTATCCTCACTGATATCAGCCAAAAGAGACATCTCCAAGGATATACTATAGGTCTAGCTTGTTTTTTATTCAAATTTTAATCAAATGCCTTGTAAAAAAATAGATATCGTATGTTTTCACTCATATGTGGAACTTGAGAAACTTAACAGAAGACCATGGGGGAAGGGAAGGGAAGGGAAGGGGAAAAAATAGTTTCAAACAGAGAGAGGCAAACTATGAGAGACTCTTAAATACGGAGAACAAACTGCGGATTGATCGGGGGGTGGTGCAGGGTAGAAGAGGAAAATAGGTGATGGGCATTAAGGAGGGCACTTGTTGGGATGAGCACTGGATGTTGTATGTAAGTGATGAATCATGGGAATCTACGCCCAAAACCAAGAGCACACTGTATACATTGTATGTTAGCCAACTTGACAATAAATTACATTAAAAAAAATAAAGTAATAAAATTATTTAAAAAAAATAAAAGACATAGAAACCCTATTTTTTGACATTTCATCTGACACAGTGATGGTAACTCAAACTTCTGAACAGGATGAATGATGCACAGAAGCTTACAAGATAAAATGTAGTAGGAAGAAAAGTCATACCACATTCTCAATGGTGGTGTACAACCAAAGCCCCCAAATAGGATGGGGAATAGAAAGTAAAACCCACTCACATGAAAAGAATCTAGCTGTATTGATTAACATCAAATAATAGAAATCAACATTGAAATGTAACTTCAGAAACATTGGTGAATAGGTGGACTGCATGCATATCCAACAAGTTCAAAATAAGAAAAGTAATAGTTCCCTTATTCTGTTTTGGTCACACTCCAGGTCACACTCCAGGTATGTATTACTGTGTTACAGTTTTCAGAGGAAATTGAAATACAGAAATGTATGTACAGAAGATTGTGATTAGGGTAGAACATCATTTCAATATCAGATCACGTGAAGAATGATAGCAGGAAAAAAGATATATTGTCTAAGCAAAGGAGAAGGTAAGAGAACAGGAAAGTTGACTTTAAATATTATAGGATTGGCCTGAGGGAAAAGGATGAAGATGGATTCTGAAAGAAGATTAATTGACAAAAGCTTCAGGAAGCTAGCTGTCAGCTCCATACAAATCTCAGATTTCCCCTGCCCAAACTCTCATCTCACAGAGGTGGTCCTCAGTCATAGCCAGTCTGTGACCGAAAGTGCATTCCAGCCCCACAGTTCTAAGATTCTGTACAGGGAACAGATGTGTCAAATTTGTTATTACACTGAATTTTTTAAGTTCTTTCTTCTATTGAAAAATCAAGTACATCTTTGCAAAATAAAAATAGAATTTTATTATAGCAGTACAAACATTTTATGCCATTCTTTATAGTTTCAAAACTATGAATATCCAATCAAACTTCATAATTGCTTTCATAAGTGCCTAATTAAACTATAAATATTATTAAATATATCCACGTACAGTAAGAAATGGAAACATCTGGATGAAAAATGAGAAATTTAGACAAGCAGCTGGATATTTTACCTACACAATGCTAGATACCAAGATATTCAAAAACATCAAATGGCTGATAGAATTTTAGCGCGTCATCTGGGTATTTGACTGTATCTTCTTCTTTATTTCACATTACTTCTTAGTTTCTCAGTTTCTCTATTTTTTTAATGGGAATATTTTATGCATTTCTCCTACTAAATAGCATTATCCAGTCACAGATAAAACACTGTCTCTCCTTTGCTGTCAGTTGACCCTCTACTCTGACCTCACTCCCTTTGTTTCACCATTTTACCAGGATATCGGCACTGCTGACACAAAAATGACACAGAATATTGGAAATTCAGGAAAAATCAAGTTAGGGGCTTTGGAATGCACCCCTCCCATCCTCTCCCTGACAGTCTGTGATGACTATCGGAAAACCCATCTGGCCTCAGAACCCCCAACTGTGAAATGTTCCCCAAACTATCCCCTGCCACCCCAACCCCCTACCATGCTTCTACCTTAGATGCCAGGGATCCATTTCCAATTCAATATCTTTCTCTGACTGCGGTTTCCAGGGCACATTGTCCCTTGATTTGCCTGATGGCCCTGGTCTTCATAGAGCTTAGAGTCAAAATAATAATGATGAAAATATTAATTCCAACTTATGAGCACCTACTATGTTCAAGCATTGCATTAAGTGGTTTATATGAATTAATTCATTAATATTCAGAACAACCCTATTGAAGCGGTGCTATAATTATCCTCATTTTGCTGATGAGGAAACTGAGATGAGTGAATTTAACAATTTGCCAAAATTGTCATAGACATAGCACCCCAAACCCCAATACATATTCAGGTTTTCTCACTTTGGAGCCCCTCTCTTAACCACTATACGATGCTGCCTCTCTAGTAGTCTACTCTAATTTCCAAACATTTCACCAAATTTCAAGGGATCTCAAACTCAAAGATGGTTATCATAGATTTATTCCATGTTTCAAGCAGGATCTGACACCCTACTTCTTTCTAGAAACGTGTGTACTTGGTATCAGGAAGATGGTGTTTTGTCCTAATTGAGCAATTCAAACTGCCTTCCAAGGATTAAAAAAAAAAAAAAATGCACTTGTCCTTTGCGTGTTCTCATTGTTCTCAGAACAATATAGGCACATCAGGTAATCCTGTACCATTTAAATATTTTTTCATGTTTCATAAAGGTTAATCCACATAAATGAAATATTTTATTCATTCATTTAACAAATATTTATTCAACTGTTCTAGGCACTGATGATACAAAAATGACACAGACAAAAATCTCTGCACCCATGGAACTTACATTCTTTTAGCAAGGTAAATATATAAATTATACAATATGTAAAATGTTGAAAAGTGCTAATGAGACTATAACGCAAAAAAGGGACATATGCAATGTCAGGGAGGGGGTTGAAATTTAGATACTGGTGTCCAGGGAAAGCATCATGAAGAACATAACTTTAACATAAAGACCTATAGGAGTGAGGGATCTCCTCATGAAGATAAATAGGAGAGGAAGCAAGGGCAGTCTAAATTGGGAGTATGCCTGGCATGTTCCAGAAACACCAGGAAGTCAGTGTGGCTGGAAGACAGAATATGAAGTGGTGGGAGTGGAGGATGGGGTGGGACAGAAACAAGAAATAAGGTCAAAAAGTAGAGGATGTTGGGAGTGGAGAGATGGCGGTATTCAGATCATGAAGAACCTTGTAGATCATTATAAAGGATCTGGCTTTTATCTGAATAAGCTGGGAAGCAATTGGAGGGTTTTGAGCAGAGGAGTGACAAGAACTGACTTTTGTTTGAATGGGATCCTCTGGCTGCATACTGAGAATAGACTGCATTGGGGCAGGGGTAAAAGCAAAGAGTCCAGGTAGGAGATTATCACAATTCATGTGATAGGTGTGGTTGGCTTGGTGCCAAGGTAGCAATAGGAGAGATAAGAATTGATAGAATTCTGGATACGTTTTGGAGGTAGAGCTGATGGAATTTGCTGACAGACGTGGGGTATGAAAGAGAGAAGTCAAGAAAGACCATGAGGTGTTTTGGTCTGAACAAATAAGAGAGTTGATTAAAAACTCCTTGAAGAGAGAATGAGCCACACATATTCACTTAATAAATAATGAATATAAATTTTAAAATACTAAAATGAATTGAAATTCCTCTGAAAAGTGTTAAATATGTGTAAAGCAAAAATAGGATAATAGGAAGGTGTGTTATTAAAATATAGGATGCTTCTACATTTAAATGTGACATTGATAGTCCCAAGTATCCCCTAAATAAAAAGAAAGGCTTAATTCTTTCCACAGTGATATTCAGCTAGTAGATACTGAACACAGCATAAAAATATTTGCCAGAAAATCTGATAGTCAGATTTTGATATTTATTAAGGACTTTCCATATTGAGTTTAATTAAGGATTTGATTATGAATTCTACCTTGAAGGCATGATTACTACTTATCTCTTCACTCTTGGGCCAAAGAGAATTACAGATGCTGAATATCTCTCTACTGCATCTATGAAATAGTCATTAGTTTGAAAAGGCATCTCTTTTCTTAGTGCTGAAAATTGCCTGGAGAAATTTAACTCATTCAGCTTTTATAGTAATCCTATAAGGAATCCTGGGTGTATTTTTCAACGTTTATTTATTTTTGGGACAGAGAGAGACAGAGCATGAACAGGGGAGGGGCAGAGAGAGAGGGAGACACAGAATCGGAAACAGGCTCCAGGCTCTGAGCCATCAGCCCAGAGCCTGACGCGGGGCTCGAACTCCCGGACTGTGAGATCGTGACCTGGCTGAAGTCGGACGCCCAACCGACTGCGCCACCCAGGCGCCCCCTGGGTGTATTTTTAATATTATAACTGAGAAGCTATATGAGTCATCACAACTAATTTCCTGATAAATATGCAATTGTCTTTTATTACCCTTTTATTATCACACATTAGGCTTTTATTCCTGTTAATATGGTCAAATATGATAGAGAAATAATGTTACTTTCTCAGAGGGTATATATAAAGTTCACTACCCACTTTCATTATTTAACTAAGCATCTTCTTTTCTAGCTTTCCCATTTCTAACATGTCAATGGAAAAACATCACCATGGAAGACTCGCTCTTTAAGGAACCCTGTCATTAACTAAATCCTTGTGTATCATAAAGAGCTGAAAGGTTACTGCAATCCATTTTAGCTCTTAAAAAGTTTTGAAACATGCTGTTAAATGTGTGAGGAATCATATGGCTATTCAACAAAAAGGAACTCCTGGGACATAGGTGGTATCTCCTTCCTAAGGAATTGAGAGGCTAGAATATCATAAACTGGCAATATATGGCAGCCCCACAGTCCCTCCAAAAGTAATGTTGTTCTGCCTTTTTCTAACTGCACACTCCTATCTTATCTCCTTTCTGCTTCTTTCCACCAACATCTGCTATGGCCCATTCTTAGCCTCAGAAATATTTAGAAACTTTAGTTTCCTTTGAAGATGGTAAGAATGGTTAAAGAAGCAATAATCACATTGTACAATCAAGCAGTAGGAAGGGAAAACAAGCAAGAATGAATACCTCCCCTTGCTCTCCCTTTGCAAATAATCTGGAAAAACTAATCCAAATGCTAGTGAAGTTTAAGAGTATTATGTGAAATTAATGACCAAGAAAGCAATGATCAAAACTGATTTAATCCAATCACTTAAAACAGCTACAATTTTTAAACCCCTGTATTTGAATGTGTAAAAATTATAGCTTTATTAATTTCTTCTGTAACACCTCACTTTATGTTCAGACACACTCCTCCAGTAATATGGTAGAATGGGCTTGTACAAACACAAAAGCTGGATTATTTTCATCTCTCAGGTTCATACTTTGTGACATCAGGTTGGTAGTTTGAAATTGGCTGTGGTAGGAGTACTTACTCCATGGAAATCATCAAATATTATAAATTTGAATTTTTTTGTGTTTCATTTTGTTGCAGGACAACCAGCTATTAAACATTTACCAGTATACTACTGCTCTCTCCATGACAGAAATGTAATCCTAGGCAGTTACAGATAAACTTTCCCTTCCTCCTCTTTCCCCTAGAGGAACGTCTACAATCTAAGGTGCTTCTGTATTATCCATGCATCTGGGGAAGAGCTCTCATCATCACCTAGCATCTGTCTACCATGACATCCTCTGGGATGTTCATATAATACATCTAGTCCTCAGTTATCATCTCCTTCCATGGTGACAACCATCAATGACATACCACTACTCCTGAATTGTGTGCTCCAATCTGCCTTCCACTATAGCATCTCTTTGTTACTATTGTGAAGTCTCTGGGTTTGCCTACTCTCCCTTGACTGACTTCTGCATACCTCCCTCAGGGACCAGGAAAATGTGCAATACCAGCAGGTTACTCTTGGTCTGGGAAATGCAAGTTTTGGTGGATTATCTCAGACTCTTTTCAGGCCCGACATAATCTTGTCATCATAGGCATTCTGTTGCTGCTATACCACACCAGGAGTATAAGGAATCCAGGCCTTGTCATTTTCTGAGACACTTCCTAGAAGATAAGACATGCATCTTCATTGCTCAGATTGCAAGTTATGTCAAAGGTTCGGTTCCTCTGCCCTGAGAGTCTGCCTAAGGAGATGGCAGGAGGCAGGGTCCCTGCTCAGTGACCTGTAGATCCCTGCTTTTCAGTCTAACACCCCACTTTCTCTTACTCCATCCAAAGAAAATTTTTATTTTCCCCCTTCGGTAAGGGAATGGCAGGGGAGCGAGTAGGGAAACTATCTTGATAAATACTTTTCTTTATCTGTCATTTATACCAAGATCTTGGCCTTGAGTTCTTTTGGCAGGTACATGGCCTCCTCAGCTATATGTAAAACCTCTTGCTTAATGTGGTAGAGAAGGATTATAGAGAAAGTAAATATCCAATTCCCATTTTTTTCTTCTGCTTTAAATCCCAAACATAAACATGACAATTTTCCAGGAAGGAGAAAAAGACAATATTATGTTCTCCATCACCAATGTGAAAATGCAACATGAGAGTTTACCTTTCTAGTTAAAATAAAGAAATATGAAGTGTACCTGGGTAGCTCAGTTGGTCAAGCATCTGACTTTTGATTTCAGCTCAGGTCATGATCCCAGGGTTGTGGGATCGAGCCCCACGTCGGGCTCTGCACCGAGCATTGAGCCTGCTTAAAATACTTTCTCTCTCTCTCTCTCTCTCTCTCTCTCTCCTTCTCCCCCTCTGCACTCTCCCCTGCTTGTGCACTCTCTTTCTCTAAAATAAAATTAATAAATTGATTAATGAAAAGAAATATGAAACGGAGGGTGTGTTTTCTCTGATCCTTCTCTGATGTGATTCTTGATCACTTCAGGTTTTATTCTTTGCTCCTTTCTCTATATTTATCCATGGATTAAGTATCATTTATTAGTGACATCTCCCACCATTTTAGACAAAATCAGACAAAATTAAAACCCTCCATAACCTGCTCCTCCAGGACTATGGCCTAGTTTTAATCTTCACTCCTTTCTCAGTATTCCTGCTGGAAGTCATCACATATTCAGATTGTTCTTCCAATCTCCACATTAATGGTTGATTTCTATAATATTCCTTTCAGAAAGGCAGCCTCATCATAACACTGGAAATAACTGTGTTTTCAGATGTTTCCCTAATTGTCTTTCATGCAATAATAAATATAATTAAAAGAATATTAATAAATTGCAGTAAATTCATTTTGAGTATTAAAATTTGTGGAATCAGTTTTCCTACCAATATTCTTCTTTGAGAATCACATTCAGAACTTAAACTGCAAATGTTTATTTTTATTGAAGAAAGGTAGTTTGCTAAACATATTTAATATCAGGAATAAATATGAATTTGTGTGAGAGAGAATTGATTTAGTGCCAATCATGTGTCATTGTTTTAAAGGTAAATTAGAGAGCTGTTCCCAAAACAAATTTAAATAAAAACCTCTCTCTCTCTCTGTCTCTCTCTGTCTCTCTCTCTCTCTCTCTCAGACAAACATTTAAACATAAATATGCAAGGCAAAAGATCCACTTTCATCTGGGTAAAAATGTATGCTGAAAAAATTGTTAAGAATAAGACAACGTAATCCTATGCTAAGTGCCAAATGTTTGGTAGCAACAACAGAAAGTACTGACTGCAAGAATTTAAAGGAAGGGAGCACTCCAAGCTAAGACTGTCAGTCAATGAAGATTCCAAAAAGGAGGCAGAATTTGAGGAGGGCTTTACAGGATACCAAGGATTGAGACAGTCGTAGAGGAAATGAGAAATGTTTTGGAATAGGGAGAGTGGCATTATCATGGTGACCATACTTAGTTGTTTTCAAAAATAGAAAGTGAATACATCTCATTAGAATGGGTAGAATGAGAGCTCAAGAAAGGTAAAACTGGAAGAGCGATTGGGAGCAGATCTGGAGGTCTTTAGATGGCCCATCAATGGGAACTTCAAAGGATACTATCTAAAAAGTGAAAAGACAACCCACATAAAGGGAGAAAATATTTGTAAATCATTTATCCATTAAGCATCTAATATCAAGATATATAAAAAATTCTTACAACTCAACAATAAAAAGACAAATAGTTGAGTTAAAAACTGGGGAAAGTACTTGAATAGACATCTCTCCAAGTAAGATATACAAGTGACCAATAAGCACATGAAAAGATGCTCAATAGCATTAATCATCACGGAAATGTAAATCAAAACCACAATGAGATTCTACTTCACACTCACTAATATGGCTTTAATCAAAAAGATAAATAATAACATGTTAACAAGGATGTGAAGAACTCAGAACCATCCTACACTGCTGGTGGAAATGTAAAATGGGACACCCACTGTGGAAAACAGTTTAATCATATGTTAATCATACTTTTATGTTGACATATGACCCAGCAATACCACATCTTGGTATATGCCCGAGAGAAATAAAAACATGTTCACACAAAAACTTGCACACAAACGTTCACAACAGCATTATTTATAATTGCCAAAAGATAGGAACAACCTAAACACCCACCAAGCAAAGAAAAAATACATAAAATGTAGTGTATTCATGCATTGGAATATTATGTATCCATAAAAAAGAATGAAGTACTGATAAATACCACAACATGAGTAAACCTTGTAAACATTATGCTAAGTGCAAGAAGCCAGACACAAAAAGCATACATTATAATATTCCATTTACATACAAAATGTTCAGGATAGGCAAACCCATAGAGACAGAAGGTAGATTCATGGTTGCGAGGAGCTGGGAAGAGGGGTGAATGGGGAGTGACTGTTAACCGGGATGGGTTTCGATGGAAGGTGATGAAGATATTCTGAATCAGTTAGTGGGATGGTTGTACAATTCTAAGAATATACTGAAAACTGAATTGTATATTTTAAAATTGAGACTTTTATGGTACATGAATTATATCTCAATAAGAAAGAAAATCTACATTAAGAAAAAATAAGGAACTGTATCTTTTAAACCTTAAGCAGCCACGGAATATTTTTGTGTAGGACAGCAACCTGTTCACATTTGCATTTTGATCTGTCTTGTCCCTTGACCTACAACAGTGTTTCTCACAGTGAAACAGTTTCTTTCTTTCCTTTTCCATGCAGCCTCCATTTCCTGACCCAGTCTTGCTCCCTGACCCTTGCCATCTGGCACCCAGTTTCATCACATTATTAAAATTCTTCTCTTAAAAGTTACCAAAAAGTTTCTTGCTACTAATCTAGGAGGTAGATGCTTATTTGTGCTCAAGAAACTAAATCTTTTTGTTTTGTGGTAATGATAACCACATTTTCTTGTAATTCCCTGTTCCTCATCTCTCTGAACACCTTTTCCCCCCCTCCTGTCCCGTAAAGGAAAGATATCCCCCTCAAAGATGTATTTCTGATCCTTTTACCTTCTGGAGCTGTTGGTTATCTTATCCAACCCCTGATTTCTATAGGACTTGAAACTCTCTGCCCCAGCATCTCTCCACAGCTCCGGTCCTTCATTCCTTACTGCTGGCTGCACCTGTCTACCTAAATAGACAGAAAAGTTTGCTCAGTCTCTATTTGACTTAAATGAAGCATACAAACTTTCTCTTATGTTTTCTCTATCTGTCACAATCTTAGTATCTTCACAATCACTCCAGCTCAAAAATCATAACATTTTTTCACTCTTTTTATCCAACCAGCTGCTAAGACCTATAGACTCTACATTCGTATCTCTCACTTCTATGCTTTATTCTTCGTTCCCACTGAAAACAACCTAATCCAAGTATTCATTTTACACCTTGACTGGAATATCCTACCTTATATCTATGTCATATTCATCCTTCAATACATGGTTCAAACACCACTATGTCCATAGTGCCTTCTCCAACTTCTCTATGGAGAAGTGACCTCTGCATCCTCTAAAGGCTTACCACGCTCTGTCTACATCCTCACAGTTACAGTAATTCGCATCAGATAAGGTAGAGAATATTAACTTCCCCACTACTGGAAGCTCCTGGAGTTAAGAAACATTGCCACTAGGATATACTTTGCCATTTAAAATATCTACTACATTGCTTTGTACCCAATTAGTTCCTGAAGGAATTTAAGATAGCCAGTGTTTTATACAAAATAAGCCTTCGATAACTTTTTGTTCACTGAACAAATGTTCACATAATCTTTTATTTTTTATAAGAACTTCTCTTAGGTATCACTGATCATTTGCAGCCAGAATTAAGAAGATAAAAAAAAAATACTTATCACAGACAGGTCCCCAGCTTACTTATGTCCCACACATGCAAATAGGACCCCATCTAGACTAAAATAGAAATTCCCCTTCCCTCTGCTGTTACTGCTACCACAAAGTTCTTATCCCTTCAGAGGGAGAAAACCACTGCCACTGCACCCCCCCCCCACTTTCTGCCATGCACAGGGGATTAGTGAAGATGAGGTCAGAACTTTAGGCCCCTGGGGGGTATCATTTCCCCCAGCCATTTCCTATCATCCCTACCACCCTGGGCATCTCAGCCCCCTGACTCCTGTTCCAGTCCCATAGCCAGGCTCATTCAACACCCTATCCTGCTAAAAATTCTTCTCTGGCCACAGGAACCACCACTGGTGCCTTCAGTCCCCAACACTCCAAGTCCTGTGGTTGCAGACTAGGAAGGGCTCTGACTTAGGATGGGGAGAATGACCTGCCCTGACATTTTAGGGCAGTCTGAATAAATTTTCTCATAGATATATTATTGAAGATAATAATTACCTTCACATGTCAACCAAGAAACTCCATAACCACTTTTTACAATGTTTTCATGGAAAAATGGCTTCTGAGTTTTAAATTCAGGAAACAGTGCCTTAGGCTCTTTTGGACAAAGCGAACAAATATTTTGGGTGAAACCCAAGTAGGTACTTGATTTTCCAACTAACTTAAATGTGTGAACTTTTAAAAGTGAAATCATTCAAGGTTTTTAATATTTAACATGATGAGAACTTTTTAGGCACCCTTCAATCTGCTTTAGATTTCTCTACATCACCTTAGGAAGATGTTATACTGCTGACAACTAGGTGTGATTTTGTCACATCAAAATACATATACACCTGCGCTTAAGACAAAAAGGTGATTGTGAATAAGGCTCACATTTCGAAGGTACAGCAGGATGGTATAGAGCAGACGGTTTGATAATGAGAAATTATAGTTTCCTGCAATTCTTGAGGACCGAAGGGAGGGAATTACTTGCTTTATGCTGGCAGCAATTTCCTTAAACCCTGTGAGATGGCATAGCTCAAGCTGTTGCAAATGTAGACAGAGTAGCTACCAGCCACAGTTCTTGGTTGGAGCAAGATTCCCTGAGGCATGAAATACATTGAAAAGCCTTTCTAAATAGGATTGATCACTTAATTTGACTGTTTTAGAGAAAATCCTACATAGTCTTCAATTTCTAGCATTTGTTCACAGCTTCCTGGAAGCTTATTAATTATTTCTACCATATATGTGGGTATATACATTCATATATATTTTAATTAGGTACTCTAATCATAGAGATCATCATCAATATACGGTATTAAAAGTGTTAGACATTAGTTACAGAATATTCCTTTAGCTTGGCTTTCACAATATGGTACCATCAACACCAAGCTCTTCCTCTGAGAGAAAAAATTAAGTCTTTAGATGCATGTTGGTGTCTTTTTTTTGCAAGATGGGTGTGGTGACATCAACCATTGCCACTAGTCCTCAAAACAGAGCAACCAGCAGCACAAAGAGGATCATCATGTTTAAAAACAGAGAAGCTGGTATCTGTTTTGTTAACCGCACACTTCATTTCTAGGGGTTAACTTTTGCCTCTCACTTATACTTTCTCTTTCATGAATGAGCAATTAATTACTTAGCCGCTGTCGCTGTTTCAGAGCTTCAGTTTACAATAGCCTTTTGTTTTCTTGCACACTAAAGAGCTTTGAAGGATTTCAATCTTCAAAAACACAGAACACTTTCTTTCTCTTTATTTCTGAACACAAAAAAAGTGTCTATTCTTATGTATATTTAATAACAGTCTTCAAAAAAGAGCCTTATTGTGCACCTTAACATGATCTGATTGATTCTTGCAGCTAAGTCAAAGGAACACATACAAATCTTAGCTCTGGGAAACATTTTCTATTTAAGAATTTTAAAGTGTAAACTTTATAATAAAGTAGGGGAGAACATGTAAATATGTTGTATTTCATTTTAAATACAGTTAAGCACAGTTTAAACACAGCCAACTCTTTCCAGATGATAATGTGACTTGGATAATGAAGTGCTTCGTCTTAAGTCACAGAAAGTTCAGTGCTGTTGCAGCTTACAATTACAGGGGGAGCTCTGTATGTCCTTATTTAAATATGTTTATCTCTTGACAACAAGGAGATGCATGTATTTATGTATACACATATATACAGTCTTCACAGGCAGAGGAAAATAAAAGACTGAGGCATTATCTGATAGAATTACTGTCTGTTGATAATACCTGAGACGTAAGTCCCTCATATCCCTCTTTTATTTTTTTTAATATATGAAATTTATTGTCAAATTGGTTTCCATACAACACCCAAGTCTCATCCCAAAAGATGCCCTCTTCAATGCCCATCACCTACCCCCCCCCCACCCCCCATCAACCCTCAGTTTGTTCTCAGTTTTCCCTCTTTTATTTCTTAAAAACAGATGTGGGTAAGACAATGAATCTGGCTAGGATAATAAAACTTCCATCCATTTTGAATGTATTTTTGTGTAGGGTGTAAGAAAGTGGTCCAGTTTCATTCTTCCACATGTTGCTGTCCAGTTTTGAGCACTGGGTGTTAACATGTAAGCGATGAATCACTAAATTCTACTCGTGAAGCCAATATTACACTATATGTTAACTAACTAGAATTTGAATAAATACTTGAAACAAAAATAAATAAAAGCTCAGATAACAGCATTTTTCTGCAATAAAGTATTTTTTAATTGTTAAAAAAAAAACCTTCCATTATCTAGAATGGTTATGGAATTGAAATGTTAATTTAATAGTCTGATTAATTCAGCATTAAATAGTACATACTTTCTCCTTTAACCCATGAAATTAAAAATGCAAATAATTCAGTTAAATATATAAAACAATTTCTATCCCTGGTAAAGATGAGCTGAACTTGGAATATACCTTTGTCTTGATATTAAAAAAAAAAATTCTAGGGGCGCCTGGGTGGCGCAGTCGGTTAAGCGTCCGACTTCAGCCAGGTCACGATCTCGCGGTCTGGGAGTTCGAGTCCCGCGTCAGGCTCTGGGCTGATGGCTCGGAGCCTGGAGCCTGTTTCTGATTCTGTGTCTCCCTCTCTCTCTGCCCCTCCCCCGTTCATGCTCTGTCTCTCTCTGTCCCAAAAATAAATAAAAAACGTTGAAAAAAAAATTAAAAAAAAAAAATTCTAGTCCTGACACAAGTTTACTGATTATCAATCACTTCTTTCTCATAATATTGCTGAGATCCCATGAGTGAACAAACACATGCACATCAGTTAACAGAGGGCTCTAAGTAGTTAAATTCCAGCAAATTGAGAATATACCATAAGTATATCAGCTTCTTACTTCATTTTATATTTTACAAATACAGTATTTTGCATTTAAAAATTTTTTTAAGTATTTGTTTTTTTTAATTTTTTTAAGTTTGTTTATTTGTTTTGAGAGAGAGAGAGAGCAGGGGAGGGGCAGTAAGAGAGGGAAAGAGAGAATCCCAAGCAGGCTCAGTACTGACAGCACGGAGCCTGATGTGGGGCTCAAACTCACAAACTGTGACATCATGTCCTGAGCAGAAACCAAGAGTCAGACATTTAACTGACTGAGCCACCCAGGCACCCCTGAATTTTTAAATGTTAATATCTTCCTGGCCCACTAGAGAGCTTAATAAAGCATACTCCCAGCATTTATGTCAAAATCTTGTACAGAGTAAGACAGCAAGGCCAGGTATATACTGACCTGACAACCCATTATGCGATCACCTCTTGGCTCTGGTGGTCAGATACAATTTGCACTCTGGTAGTCAAGGTGACCACTGATGATGTCCTCCTGGGCTTGGACATATCCTTTTTCATCATCGTTCATTCAGTCAAACAGGGTTCAGAGTCAGAGTCATTCTACTAAGCGAGGCCCTGGGAGAATATCAGGAATCCAGTTAGGTTAGACTGACAAGAACCCAATTCTTTATAATTACCTCTCTGTACCACCATGGCATTTAGTGCCTCCAATGGAGACAGGTGGAATTCAGGTGATCAAGAACTCCACTGTGGGAGACCAGGATGATTTGGTTAATTCTGGCTACATTATCAGCTTTCCAATTTTGTAATTCTATCTTAATATGACTACATTGAAACATATATAACGTATAATGAACTGTTTGAAAATATTTCATGTTTTGGCTTAAATTATCTCTAGGACACACTATCCCTAGTGCAATTTTGAATATCTGAATATGTTATCCTATTATGTGGCCATAGTATAATTTATTTAACCAATCCCCTGATGCTGAAAATTAAGATATTTTCATTTTAACATTAAAACACCACTCTGCCATAACTATCCATGCAGTTGTACTCATGAAAGGATAAAGCTCAGTGGTTAAGGGCATAAATTTTGGTGCCCAGCAGAAGGAGATTTGGGTCCTGTCACTTTCTAATGGTGTAATTTTGGATAAATCTCTTAACATCTCAAAGCTTTAGTTCTTTCATCTGTAAAAGGAGGATAATTTGACCTAATTCCTAGGGATTTTAAGAGCATCCAATGAGGAAGTACATGTGAATTCATGGTAAATAAATTAGTTTGCTCTTAAGTAGCTACCTATACTTATTTCCTTAAGATGAATTTATAGCGGTACCTGAGTAGCTTGGTTAGTTAAACATCTGACTCTTGGTTTCAACTCAGGTCATGATCTCATAGTTTGCGAGATGGAGCCCTGCATCACGCTCTATGCTGACAGCACAGAACCTGCTTGGGATTCTGTCTCTCCCTCTCCTCTCTGCTTCTCTCTCTCTCTTTCAAAATAAATAAATAAACTTGAAAAAAGATGAATTTATAGACATGAAATTATATTGTTAATGTACATTTTTAAGGTCCTTGACCCATGTTACCTAATTGCCCTCATGGTATACAACTCCCAATAGCAATATCACATTATGCTGTAATAAGGTATGTGTTGGTTTGTATCTAGAATCATCAATAGGAGTTCTAGGTCTCGTTTCATGTGGGTACCTATCACAGGGACATATACACAGCACATGCTCCAATCATTGTTTGTTTAGTTAATATCTATACCTTTCCTTCTGATATGAATAAGCACATCTGGTTTTTTTGTTTTTGTTTTTTTTTTAAACAGCACCACCTTTTCAGAGACAAGGCCCTCCTTGTCATCAATTCTGGAGGTCACCACTGCAGGCAAATAGAACAAGTGGGCTTCACAGTCAATGGCAGTGGTTTTAATCTAGGGAACGTATTTTAAAATGTAGATTTCTGTGTTCTGTTTGCAGAGATTCTGATTCAGGAAGTTCCATTTGTGGCCCAGGAATCTAATCTTTATTTACCACTTTCCAACCAACACCATTCCTGACACAGGTAGTGTTTGTGTTCTATCCTGATAACCACTGATCTCTATAGTCTTTGCCTCACAATGCCAGAGTTCTTTAGGTTCCTTCCAATCCTGTGACTCTATAATGTATTTTTTAAAGGCATCACCAATCAAAACAAGCTCAGAGGCCTTATAACTTATCCATAATATTTGATAATTATTAAAAGATGCATTGTTGCTAAACTAGCCAGGCTTTCTGCTGATTTGGGGGAAGAACAAGTGAAACAAAGACAAATAGTTTATCTTGGTACCTGCCCACACATGCCAAATTCCATCCTGGTATCTATTCCCCGC
The DNA here is from genome assembly GCF_022837055.1 of Prionailurus viverrinus. Classification (NCBI taxonomy): domain Eukaryota; kingdom Metazoa; phylum Chordata; class Mammalia; order Carnivora; family Felidae; genus Prionailurus; species Prionailurus viverrinus. Next base: position 75,801,161 of record NC_062566.1, read on the forward strand.
ATGGTAGGAACCGAGTTGGTCTGCTTCATTTTGACCAAAAGTAAACATTATGTTATCACTCTATATCATTCTCCTTGATCCAAATGCCCACAGAGGGGCTAGAAGTGGCCTCCAAAGAGGGTCTCTTGCTGTCCTTAGTGAGCAGCCCAAAACCAACAGACCCAAGGGAAGGTTTGAAGAAGGTGGCCCTCAGAAAGTTCTTTAAGGAAAAGTCGAGGGTCACCAGCAAATTTAGCAACTGAGACCTAGAAGCCAATGCTCCTGAGAAAAGAGCATTCAAAGTGAAAAAGACAAATGATACTAGTAAAGAGCCTCTCTTAAGCTTGATTTCATGTAGTTTTGGCTTTGTGTAGTTCTTGGTACATCTATATCCAGCTTTTCTCAGAATGGTTCCCAATTACCCACCTACCCCGAGCCTCAGATAAGAAAACAAATGCTATCATACATCACTCTTCTCTTCTTATATAAAATAAAGATAGGGTTGTTAGGAGGATTACATTTGATGACTTAGCAGAATGCCTGTTACATAATACAGGTGGTCAGTCATTTTCCTTCTCTCTTCCTCTCTACCTTCACCCATCCTCACTCCCAAATCTGTCCTTCTGTATCTAAATAAGACTGCTAGTTCACATATTTCTATGTCTTACTTTTTAAGTAACCCACAAGAATTTGTTCAAAACATCATTACATACCAGCATATTCATTATGGACTTTATAATAAAAATATAACTCATGATTTATAACCTCAATCAATTTATAATCTGATAGGAAAGAGAAAACGAACATGCATATAGCAACTGGAGGACAAATAAAATTTTATTAAATGTTATTTATTAAGTAATTTAATTTATTACTTAATTTATTAAAACTTAATTTATTAAAAATTATCTGCTGGATCATCAATAAGTATGGTAGCAATTCAAAGAAAGGAGAAAGCTATGGGTCTGAATTTCCAAAGAAAGCTTCAAGGAATAGAGTTTAATCTTGGCTCTGAAATAAAAACATCTATACATTACTTACTATGTGTCAGTTACTATACTAAATAGAGATAGGTTTATCTTTTATCTCTATCATTACTCTCTTCCTCTTTATGAAAGAACAATTCAGTTTGCATAGAGGCAAGGACATTACAGATGTGAGGAATGGGAAAAGAAGCAACTGAGACAAGAGAAATGTAGGGATTTGTTTCATGCATTTTTCAAGCAACACCACTGTCCAAATAAGCCCTTTTGAACTCCAGCATACCAGGCTTTATCTATACTTTCCCACACAAGTCAGTTATAGCCTGGACCATACTTCCTACACAATTCAAGTTCTCATCATTTATTGATAAAATAGCCCATGGCATTAAAAAAAAAAAAAAGTCTTCCATGCAAAATCATGGCAAATTACATGAGGAATAAGAATATTTTATTCTTGGGGCACCCGGGTGGATCAGTTGGTTAAATGTCTGACTCTTAATTTCTGCTCAGGTCATGATCTTATGGTTCATGGGCTCGAGCCCTGCATCTGGCTCTGTACTGACAGAGTGAAACCTGCTTGGGATTCTCTCTCTCCCTCTTTTTCTGCCCCTCCCCAGCTCCCTCTGAGTCTCTCTGAAAATAAATAAATAAACTTAATTATAAAACTTAAATTTAAAAAAGGAGTATTTTATTCTTTAAGTTGTAGTCATAGAATTAACCTGACTTTCCTTGAACAATGAAAATGTTGCCAGGAAGAAATGATGCAATCTGAGGTAGTGGAAAGTATAGGGACTTTGTGACAGGTCACCAGAATTAGAATTCCTCCATTCCCTCCACCCCTGCCACTTGCTGTGTGACCATGGATAAATAATTTAGTCTGAGTTTGTTTCTTTGTGTGTTAATTGAAGCTATAAAAATAATACCTGTAGTAGAAAATTTTTGTGAGGATTAAAGGAAATAATCTAGTTGAATGCCTTTTGGAAATCGAAAGGATTACAGAAATATTATTTTTATTATTATTATTACTGCTTTTATTATCATTTGCTGAACTAGGTATTGTTACATCAAGTGAATAAATTTAAGTTTGCTTAGAAGTAAATGATTCCTATAAAATATATGCTTGGTCTCCCTACAGGCGTACTAAACTTCAGCTCTGTAATATAAGCATTTAACTGTCTTTTCCACATAAAACTTATTTGTGACTCACACAGATTCCTTTGCCTTATGAGGATGTTCAAAACACCTCTATCTATTCTAGAAAATAAAATTTCTGAAGTTGTTGCTTTTTTCTCCAAGCCTAAGTGCATTTTTCATTTACCAAAGAAAGATGAGACAGCCAGAAGAATTGGTCTATTGCTGCCTCTTTAAAAGACTCTCTCTCTTCTTTCCATCGTTCCTGGCTTGTATTGAAACCAGATGGTAAAACCAAGACTGGAACATCCTTTGGTGTCCAGAAGGAGGCCAGTCTGGCCAAAGCATTGTCATTCTTGTCAGCAACCAGAGTCAAAAACATTTTTATAGTTAATCATCAGGAGTGCCTACTGGCTCTAACAGCCATGTATGCAGTATTTGTCAGCATGAAGGTTCTATCCACACCACAGATGACGCCATGTCGGCAAGAAATGTGTTTCGATATCCTTTAGCAATGAGCTGAGCAAATTTTCATGGCTGACTCCCAAAGCAAACAATGATATGAAATTTAGTGCCGGACTTCTTTTTCACCAAATTGTGTGGATACTAGTATCTTTCATTTATAAAACCTAACTCCTTCACAGCAAGTCTGCCCTGGAATACTCTTTAAAATATGGAAAGTTAAAGAACTGCAGCAAATAACTACAAATATTTTTAAAGAAATTAACCCACCCTAAAATGAACTTTCATTTCCAAAGATGGAGAGTTGCAGTCTTAGACTCTGAGGAATCAGAGTAATTTCATGGATGAGGGCCCACCAATAAAATCCTGTCTCTACCTATATTCAGTAATTAATTATAGCAAGGAGGCAGGGAATATGAAAATGGCATAATTAGAGTAAATGCAGTATTCTTTGGAGCTCAAATAGAGAAGTTTTGGTGGCCACAGGAAAGGAATACTAACATTGTAAAACATGGCAAGGGCATAAGTTTATTAGGTCTTATATATAGCTGATGGAAGCTATTCATTTTTCAAGTACTATAGAAAAGGAAATCCAGATATCTGGAGAAGGACATTCAAAAACAGCTTCTCCACTTTACAGTTGAGGCTTGTCACCATATCAGAGGGACTCAGATGAATATTTCATGTGAAAGGTTCAAGTAGAAAAATTTGAAGGAGATGCCTAGAGCAGCAGAACTAAATTACGGTTACATATTACAGTATTGCAAGAGGATCTAACATAGGTCTGACTTTATTCTATAATGAAACTGTATATGTGTAATCAGCAAAACAGTGTTCAGGGCACAAACCATACAAGTTTCAGGTTGTAACTGATGAATGCTTGTAGAAACCAGAATCCTGTAATACTGACGTTACTCTCCCTACCATGATATATACATCCATAGTGTTTGTAATTCATAATTTTGCACAAAACAAAATAAAAATTTGTTGTGCTAACCCTAATATTCCTCAGCTAGTGAAAGTTAAGATCCTTAATGAAATGCATATTTATTTACTTTGGATTGATAACATTTGAAATATGATGACCAATGTCTTTTTCTTTAAAAGTGCTTCCAAAATTATCTAAGATATGTATGTGTAGGATGATTTGGTTTGGTTCGGTTTCTCTCCTTTTGAAATTAAGACTGACTATCTTCCCATAGATAAACCCAGGTTTATCACCAGTAGTGCTCTGTTATTTTTGAATTAACACTGAGAATATTAATATGGTACAATAGCCATTAAAAGGGACAGAGGAAATTTTAAATAGACAGTAGTTAAAAATCATTAAGACTAAAAGATTAGCATGTGCTATTTTAAAAGAGTAACAATTAAAAATATTTTAGAGAAAGAAAAAATCTGAGAAATTTAGTCAGAGTTTTTGGTTTATATACTGTTATGTTATTCCTTGTCATCCCATGGTAAAGCATAAGAAAAATAATGCATCACATCTTTAAAAAGATAGCAGTAATGTAGGAGACAGTACATGGATTTCTTTCCAAGAGCTCACTGACTAATTTAAATGTCTTTTGATTGGCCAATCATTTTCATTCCCAAGCAGAAATGATTGGAAACAAGCTTTCTCCAACCCCCCACTTTAGTTGTTAACTGAGCCAATCATTAAAAAGACCAGTTTTGAACCTACAGAGTAAATAGGTTCATACATTTAAAGAAACGTGGCTTTCTAACTGCCCTTTGTTAGATTAGAGATGCTTTATTTCATTCCTCAAGGAAAAGTTACTTCTTTTGCTTTCTGAAACATAAAGTGAGCTGCAAACAGCTTTACAAAAAATTAAAATGTTCTGAAAAGAATCCTAATACTGAAAGATATCTCTACTCATTAACCAAGGATCTACTACTCATTCTCAATGATAAAAGTTGTATTAGGTTAAAAAGTATTCTTCAGAAAGGAGTTTCAGGATTCTGACCTTCTTTTACTTCGTTATCATATAAAAAGGGAGCTTGAAATCATCTATAAATAATAAAAAAAAATTTAAGCAAGGCCCCTGATACCAATTTTCTCTTCACATTTATATTAAGAAGCTAATAAAATATAGATTAAATAAAGCCAGAGGATCCATATAAGCCCTCACTTGTTATGTAAGGGGCCAGACCTTATGTAATATGCATTTTCTTACTAATTCTTCAAATTCTGAATGCTTTGTGTGATACCAAGGAATACTGAATACAAGGGATGTTTAATGTTTTTATAATACATGTGCATTTGCATATGCACGGAGCATATGAGCTACTTTTGTCAGTAGTTTGGTGACATCTAGTGGAAATAGTGATTTGTAACCTACAATAAAGTTCAAATCCCATAGCAAAAGGGAATGGTTTGGGGATCAAGAACATGGATAAACAATTGAAAACATTTCCCTACCTTCTGTCCTAAGTAACAAAAATGAGCACATTTAGGTAATCTTTCTGAGGAAAAGTAACTTAACATCCATGTCAATTACATTAAAAAAAATTCTGATCAGAAAATACATGGTCTTGGCAAAAAATTTAGAATATAAACATACAAGAAAACAAAAATTATCCATAATCCTTCCACCCCCCCAAAAAAAACACTCATTGATATAGTGTGCCTTTTTCTCTAAGCTTATATATATATTTGTTTTTTTACTAAATTTGGAGTTCCTGGATATACAATTTTATATTCTAATTTTTTCACATTGTGTGAGCCTTTTTATCACATAAAATGTTTATGAGCATGTTATCAGATAAAAAAATAATTTTAATTATGAGAAACAGAGAACATTAATATTTTTTATTTTCAGAGTAGGATACAACAAGCGTATAATTTTGTGAATTCTATGAGGATCCAGGAATGATACAAAAACATGATTTCAGTAAAGCTCTTTCATTAGCACTGTTTTTTAAAAGACCTATCCATAGAAATGCTAAATATGTATTTTACATCAATAAAAAACCTTATTAAGGATATTACCAGATCCAAGGGTATTGAAAATGAATGAAACCCCATACCTTACCTGTGACACACAAGTAGCCTAATAAGGAAGAATTAAATATTTTTCAAATAAATAATATTGTAACCAATATATAGAACTGTACAAAGGAGGAAGTTACGATCTTTAGGGGGAAAAGAAATGGAGAAACCCTCCAAGAAGAGATGACAGCTGTGCAGGACTTTGAAGAATGAAGAAGGATGAAGGGTATTAGCCGAGGCAAGAAGCATGGAATGGCTTGGTGTAAGTTGGCATCCCTGGAGAAAAGTCGTAACGATAGAAGATGTGACTAGAGAGGTTATGGCAGATGGTGAAGGATCTTTATCATGGAGGTTATGGAAACCCACTAAAAGTTCTTTTTTACGGACAGTAACATGATTACATTAGCATTTTATAAAATCATGCTGACTGCAGTGTGGAAGATGAATAGGAGAGGACGGGACCAGCCAGTAGACTGCTGCAGCAATTCAGAAGGGAAATGGGGAGGCCGGCACTGAGAAAGAGCAGTGAGTTTAGACAGAAAACAAACAGTGGAAGGTTCTTTAAGAGGGGGCAAGTCATGGAATTCAAATATGCTGGATGATAGACACCTAGGTACTAAGAATGACCCTGAATCCTGCTTTAGGTCACTAATATCTAGAACAGCATTCAAACAATTACTAGTTAAGGAGGAAACGTGTGATTTTTAGATTGCACACTGCAACATGTGTAAGCTTGGACAAATCTTAATTTATATTATGATCATATGATAGATAGCAGGGAAAGAGGTTTGTATGCACACCTTATCAGGCTGGTTCTGGTTCAGGTTTTCTTTGACAGAGGTCAAATAAAAAGAAAATTTGGCGTGTCCTCATTACCCCAATGATTAAATAAATAGGTAGGTAGGTAGGTAGATAGATAGATAGATAGATAGATAGATAGACGCATGCCTCCACTGTGGGCGAGAAGTGGTTAATGTCCCTAATTGGCCTTAGCACCAAGCCAAGGCTCGGGGACGGAGGAGTGCTAAAGAGGTTTGAGACATAATCAAGGAGATTCAAAGGAAAAACCAATTTCAGCTGTCACAGAGATTTGTCTACATGCAGTGTCATTAGAAAGAGTAAATGACCTGCTGAACTCTTGGGTATCAAGAAGACATTTCTAAAATGTAGAGATCAAAATTATATTATTCAAAAGCTACATCTACGTGCCTCTGTGCATATGCCTCCATACATACAAAGTGGAGGGAGAGCTTTTAGAGCATGCAATGAAGACGCAGATTCCCGGAGCAGCGGTCCACTAGCAATCAAATTTACTAAGTTAACAGGAGCCATGTGTCCTGCACTTACCATGTGCTCGAGTCACCTGCTGCCAAGCAGTAGATGTTTTTAGCTACCACTGATGGAGTGCTCACCTTGGGCTAAGTGCTTTACAAACATTCTCCAGTTTAATCCTTTCAACAACCTAGGAGTTTAACCCTATGATACTTAGGGGGAGGTTAAGCCATTTGCCCAAGATCACTCAGCCAGTAAGTGGAGAAGCTAGGATTCAAACTCTTCTCCAACTCCAGATCTGTGCCCTTACCCATTACGCTGTCCTAGGTCAGCACTGTTCATTCATTTGTTCAAAAACTCAAATTCTCTTAAGTTTTATTGTTATCGAATGCTTTTATGAACATAAGGAACCATGCATACCAGTAGCTAGATTCTGATATCAACATAGAGTTTCCTTCCTTCCTCAGATGTGTAGCTCCACAACTGACTGCAGTGTTCTCTTATTTTGTTTCAGAGCATACAGAGCTGGTGTGTGAGAGACAGGTGGCAGCCAGTTGCTATGGCAATTGCCTGTCATTAATGATAAAGGGTAATTACTGCAGCAAATATCTGTTTAACTTGAAAAATCTGACTTGCCCGCTCCCCGTAGGGGGCACACCCTTTATACCATTCCCTCTGCTCACAGCAGCCTATCTTCTTGTATAAACTCTGCCTGGACAATGTTGCTTTGCTGCAAAGAGCTAAGTAAAGCCTGACTTCTTAAAGATTTAGGAGAAGGAAGAGGAGATGAGTCACAGAAAGAAAAAGGCTAAAAAAAAAATTAAAGATACACATTTCCTTCCTCTACAGACTGTCTAAATGTGTTTCCCTTTAATTAAAGTGTGAAGGAAATAATCCCAAAATATGGCACAATCATGGACAAAGTTCAATGGCTGTTTGAATAACCACATGTGGCTAATTACTAGAGGCTGACTATAAGATCAAATAGTGTTTTTAAACTGACTTAGAGAACTATGGAAAAGATGAAGATGTCCTAGAGGAAATGATTCTGAGAAATCCCTATACTCAGTATTATTTACCAATTTTTCCAAGTCAGCTAACAGCCCTTTTGACAGGGGAATTGTGCTTACTCTGTTGGGGGATAATGTAGAGTGAAAAACTTCATTAGTACCTTTTAGTTCAGTGTTCTAGACAAGTTATAAAAGGACAGTCTCTAACTATAGTACATTACAGACTGTGCTAGGTAAATGTTATCATTAAAAAAGATGTCAAAGTAAAAAGCCCAGAAACTGGGACTCAACATAAAATCAAACACCAATTTCATCTCTCTTTTCTTTCCACCCCAAACCTGGGGTTCAAACAGTCTCCTCCCATTAATGTTTTTTGAAATGCTGGCCATTTTTGCTTGACACACCAGTGATGAATTTATAGGCATTATTCTCACAAACAGGAAGTCTAGTCTAAGGCCTGTTTCATAATTATCTTTTTCTTTTTTAATCCAGTTCTCATTACATTTAATACCCAACCTACAGACAAGTGGACAAGCTTTTGATCCAAGATAATGGACCATTCCCTACAAGAATATTCTTATTCCTTAGAGATTAATGTTCCAAGATGTCCAGAATCTTATCCTCAGAGTTTGGCCTGGTTACAGAGGTCATGTTTTGCTCTGTCTTTTATTATTATTATTATTATTATTATTATTAAGCCATAGAATAGCTAGAGCAGAAGGAGTTTGGGTGGGAAACAACCCAAGGGCTGGCTCACCCATACAGACTGCATAACACAGGTGGGAGAGAGGAGGGTTCACCAGTATTTATAATCCTTGAAACTGTGATTCTGAGAATCACAGAGATTCAAGCACCCTGGAGCCTGTAGTGTAATTACCAGGCTCCTAACCCAGAAGCAAACATATTTTTATCAAGACAGGATGATTCTTTTCCATCTTGAGAGCCTACAACTGATGCAAAGAAGATTGGGAGTTACATCGTATTCAATTCACCTATTGCGTTTCTTTTCCATGGTATGGAAATAAAAGCAGGAAGCCTGGAGGAGAAAGAAAATTGAGAGCAGAATGGAGGTGAAAGAAAAAAAGGGAATTAATTGGGTTTGAGGTATTTTGGCCAGTAGCACATCCTTGTTCATTGGGGCTATTACTGCCCTAAAAGGTGGGTGGAGAGTTTTGCTTGTTTTGATCCCTGATGTGTCCCAAACCTCCTGAACAGTGCCTGGCACATGGTAAACTCTTGATAAATATTGTTGAATATATGAATAAAGCCATTTAATTCCATTTTATGCAATATTATTCTTTAAATGTTTACATCTTTGTTTAGAAAAAGCAGATAGCCTATTAGGCTATAAATTAGTACCTGGAATAAAGAAACATTAATAAGAGTAAGCAAATCCCTGGGGCGCCTGGGTGGTTCAGTCGGTAAGGTATCTAACTTCAGCTCGGCCCTGAATGAGGCTCTGTACTGTCAGTGCAGAACCCACTTTGGATTCTCTGTTCCCCTCTCTCTCTGCCCCTCCCCACTCACACTCACTTGCTCTCTCTCGCTCTCTCAAAAACAAGCTTTTTTTTAAAGTTAAAAAAAAAAAAAGAGTCAGGGAGCCTGGGTAGCTCAGTCAGTTAAGCATCCTCCTCTTGATTTTGGTTCGGGTCATGATCTTATGGTTTGTGGGATAGGGCACCATGTCGAGCTCTGTGCTGACAGTGTGGAACCTGCTTGGGATTCTCTATCTCCTCTCTCTGCTCCTCCCCTACTCTCTCTCTCTCTCTCTCTCTCTCTCTCTCTCTCTATATATATATATATATATATATATATATATATATATTATATATATAAACATTTATTTTAAAAAATAAGATACCACCTCACACCTGTCAGAATGACTAACATTAACAACTCAGGCAAAAACAGATGTTGGCGACGATGTAGAGAAAGAGGATCTCTTTTGCACTGCTGGTGGGAATGCAAACTGGTGCAGCCACTCTGGAAAACAGTATGGAGGTTTCTCAAAAAGTTAAAAAGAGAACTACCCTACAATCCAGCAATTGCACTATTAGGTATTTATCCAAGGGACACAGGTATGTTGTTTTGAAGAGACACATGCACCCAAATGTTTATAGCAGCACTATCAACAATAGCCAAAGTATGGAAACAGCCCAAAAATGTCCATCAGTGGGTGAATGGATAAAGAAGATGTGGTATATAACAATGGAGTATTACTTGGCAATCAAAAAGAATAAAATCTTGCCATTCGCAACTATGTGGATGAAACTAGAGGGTATTATGCTAAGCAAAATTAGTCAGTCAGAGAAAGACAAATATATGACTTCATTCATATGAGGAATTTAAGATACAAAACAGATGAACATAAGGGAAGGGAAGCAAAAATAATATAAAAACAAGGAGGGGGACAAAACATAAGAAACTCTTAAATATAGAAAACAAACAGAGGGTTGCTGGAGGGGTTGTGGGAGGGGGTATGGGCTAAATGGGTAAGGGGCTTAAGGAATCTACTCCTGAAATCATTGTTGTACCATATGCTAATTAACTTAGATGTAAATTATAAAAAATAAATTATAGAAAGTTAAAAAAATAAATAAATAAAAAATTTTTAAAAAATAAGAGTTAGCAAATCCAAATGAAATTAGCCTGAAAATTTAAGATATGGCTTCAATTTCCTTACCTGCTTCCTGCAATTTGCTTTGTTGGAGGAGATAAAAGGCATAGGTTTATTCAGCAGGCCTTACCCTAGTGAGGTTCTCTAGGACCTTACCCTGGTTCTCTAGGACCAAGGGAAGGGTAATCAGGAGGTCCCCATCAATTACTAAGAAAGTTAGTGAGAGGAGCAGAGATATAAAACATCCTTACCTACCAACCTCTAGAGAGTCCCCAGGAACTTAGGACAAACTGGACACAATAAGTGCTTCCTTTGAGTTCACCCTTCCCTTTTCCTCTCTTATTGACAGCAGGCTGGCTTTGTCAAAGAAGAAAATCATATTTGGATATCCCTGTTTCTTAATACACTTCCTCTCCCTCAACCACAGGCAAATTCCCTCCTGCCCTCCAGGAGACATGGCAATGTCTAGAGGTATTTTGGTTGTGACAATTAGCAGGGGATGCTACTAGCATCTAGTGAGTAGAGGCTAGGAATATTACTAAACAACCTATAGACTCCTCAACAAAGAATTAACTGACCCAAAATGTCAATAGTACTGAGGGTGACAAACAATGCTCTACGTTATCTGGCATTTAGACTATGCCAGGTACTAATGTTAAATGCTTTTTATGCCTAATTTCATGTAATCTTCACAAGAATCTTTGAAGTGGACCTTAGTATTATCTTCATTTTACACATGAAGACAATAGATGTTTACAGAGTTTAAGTAACATGTCCCAGTGTCACACAGCCCATTAGTAGCAGAGCCTCCCTCCAAGCCCAGATCTACCTGACTCAGAAACCACACACTACTGCCCCTCCCAAGTCCCACCAAGATGAGTTCAAATGCCCAGCCTTCCCTTAACAGATCATTACACTTAGCCATAGACACTACTCACTCCCAAAAAGTAGCTCCAACTAGGGGTATGTTTGGATACTTTCATTAGTTCACATTTTAAAAGTCACAACCCATATAACAATAAGGGGCACATAGCCCGTGATTCGTGCCAGACACCATTACAAGGGCTTTGCATTGTATATATTGACACATTGAGTCCTCCAAACAATCACACGACATAGGTTGTAGTATTGTCCTCATACAGATGAGGAAAGTGAGATTCAGAGAGGTGAGGTCACACAGCCAACAAAATGCAGAGGTGGGATATGGTGGCAAGATCTCCAATTCTAGTTTCTCTAATCCTCTATTCTATTGTGTCTAGTATACCTACAAAGCTGAAATGGCTGTTGAAGCCACTCAGTGGACTGTGACCCTTCCTCCTTCACAGCTTGCCCCTCGAGTACCTCCGCAGGAACTCATCTTTGCTCCCTTTGCTGTTCTTTGTAGAGCTGCCAAAACCTCAGTAGGTTGTGATACTGAAAGTAGGAAGATCAGAAATGAACTCTTCTCCAGTTCACTAGGCTCTGAAGGCAAACCAGCATCACCCTCACTTACTGCTTTGAAATTCTCTTTCATTGTTTGCATATAATTTCCTTTTATTAAGTGTGGGATTCAAGAAGGTTTTCAAATAATTACTACAGTTAGTCTAAATGTAAAAAAAAAAATTAAAAGGAAAACTGTTTGCAGTTAGGATTTGCATAATTTCTTTAACGCTGCCTAAGTTATCCACATTTGCAGTTAAAAGTAGGACAATATTTTGGATGAAACAAAATGAATCCATTTGCCAAGCTGACCTGATCTTTGACATTTCTCTTAAGCCTCTCAATTTGTTATGGGAACTCAAGTAATTAGATACTTGAGCACTTTTTCAGAGAATATTTGTTTTATATCCTTGCTTATTATGTCTTAAATGAACTTTATAAAAGTAAGAGGGTTAATTTATGGGCTTTCAAACATGAGTCCGTAGATACTGTGAATCATTTTTCCGTATCGATGGCCCTCACGATCTCACAAATTCCATCAGAAAAACATTCAACTCTTCTCCCTTAAAAAATGCATATTTTAATGGTACCTATATATAACTATAAATTAACATAAATCTATACATCACCTACTGCCAATTAGTATGCACTTACAAGCAGTGCCCAATAACCCTGATGATAAGTGAAAGTACATCAACGATGAGATGTCCCTGGGAAATGAATGGGAATCTCAGCAAGTATTTAACTTAAGAGTTGGTGAAAGAGACTCATTACTGCCCTGGCTTGTTGCCTTGTTCTGTTTGAAACTTTGATTAAAAGAAATAACAAACATGAAACATTAATTAAACTGTTGACCAATTTCAGCAAACAAGCAGGTCTAATTTGGGGAGCAAAAAGAGGGGACAGAACACTGCAGCTCTATCTGTTTTCCTACATCAGTTCTTTAATTCCTGATACCAGAGTTCGTGACCCAAAGGCCTCCAGGTCTGCAGGGTAACTGACTCAAGGGTAAAGACAGAGGAAATCATATCAATTTGGTAAAGCTTGCTACAAACTATAGTTTGCATGCCTCCCTGAGATTACAGGCGATGACTGCAACCTGTCCTGATCCTGGACCTTAACCTAGCAGGGCATGTTGTAAGCTGTGAAGAAAGTGTTTACATATAAATAGTCTTGCCTGGCTTGGGCAAGTAAAACTGTTCCTTTAGTTCTGTGCACACACAGCTTGGAGGCCAGTGTCCTGGGCATACCAGTTGTATCTCCACGTAAAATGAATGTCAGCAATACCCTAGTATATAATATTGTCTATTAGACAGTGCATAAAGGCCTACACTGTGTATACATACTGTAGCCACACAGAAAACATTACCAAATGAGCCTGCTTTTAGCCCACTGCCTCATACAGTGGTAATTAAGGAGAACCGCTTTTTGATTTGCAAGTATTTGCTGTTCTACAGGAAAAACAGAGCTTAGACCATCTTGTTCCATTTGTTGTTTCCATGCTTAATCTTCTGATTCACGAGGAATTATTACACCCAACACCTATGGAGAATTTAATTGTTTGGCTCCTACTCCTCTGGTAAGTGTAATTATGGAGGAGGAGGATCTATAGATTAACATTTTTTAAAAGCTTTATCCAAGAAAAAATAAATAAAAGGAGGTGGAGTTTTTTGTAAAACCTCATATTGAATAACACCCAGTGTTGGAAAAATGCCAGTACTGAGCTTAAGAGAAAACATCAATGCCTAAATGGGAGGTCAAACCAGGGCCATGGAACCCAGAAGTTTGATCCCATCACCATTAACTTGGAGATCAGCATACTCCATCTATCCCATAAATATTTATAGATAATTGGGATACATTTTGCAGGTGTGTATGAAAATAAAAAATGAAGTGGTTTTAAATGAATTGGGGACAGGAAAGTTTTAGGTCTATTTTCATTGCTTTTTAGGGATAAAGTTCTATTTTTCTCCAACCAGAGATGAATAAGGGAACTGTATTCCCCCTAATAGTTAGTAAGGCAAGAAAGATGTGATGTTTCATATTGTGGCAATACATTTTTGGGTGCTACTAGCAGTTGGTCTGCAGACAAATGAATGAGGATTGTATCAGACACCACGAGGGTCCCACCCATATTCCTAAGACCCTCCCAATTCATCAGAAGACTTCTAGCTGCCAGCAGCATCAGCATCTCTGTACCTGAGGTTTTTTCCTAGAACTGTAGAAAAACCATGTTGCCTAGAGTGGCAAGCCAATGACTCTTGAAAGTTGATGAATAATTAACCCAGCTACCTTACCCCTTAGATGGGGTAATTTGCAACATGTGTTTTAAACCCTTTTCCAGAGTTTCACTACAGGATTAGCTCCAGTTGCCCACAGAGGTAGCTAGCTTAATACCACATCCTTTATTGGCTGCCTTTCCTTCCTTGAATCACTTCCCTATTTCTCTACAGGTATTTTCTGCAAGGTATCACTCCTTGTCTCACAATCTGCTCTTGAGAAACCCAAATAAAGACAAGGTAGCTGCCTTAAAAGGGCACACCATCTAACTGGACAAATGAGATTAGTCGAGAACAGGAGAGGGATACCTGGGTGGTTCAGTCAATTAAGCGTCCAACTCTTGATTTTGGCTCAGTCATGATCTCACCATTTGTGAGATGGAGCCCCATGCTGGCAGCACAGAGCCTGCTTGGGATTCTCTCTCTCCCCCTCTCTCCACTTCTCTCCCCTGCTTGAACTCTTTCTCTCTCAAAATAAAACATTTTAAAAAAGCAAAACTTTTTTTAACTAAAAATAAAAAGAAGAAGAAGACAATAGGATACATAGGAGAAAAGGATGGGGAAGGGAGGGGAGAGGAGAAGAGAAGATCAATTGCATGGTAAAGGTAATCATGTTGATCAGATACCATGTGTTAACAAATGTGATGTTTTGTTTCTTTGCTTATGATCTCTTATCCCTAGACATTTGATTCATTCATCCAACAAATATTTGTTGCACACCTACTACATGCCAGGCAATGGCACAGTAACAAATCAAAAAGTCCCAGCTTACATTCTAATGTATATACAATCACTCACAGATCATGTGGTTATAAGTGTTGCAAGGAAAAATGAAGCAGAGTGTATTAGTCTGCTCAGGCTGCCATAAGATATATGGACTGGGTGGCTTAAACAACATAAATCTATTTTCTCACAGTTCTGGAGTCTAGAAGTCCAAGATCAGGTTGCTACCAGGACTGGTTTCTGGTGAGGCTTCTCTTCCTGGCCTGTAAATAGCCACCTTCTCTCTGTGTCCTCACATGGCCTCTTCTCTGTGGAAAGAAAGAGCTCTGGTGAGTTTTCCTCTTCTTGTAAGGACACCAGTCATATAGGATTATGGGTCCACTCTTGTGACCTCATTTAGCCTTTATTTACCTCCATCTAGGCCCTATCTTCAAATACAGTCATAGTGGGAGTTAAGGAATCATATGTGAATTTGGAGAGACACACAATTCAATCCATAGCACAGGGTAAAGGGATAGACAACTATAGAAATTGAGCTTATATTGTTCAAACCAGTAAGGAATTTAGCCCTAAAATTTATTCAGTATATGCTCAGAACAGGTATGGCTGCACAATAGTTGACTACTAACATCACTGTGGATTTTAATATGATAAAATTTATGATGAAGACTCCAAAGTAGAATAGAATATATTTTACTCATATGGAGTAAAAATGCTTTCTCCCCCATTTTTATCTCTGTGATTTGTCTTAATCATGTTGCTGTGATCTCTAAAAAATAAAGTTATGGTATACAAAGTTTTCAGTTGATAGCAAAAGAAGACAATTTTCAGACTTGAAAGTCATGTTTCTAAACAGAAGGGATAAGTAAAACTGGGGTGTGAAAACCCTAAGCCAACCCATAAGAGAGCAGGGGGCCTTCAGAACTGCCACACTATGTCTTGATGGGCTTCAGAAAACAGTGATCTTTTAGAAGAAGAAAAATTCCCATGTTAATTGCTAAGCTGTTTTCAGGAGCGGCCTGCTATCTCCAGAACATGCTTGGCTCTCTTTCAAATGCTATTCAACCTGATCAAATCAGAGAGCTGTATATAGACCACACATACAAAAAAAAAAAAAAAAAAAAAAAAGACAGTCCACGCCCTCCATATAATTATATGGTACAAATAATAGAGTGTTTGTTAACTACCAGCTCTTTTTGCAAAGCCTATCAAATATCATAGAGAGTAAAATGCTGTAATTGCATCTGTGAACCTGTGTAACATTTACACAATGAGTTCCAAAGGTCAAGGTATATAATGCATATCAAATATATTTCTCTGATGAGCCTAAGAAGTTTAATATGATGTAAAATGAAACCGAGAACAGAATATATGTTTCTCTATAAGAGATATTAACTTCTTTGGCTTATTTATTACCAAATGCTAAAATATTGTTTATTTTTAAAGAACCATGTATTAATTGCTCATTTAGAATTTTACTTATTGAGATTACAGAAGGATTTGATTCAACAAATGTTTGGTTTAACTTTTAGTCAATAGTAGGGGGTTTATGGGCTCCTGGGTGGCTCATTTGGTTAAGCATCCAACTCTTGATTTCAACTCAGGTCATGATCTCATGGTTTCTGGGATTGAGCCTCATATCAGGCTCCACTTGACAGCAAGGAGCCTGGTTGGGATTCTCTCTCTCCCTCTCTCTTTGCCCTTCTCCCACTTGCACTCTCTGTCTCTCTCTCAAAAAAATAAACCTTAAAAAAAATAGGTCATTTAAAAATCCCAACTATATTTTTTGCTATTGATACTGAGATCAAATCTAAGCTGATACCACCCAACACAAGTTGCTTAGTCCTTTCAAGAAAGGAACTCCTTCACGTTGGAGGACCCCAGGGCTCAATCCTTCAGTCTCTACCTATAATTTTTCTTCCAGTATCTTGGCTTTAAATCATTTTTTGTCATCCAGTGACTCACAATTTTACTTCTTCAACACAGCCCTTACCTCCAAACTTAGGATTCATATACCCAAATGTCTACTTAAGATCTCTACTTAGAAGTCTAATAGCCATCTCAAAGACAACAGCTCCCAAAACTGACCTCCTGATTTTATTCCACCAAACCTGTTCTACCCACAGCCTTCTCCATTCCACTTGATGACAACTCCATCCTTCCAGTGGCCCAAACCAAAAATCTGTCAATCATATTTTACTCCTTTCTTTCCCCCACCACATCCAATCTGCCAGAAAACCATATTGGTAATATCTTCAAAAAAATATCCAAAATCCAACTTTTTATTACCTTCTCTATTATCCCAATGGTCCAAGTAACCAAAATCTCTTTCCTGGATTATATCAGCAGCTTTTCAACTGGTTTCCCTGTGCCATTTTTGAATTCCCTTCTAAGTCTGTTTTCACGACTACAGCCAAAGGATCCTTTCAAATATGTCACATCATGTTACTCATCTGCTCATTTCACTCTAAATAAAATACAATATTCTAACATGGACTGCAAGGCTTTAAGTGATATGGCCTCTGACCTCCTCTGACTAATTTCATTCTTACCACATTAGACTTTTTGATGTTCCTCAAACAGGCCTGGCAAACACTCTTATTTCAACTTTGGTACTGCTGTGTCTTCTGCCAAAAATGCTCCTACCCCGGAATGGCTGATTCCCTTATCTCCTTCAAGGCTTTGCTCAAATGTCATCATCTTCTTAATGAAACCTACCCTAACCAATCTGTTTAAGATTGCAACTCACAACACTTCTCCTCACACCTCTGATGCCCCTTACCCTGCTCTGTTTTTATTTTAATCACCTCTTAAATACTATGCCTTTTAATTATTTATGTTTATTGCTATTTTCCATCTTACCCATATAAATAAGAAGGCCCATGAAGACAGAGAGCTTTCTCTGTCTTGTTCAATGTTGTATCCAAAACCCAGAACAGTGCCCAACATAATAAATATTTGTTGAATTGAGGCAATATCTTTTTTAACTTGTTTATCCAGAAATATCACTAGGATTTCACTGTAAGAAAAAACAAATCCTCCAAGATAAGGGACTACCCATGCTGACTACAAACAACAACAACAACAATAATAACAAAGACAACCAAATGAATTTTTAATTTAAAAATTCCAAAAATTTTATTTAATGATGTGTTTGTCAGGAAAAAAAATGTATAAAACTTGGAAATAGCCTAAGGAGATGGGTATTCTTTAGGTGCAAAGCTAGGCTCAGCTTTATACTGTGGGTTATTTTCTACCTCTGTAGGGGCAGAGGTTAACATGTAGGTGTTTTGTTCCATAAATATGCAAGTAAACTTCTGTCCAATGAAACAGATGACCTCAAGGTTTGTGATCCTACTGGACATTAACTAATTTTGTATCTAATCTGGCAATCAGTTAAATTTCCTATAGGTACCTAGCTTCTCAAAGCTCTTTGTACTAATGTAACATCTAACTGGTTCCCTTATTAACTTATGAGATAAAGTAAAAAACAAATTTTATTTTTTTAAGTAATCCCTGCATCCAGCATGGGGCTTGAACTCACAACCCCAAGATCAAGAGTCACATGCTGTACCAACTGAGCCAGCCAGGTACTCCAAGATGAATGAAATCTTTGACATGTTTTTTAATTTTCTTTAAATGTTTATTTATTTTTGAGAGAGAGGGGAAGAGAAAATGAGAGAGAGGGGGATACACAGAATCAGAAGTAGGATCTAGGTTCTGAGCTGTCAGCACAGAGCCCGATGCAGGGCTCAAACCCACAAACTGTGAGATCATGACCTGAGCCTAAGCCAGATGCTTAGCCAACTGAGCCACCCAGGTGCCCCTCTTTGACCTGTTTTCATTCTACATATCCATAAGAGTCATGATTTAGCCTTTTTGAAAATTATATTTTAACATGTCAATGATAAGTTATCACTTTTAGTATTTGGGAACTACAATGAAATGTCTCAAGAGTTTGTAAAAGAGACAGATAAGATTATGGGTAAGAACATAAAAGAAAACTCTATTATGTTCATTTACACAACCATTCAATGTATTAAAGTTGTCATTCTTTGTAAGTTTTTCTTTTTCATAAGTTAATGTATAAATTTATCAGAATCTTAACAAAGTGCCATCAGATTTTTTCTTGTTTTTGTTATTTGCTGTCTGTTTGATCTTTGAAATCTAAGTTCATTTGGAAAAAATAAATAAGAATAGTCAGGAAACCAATAAAAGGGAAGAGCTATGAGGATTAGTCTTACCAAATATTAAAACATATTATAAAGTCTCAATAATTTAAAAGAATAAATAGATATAACAATGTAACTAATAGAAAGAGACCCAGATACATAAGGGAATTTAGCATAATTTGAAATATAACAGGATGACACCTTAAATCTTTGGATTAAAGATAGCTCATTAAATGAGTTGGGATAAATCTGGAGAGAATACTATGCTGTATTCATACCTCACACTTTTAGACCAAATGGCTTTAAGATTTCACTGTAAAAAATGAAATCACATATGTATCAGATAAAAATCTGGGAGAATTCCTTTACATACTTGAAGTAGGGAAGGCCTTTCTAACTATTACTAAAAATCCTGAAGTCCCTCCCCAAAACAGATGCTAAATTTAGAACTCTTTAAATATGTATATACTATGTATATATGTATTTTCCTCCCACATGTAAAACATTATATACACAAAGTAGAAATATAACCAAGAAACTTGAAAAAGCATTCACATCTCATATCACAGATAATGGACTAATCATGTATATATTTTTTAAGTCACATAAAGAAAAAGAATAAGAAAAATAAGAAAGACAGTAAGAAAAAGATAATTCAATAGAAAAACAAAGTATAAGAACAGCCAGATCACAGAAAAGGAAATACAAATGACTCTTAAATACCTATCTTCAAAACTATTGTTTATAAGATGACAAATGCAAAATAAAACTACACTGAGATTCAATTTTTCACTTATATTGGCAAAAATTCAGACATTTGAAAATACATTCAATTGGCAATGCTATGGAGAAACAGGAACTTTATACATCAGGAATATAAATAGGTATAACTCTATTTATGGGCTCTAGGCTCTATGGAGAACAATTTGACAACACCTGTCACAATTACTTATATGTATCCTTGACCCAGCAGTTCCTTTCTAGAGTTTATCCTACAGATAAATTTGCATTTTTTCATTTTTCATATTTGTATATGTGCATATATGTACATATATGTACACTTGCATACACAAATGTGCAAAATGATGTCTGTACAAGTTTAGTCCCCACAACATTATTTAGAATGGAAACAACTTAAATATCCATCAGGGATGACTGGTTAAAATAAAAAATTAAAACCCATGGTACAGCCATACTGTAGAACATTTGGCAACTGTAAAAGAAGAATTAGGGTACTCTGAATGTACTGCTGTGGAAAGATCTCCAACATTTAAATGAAAAACCCAAGTGGAAAAATGTACAAAAGAGTTTAAAATCCTAACTTCTGTGTTAAAAAAAAAAATGGAAAAATAGAACTTTCCTTATATGTGCAAAAAAAAAAAAATACTTGGAAACCATTCACAAGAAACTAATAACAATGTGTAGCAGCCAGTAAGTCCGTCACTCAGACCTGCTGCTGCAGGGAGCATACCTGACATATGGCCTTAGCTGTGGGCCCTCTGGCTCCACCACCGTGTTTGTGCCAAGGCCAACTTCCCAGACAATGTCCAAGCAAACCCATTCCAGCAAGTCAGAGGGTCCCTGGTACAAGAAACTCCCCATCAGCCTTGCTTGTCTTTCATGGAACTGCCTTACACTCTGAAATCCCAATCCTCTTTCCTTCTCTCTCCTTCCAGATATCAGACCTGCACATCTAATCCTATTTTGGTGTCTACTTCATGATGGACAAAGGTTACCCTTTGAGGGGTGGAAAATGACACAAATGTGGAGTTGGAATCATTATTTTTGAGCCATATAAATAGATTACGTATTCAAAAATTAAATATGAAAATACTCTTTAACAATGGTTTTTGAAGGGTTATTCTAGTATCTCTGTGACAGGGTCAACTGTCTTAGACCCTACCCCTGGCCCACTGAAAGATATCTCTTAGAGATCCAGAAATGGGCATTTAAAGGTCCTCTGGTGATACTATAATTTTTAGTTACAGGATTAAAAGATTAAACTATAAAATGAGCATGAACTAACTGGGCCAAAAATTACACATGTAAAATGAACTGAAGGAATCAGAATGGTCAACCCTAAACATCTAAACAATAAACATTTGGATTGGTGGAGAGGGTAGCTAGAATGAAAGATCAAACATCCAAACGTGGCTTTTCTAAGCTTTTTTCCAGGACAGAGGAAACAGTACTCAAAGGACTTCAGGTATTCTGTTTTTCTTTCAAAAACTAACCCTCCCCTAAGAAGGATGGTTGCTGATATCTTCCTGCAGCCATTAAATATTAAATAACCTCATTCTGTTTATTTGATATGCTGCCCACCAAACAATTTTGTAATGATAATTTGGGTTGCCACATGGTTCTGCCTAATTGGAAGAAATTGACGATTTCTAAAAAAATTAAAAAAAAAGAACTTTATTATATTCTGTAACAGTATGAAAAACACCGTGTATGACATGTAATTTATTTCATTCAAATTATGCCATTCTTTTTACTCACTACCCACTTCTAGAAATGCTTGTTTTTATTTCATTTTCATTTTCTAATTACCAGACCTGTGATGTTCCAATAAAAAAATTAACTCTTGGGACCCTTATGTGGCTCAGTAGGTTAAGCTTCTGACTCTTGATTTTGCCTCAGGTCATGATCTCACAGTTGATGAGATTGAGCCCCCCATCAGCCTGTGCTCTGGGCATGGAGCCTGCTTAAGATTTTCTCTCTCTTGCTCTCCTTTTGCCCCTCCCTGACTTGCACACAAATACACACACACATGCATTCTCTGGCTCTCTCTGTCCCTCTCTTTCTCTCAAAAAAAAAAAAAAAAAATCAACCCTAGAGGCCCATGGCTGACTCGGTGCGGCACACAATTCTTGATCTCAGGGTTGTGAGTTTGAGCCCCACAGAGGGTGTAGAGATTACTTTAAAAAAAATAATAAAGGGGTACCTAGGTGGCTTAGTTGAACATCCGACTTCGGCTCAGGTCAAGATCTCACAGTTTGTGAGTTGGAGACCCACGTTGGGCTCTGTGCTGACAGCTCAGAGCCTGGAGCATGCTTCAGATTCTGTGTCCCCCCTCTCTCTCCGCCCACCCCTACTTGTGCTCTGTCTCACTCTGTCTTTCGAAAATGAACAAACATAATTTTTTTCATAAATAAATAAAAATAAAAATAATAAAATCTTTAAAAAAGTCAACTCTTAAGGGGCGCCTAGGTCGCTCAGTCGGTTGGGCATCTGACTACAGCTCAGGTCATGAGTTGGAGCTTATGAGTTGGAGCCCCGCGTCAGGCTCTGTGCTGACAGCTCGGAGCCTGGAGCCTCCTTCTGATTCTGTGTCTACCTCTCTCTCTCTGCCCCTCCCCCGCTTGTGCTCTGTATCTCTCTGTCTCTCAAAAATGAATAAATGTAAAAAAAAATTTTTTTTTAAGTCAACTCTCTAAAAGTCTCTGCTTGGGAGTTTCGGCAAGATGGCGGCTTAGGAGGACGCTGGGCTCACCGCACGTCCTGCTGATCACTTAGATTCCATCTACACCTGCCTAAATAACCCAGAAAACCACCAGAGGATTAGCAGAACGGAGTCGCTGGAGCCAAACGCAGACGAGAGGCCCACGGAAGAGGGTAGGAAGGGTGGCGAGGCGGTGCGCGCTCCACAGACTGGCGGGAGGGAGCCAGGGCGGAGGGGCGGCTCGCCAGCCAAGCAGAGCCCCCGAGTCTGGCTTGCAAAAGCGGAGGGGCCTGACGGACTGTGTTCCCACAACAAGCGCGACTTAGCGTCTGGGAGGTCATAAGTTAACAGCTCTGCTCGGAAAGCGGGAAGGCTGGAGGACAAAGGGAGGGAGAGCTGCTGAGCCCCCTGACAACAGAGCTCAGTTTGGTGGGGAACAAAGGCGCTCGCCAGCGCCATCTCCCCCGCCCATCCCCCAGCCGAAATCCCAAAGGGAACCGGTTCCTGCCAGGGAACTTGCTCGCTCCGCGCAAACACCCAACTCTGCGCTTCGGCAGAGCCAAACCTCCGGCAGCGGATCTGACTCCCTCCCGCTGCCACAGGGCCCCTCCTGAAGTGGATCACCTAAGGAGAAGAGAGCTAAGCCTGCCCCTCCTGCCCCCGTGCACCTTGCCTACCCACCCCAGCTAATACGCCAGATCCCCAGCATCACAAGCCTGGCAGGGTGCAAGTAGCCCAGACGAGCCACACCACCCACCCCACAGTGAATCCCTCCTCTAGGAGAGGGGAAGAGAAGGCACACACCAGTCTGACTATGGCCCCAGCGGTGGGCTGGGGGCAGACATCAGGTCTGACTGTGGCCCCGCCCACCAACTCCAGTTATACACCACAGCACAGGGGAAGTGCCCTGCAGGTCCTCACCATGCCAGGGACTATCCAAAATGACCAAGCGGAAGAATTCCCCTCAGAAGAATCTCCAGGAAATAACAACAGCTAATGAGCTGATCAAAAAGGATTTAAATAATATAACAGAAAGTGAATTTAGAATAATAGTCATAAAATTAATCGCTGGGCTTGAAAACAGTATACAGGACAGCAGAGAATCTCTTGCTACAGAGATCAAGGGACTAAGGAACAGTCACGAGGAGCTGAAAAACGCTTTAAACGAAAAGCATAACAAAATGGAAACCACCACAGCTCGGCTTGAAGAGGCAGAGGAGAGAATAGGTGAACTAGAAGATAAAGTTATGGAAAAAGAGGAAGCTGAGAAAAAGAGAGATAAAAAAATCCAGGAGTATGAGGAGAAAATTAGAGAATTAAGTGATACACTAAAAAGAAATAATATACGCATAATTGGTATCCCAGAGGAGGAAGAGAGAGGGAAAGGTGCTGAAGGGGTACTTGAAGAAATAATAGCTGAGAACTTCCCTGAACTGGGGAAGGAAAAAGGCATTGAAATCCAAGAGGCACAGAGAACTCCCTTCAGACGTAACTTGAATCGATCTTCTGCACGACATATCATAGTGAAACTGGCAAAATACAAGGATAAAGAGAAAATTCTGAAAGCAGCAAGGGGTAAACGTGCCCTCACATATAAAGGGAGACCTATAAGACTCGTGACTGATCTCTCTTTTGAAACTTGGCAGGCCAGAAAGAATTGGCACGAGATTTTCAGGGTGCTAGACAGAAAAAATATGCAGCCAAGAATCCTTTATCCAGCAAGTCTGTCATTTAGAATAGAAGGAGAGATAAAGGTCTTCCCAAACAAACAAAAACTGAAGGAATTTGTCACCACTAAACCAGCCCTACAAGAGATCCTAAGGGGGACCCTGTGAGACAAAGTCCCAGAGACATCACTATAAGCATAAAACATACAGACATCACAATGACTCTAAACCCGTATCTTTCTATAATAACACTGAATGTAAACGGATTAAATGCGCCAACCAAAAGACATAGGGTATCAGAATGGATAAAAAAACAAGACCCATCGATTTGCTGTCTACAAGAGACTCATTTTAGACCTGAGGACACCTTTAGATTGAGAGTGAGGGGATGGAGAACTATTTATCATGCGACTGGAAGCCAAAAGAAAGCTGGAGTAGCCATACTTATATCAGACAAACTAGACTTTAAATTAAAGGCTGTAACAAGAGATGAAGAAGGACATTATATAATAGTTACAGGGTCTATCCATCAGGAAGAGCTAACAATTATAAATGTCTATGCGCCGAATACCGGAGCCCCCAAATATATAAAACAATTACTCATAAACATAAGCAACCTTATTGATAAGAATGTGGTAATTGCAGGGGACTTTAATACACCACTTACAGAAATGGATAGATCATCTAGACACACGGTCAATAAAGAAACAAGGGCCCTGAATGAGACATTGGATCAGATGGACTTGACAGATATATTTAGAACTCTGCATCCCAAAGCAACAGAATATACTTTCTTCTCGAGTGCACATGGAACATTCTCCAAGATAGATCATATACTGGGTCACAAAACAGCCCTTCATAAGTTTACAAGAATTGAAATTATACCATGCTTACTTTCAGACCACAATGCTATGAAGCTTGAAATCAACCACAGAAAAAAGTCTGGAAAACCTCCAAAAGCATGGAGGTTAAAGAACACCCTACTAACGAATGAGTGGGTCAACCAGACAATTAGAGAAGAAATTAAAAAATATATGGAAACAAACGAAAATGAAAATACAACAATCCAAACGCTTTGGGACGCAGCAAAGGCAGTCCTGAGAGGAAAATACATTGCAATCCAGGCCTATCTCAAGAAACAAGAAAAATCCCAAATACAAAATCTAACAGCACACCTAAAGGAACTAGAAGCAGAACAGCAAAGGCAGCCTAAGCCCAGCAGAAGAAGAGAAATAATAAAGATCAGAGCAGAAATAAACAATATAGAAACTAAAAAAACTGTAGAGCAGATCAACGAAACCAAGAGTTGGTTTTTTGAAAAAATAAACAAAATTGACAAACCTCTAGCCAGGCTTCTCAAAAAGAAAAGGGAGATGACCCAAATAGATAAAATCATGAATGAAAATGGAATTATTACAACCAATCCCTCAGAGATACAAACAATTATCAGGGAATACTATGAAAACTTATATGCCAACAAATTGGACAACCTGGAAGAAATGGACAAATTCCTGAACACCCACACTCTTCCAAAACTCAATCAGGAGGAAATAGAAAGCTTGAACAGACCCATAACCAGTGAAGAAATTGAATCGGTTATCAAAAATCTCCCAACAAATAAGAGTCCAGGACCAGATGGCTTCCCAGGGGAGTTCTACCAGACGTTTAAAGCAGAGATAATACCTATCCTTCTCAAGCTATTCCAAGAAATAGAAAGGGTAGGAAAACTTCCAGACTCATTCTATGAAGCCAGTATTACTTTGATTCCTAAACCAGACAGAGACCCAGTAAAAAAAGAGAACTACAGGCCAATATCCCTGATGAATATGAATGCAAAAATTCTCAATAAGGTACTAGCAAATCGAATTCAACGGCATATAAAAAGAATTATTCACCATGATCAAGTGGGATTCATTCCTGGGATGCAGGGCTGGTTCAACATTCGCAAATCAATCAACGTGATACATCACATTAACAAAAAAAAAAGAGAAGAACCATATGATCCTGTCAATCGATGCAGAAAAGGCCTTCGACAAAATCCAGCACCCTTTCTTAATAAAAACCCTTGAGAAAGTCGGGATAGAAGGAACATATTTAAAGATCATAAAAGCCATTTATGAAAAGCCCACAGCTAACATCATCCTCAACGGGGAAAAACTGAGAGCTTTTTCCCTGAGATCAGGAACACGACAAGGATGCCCACTCTCACTGCTGCTGTTTAACATAGTGCTGGAAGTTCTAGCATCAGCAATCAGACAACAAAAGGAAATCAAAGGCATCAAAATTGGCAAAGATGAAGTCAAGCTTTCGCTTTTTGCAGATGACATGATATTATACATGGAAAATCCGATAGACTCCACCAAAAGTCTGCTAGAACTGATACAGGAATTCAGCAAAGTTGCAGGATACAAAATCAATGTACAGAAATCAGTTGCATTCTTATACACTAACAATGAAGCAACAGAAAGACAAATAAAGAAACTGATCCCATTCACAATGGCACCAAGAAGCATAAAATACCTAGGAATAAATCTAACCAAGGATGTAAAGGATCTGTATGCTGAAAACTATAGAAAGCTTATGAAGGAAATTGAAGAAGATTTAAAGAAATGGAAAGACATTCCCTGCTCATGGATTGGAAAAATAAATATTGTCAAAATGTCAATACTACCCAAAGCTATCTACACATTCAATGCAATCCCAATCAAAATTGCACCAGCATTCTTCTCGAAACTAGAACAAGCAATCCTAAAATTCATATGGAACCACAAAAGGCCCCCAATAGCCAAAGGAATTTTGAAGAAGAAGACCAAAGCAGGAGGCATCACAATCCCAGACTTTAGCCTCTACTACAAAGCTGTCATCATCAAGACGGCATGGTATTGGCACCAAAACAGACACATAGACCAATGGAATAGAATAGAAACCCCAGAACTAGACCCACAAATGTACGGCCAACTCATCTTTGACAAAGCAGGAAAGAACATCCAATGGAAAAAAGACAGCCTCTTTAACAAATGGTGCTGGGAGAACTGGACAGCAACATGCAGAAGGTTGAAACTAGACCACTTTCTCACACCATTCACAAAAATAAACTCAAAATGGATAAAGGACCTAAATGTGAGACAGGAAACCATCAAAACCTTAGAGGAGAAAGCAGGAAAAGACCTCTCTGACCTCAGCCGTAGCAATCTCTTACTCGACACATCCCCAAAGGCAAGGGAATTAAAAGCAAAAGTGGATTACTGGGACCTTATGAAGATAAAAAGCTTCTGCACAGCAAAGGAAACAACCAACAAAACTAAAAGGCAACCAACGGAATGGGAAAAGATATTCGCAAATGACATATCGGACAAAGGGCTAGTATCCAAAATCTATAAAGAGCTCACCAAACTCCACACCCAAAAAACAAATAACCCAGTGAAGAAATGGGCAGAAAAAATGAATAGACACTTCTCTAAAGAAGACATCCGGATGGCCAACAGGCACATGAAAAGATGTTCAGCGTCGCTCCTTATCAGGGAAATACAAATCAAAACCACACTCAGGTATCACCTCACGCCAGTCAGAGTGGCCAAAATGAACAAATCCGGAGACTATAGATGCTGGAGAGGATGTGGAGAAACGGGAACCCTCTTGCACTGTTGGTGGGAATGCAAAGTGGTGCAGCCGCTCTGGAAAGCAGTGTGGAGGTTCCTCAGAAAATTAAAAATAGACCTACCCTATGACCCAGCAATAGCACTGCTAGGAATTTATCCAAGGGATACAGGAGCACTGATGCATAGGGCCACGTGTACCCCAATGTTCATAGCAGCACTCTCAACAATAGCCAAATTATGGAAAGAGCCTAAATGTCCATCAACTGATGAATGGATAAAGAAATTGTGGTTTATATACACAATGGAATATTACGTGGCAATGAGAAAAAATGAAATATGGCGTTTTGTAGCAACGTGGATGGAACTGGAGAGTGTGATGCTAAGTGAAATAAGCCATACAGAGAAAGACAGATACCATATGGTTTCACTCTTATGTGGATCCTGAGAAACTGAACAGGAACCCATGGGGGAGGGGAAGGAAAAAAAAAAAAAGAGGTTAGAATGGGAGAGAGCCAAAGCATAAGAGACTGTTAAAAACTGAGAACAAACTGAGGGTTGATGGGGAGTGGGAGGAAGGAGAGGGTGGGTGATGGGTATTGAGGAGGGCACCTTTTGGGATGAGCACTGGGTGTTGTATGGAAACCAATTTGTCAATAAATTTCATTAAAAAAAAATAAATAAATAAAAAATAAATGTAAGAACAAAATTAAAAAAAATAAAAATAAATAAATAAATAAAATAAATAAGAAATAAAAGTCTCTGCTTATAGCTTTATTGCCAAACTTATTTTGCCAAAATAGGCAATATAAAACCAGGTCTTGTTAATTAGAAATGCCAGGGACTTCTATTTCTCTTTAAAAATGTAATCCCACATAGTTAAGGGGAATATTAATATTACTTTAAAGCATACATTATTTTTAATTATCTGGTTTCATTGCCATGAGGTCACAAAAAGAATGGTGGGCACTATTTTGAAGGATCTCTTCTCATGGGATATTCTGAATCAAACAAGTAGTGACATTTTACTATATGGTCTTCATTCTATGGCTAGCCTTAGTTAGCTATTGCATCTGCTTGCAAATACCAATTAATAGTCATTTTTCTACTTAACTTTCCAGAACGACTATCCAAGTCTAACCATTCATCTCTGATCTGCAATTGCAACTTTATTCTATAATTTAAAACATTGGCGTTGCAATATACTGCTTTTTGACGCAACAAAACCCATCATATTCAATGATTTCTTGGGCTATTACTCCAAATCTTCAGAGGTTTTATATAACCATGTATACTCTATAAGCAAGTAAAGATAAAAATTATGTGCCATGTAGTATAATTGAAAATTATGTGCCATGTTGTATAATTGAATTTGGAAGGCGGGAAGGTAAGAGAAGGAAAAAGATCTCACTATACTTAAAGCGTGCCTTTCATTCTAAATGTTTGAAATGAAACCCGTGATGTAGGATAGAATTCCTATGAAAGTACTGTTCTCATTATGTCTTCAGTTTGTATGCAAGCCTCAGCTGTGTTACTTTTATTGCCGTTTTCAGCAAGAATTCAGGAACGAATGAAAGGATGGAAACTCAAACAGAATGACTAAACTGTAATACAAAGATAATGAACTCCAATGTAACAGGACAGCAAATTAGAAGGCTGGGAAGTTGTTAGCCATAAAAAAGAAAAAGAAAAAGAGCTTTATTTCCACACTTTTGAAGCATTCTTTGGAAACCAGAAAAATCTAGCAATACAGTTAACCCAGTTACTGTCAGTTCAATTCTACTTTCAAAAGAAAGCCAGGCTAACATTTTAAACAGCAATTATGTTTTATGAAAAGGGAAGAAGAAGGAGTGAGAAGAACATCAAAACCCTCAAAAGCATGCCAATGAGAAACCAATCAGAAAGCAGGTTAGGATCTCCATTCACCCCAGCTTTTTGAAATAAGCATTTCCTGTCCTTAGCACCCTCCACTTTATCAGCCTCACAGAGACCTGGGGAATATCAGAAGTGGCTACCAAAGGGATTCATATGCTAAACTGAAACACCTGCTTTCCAAACCAAAGGAAAAATGAGTAAAACATGGACCACCCACCCAGTCAGAAACAATGTACTTTGAGTTGGGTCGCTTTAATGCCTTTTTCTTCTTAAGGGATTCACCAGGAGTCTTAGAGAAGATGGGTCGCTTTGAGCATATCCCAGGAAAGCTACCCTACAATAAGTTGTAATCATCCGAAACACTAAATCAAGACCAAGATTCTTCTGCCTGGTGGATATGGTGATGCACCAGTGATTGATTACAAGTGGAGATTACAAAACAATAACAAATTGACCACACTCTGGAATGGCCTTTCAAAGTTGCAAAATCCCAATCAGAGTATCCCATTTGAATATTCCAAGTGAGTTTTTTGAGTTTCCAAAGAACTTTCTTTAAGGGGAAAAAAAAATTCTCAAAATCCATAAAATTATCTTAATACATAATCCAGTTAAGATTTTTAAATCTGATCAAATACCATTAATAAAGAAAATTACTTCTTATATATTTTTTCTTATTGTCAAAAACATGTTTTGAGATTATTTATGAAACCTCTTTCTTTTTTTGTTCTAACCCTGCGAGCTACACATGTTCCATTTATTTTTAAATGAAGTGAAAATTAGCCAGGTGTGTTAAATAAGCTTTCTATACACAGGTCTAAATATTGACAAAGGGAGATGTGTCACTGGAAAAATCATCAGTCTGGCAATTATCACGTTAGCATGTTAAGTGGAAAAAGATGTGAAACTTCCAAATGTGTCAATACAGATTATTTCATTTCCACTAGCTATCAGCTATACTGTGAACATCAGTTCTTTAATGTACACTAAGCAAACAGTTCGGCTAAAAAAATTTCTCTGTGCCTGGAAAAAAAAGAAAAAAGAATCACAAGGTCTGGTGCGAAATCACATATGTTTCTAACTACTTATTCAAATAACCTAAAAGAGGGAAAGGAAGTACAAATGGTGATGAAAGTACTTTCTGTATACATCTGTGTCTGCACTCCTTTTTCACTG
The DNA here is from genome assembly GCF_022837055.1 of Prionailurus viverrinus. Classification (NCBI taxonomy): domain Eukaryota; kingdom Metazoa; phylum Chordata; class Mammalia; order Carnivora; family Felidae; genus Prionailurus; species Prionailurus viverrinus. Next base: position 75,831,953 of record NC_062566.1, read on the forward strand.
AGTTACATGAGTGATCCCCACCATTCTCATTAGTCCCAAACCCAGAGTATTTTCAATAAAAATAGCAGTGGCATTTGCAAAGGGGCATCATATCACTACACTTACGGTACTAAGAAAATAAAATATTTCAGTTGCACACTTTAGACTCCTGTGAACTACACTTGAAGATGAGAGAAAGTGCTATTAATTTTTGGCCTGTGAAACTGAATAAATAAAAACTCATTTAAAATGGAATCCAGAGGACAGCAGTGGAAGCTTGCACCACTATCACTCAAGGTCAATTGCAGACCCCCACAAGAAGAGGCTGACTTTACTACCCCAGCAGGAGAAAGACTTTCTCCTTGCCCAGCAATAAACACGGCCAGTAAGAAAATACCACAACTCAACCAAGAGGAAACAGTTACCACCCTGAATTCTTGTTTATATCCTCCAATGAACTTCATTCAAAGTAGCCCTTCCCAACTTCCTCCTTTTCTCTATAAAGTAGACTTCCTCTACGTTAACCTCCAGATTTGCCTCAGCTTGCCATACTTTGTGCATCCTGAATCGCAATTCCTCTGCTATTCCCAAATAAACCCATTTTGCTGGTAAAAATTGCTGGCTATTTAAGTTTGGCAGGTGTGATTAAGAAAGAATCAGATGCAGGGGCACCTGGGGTGGCTCAGTCCGTTAAGCTTCCGACTTCGACTGAGGTCATGATCTCACATCATGATCTCATCATCCCTGAGTTCAAGCCCCACTCTGGGCTATATGCTAACAGCTAGGAGCCTGGAGCCTGCTTCGGATTCTGTGTCTCCCTCTCTCTCTGACCCTCCCCTGCTCTCTCTGTCTCTCTCTCTCTCTCTCTGTCTCTCAAAAATAATGTTAAAAAATTTTAAATTATATAAAAAAAGAATCAGATACATATATGAGTAAATTCTGGCAATATGAAAATTCCATCTTTTTTATTACCAGGTGATTAAGTAACCAGATAGGACAATAATGTCCCTGCTAAAACTTCCTTAAAAATTCACACCCTTCAGGGCACCTGGGTGGCTTAGTTGGTTTTATCGCAGGTCATGATCTCACCGTTAGTGAGATGGAGCCCTGCATTGGACTCTATACTGACAACACAGAGTCTGCTTGGGATTCTGTCTCTCTCTCTCTCTCTCTCTCTCTCCCCCCTTCTCTCTCTGCCCCTCCCCTGCTTGCACTCTTTCTCTCTCCCTCTCAAAATAAATAAATAAACTTAAAAATACAATACAATACAATCAATACACACCCTTCAGTGACACATTTTGGTCCCTTTTCTTTCCCCACTTTTCTTTTTTTTCCGCCCACCTTTCTTACTTCTGTGCATGCAATGGAATTTGTATTTACTAAACCACTGCTCCATTTCTTCCTTACCATTTGTTGGTCCTCACCTTGCTGCTAATCACAAGTCTTCTCTGGCTTCACCAAACTTCCAAATATCAGCTTTTCAAACTCCCTAGAAGTATGGAGTTAGTTTTCATTGTCCAGGAGTGGCATGTTTGAAGTCCTATTGAGTTTTCAGGATTTCTTTTTTTGTTTTGTTTTGAATTCCCATTAGTTTCAACTTCATATTTGGTTATAAAGATCTACTGATCTTCACTTTGTTTTTTTTTTTTAATTTTTTTTTTAGTCTTTATTTATTTTTGAGAGAGAGAGAGACAGAGTGCAAGTAGGGGAGGAACAGAGGGGGAAACACAGGATCCAAAGCAGACTCCAAGCTCTCAGCCGTCAGCACAGAGCCCAATGCAGGCCCAAACCCAGGGACCCCAAGTTCATGACTAGAGTCAAAGTTGGGCGCTCAACCGACTGAGCCACCCAAGGTGCCACTAATGATCTTCACTTTGTAACCATCTACTCACTCCCTAAACTTTTATAACCTTGCCTTTGCCCTCCCACTTTGCTGAAATTTCTCCTTTAAAGGTCACCCATGACCTCCTTGTAACAGAATCTAATGACACTGGAAGACACACCTCTTCTTCTGCAGAATTGGATCCTGGTGGCTTGTTGTTGACACTTTCTTCTTCCTTCCCACACTGTAACGCTGCGCTCTCCAGGCCACCCCTGTTTCCTATTTCTCCCACCTCCAGAAGATAAGAATCTCCACAATTCTGTTCTTGGCTTGAGGGTTTGAGTCCCATGATAGCCTCAACCAATCCCTCAGCCTCAAGTTCACTTCTAATGTGAAAGCTTCAAGATTTCCATTTATGACCCCAATCTCTCACAGATAAGAAGCCATATTTCCAAATGTTTACTGAGACTCCACCTAAGTGTCTTTCTAGCATCTCAAATTCAGTTAAGTCCAAAATAAGTTCATCATCAACCTACCTCTCCAAATTACCTTCTACAGCTACTTCCATTAAGAGAACCACCAAGATCGAGTTGCGGCAAGATGGCGGCTTAGGAGGACGCTGGGCTCACCGCACGTCCTGCTGATCACTTAGATTCCATCTACACCTGCCTAAATAACCCAGAAAACCGCCAGAGGATTAGCAGAACGGAGTCGCCCGAGCCAAGCGCAGACGAGAGGCCCACGGAAGAGGGTAGGAAGGGTGGCGAGGCGGTGCGCGCTCCACGGACTGGCGGGAGGGAGCCGGGGTGGAGGGGCGGCTCGCCGGCCAAGCAGAGCCCCCGAGTCTGGCTTGCAAAAGCGGAGGGGCCTGACGGACTGTGTTCCCACAACAAGCGCGACTTAGCGTCTGGGAGGTCATAAGTTAACAGCTCTGCTCGGAAAGCGGGAAGGCTGGAGGACAAAGGGAGGGAGAGCTGCTGAGCCCCCTGACAACAGAGCTCAGTTTGGTGGGGAACAAAGGCGCTCGCCAGCGCCATCTCCCCCGCCCATCCCCCAGCCGAAATCCCAAAGGGAACCGGTTCCTGCCAGGGAACTTGCTCACTCCGCGCAAACACCCAACTCTGCGCTTCGGCAGAGCCAAACCTCCGGCAGCGGATCTGACTCCCTCCCGCTGCCACAGGGCCCCTCCTGAAGTGGATCACCTAAGGAGAAGAGAGCTAAGCCTGCCCCTCCTGCCCCCGTGCACCTTGCCTACCCACCCCAGCTAATACGCCAGATCCCCAGCATCACAAGCCTGGCAGGGTGCAAGTAGCCCAGACGAGCCACACCACCCCACAGTGAATCCCTCCCCTAGGAGAGGGGAAGAGAAGGCACACACCAGTCTGACTATGGCCCCAGCGGTGGGCTGGGGGCAGACATCAGGTCTGACTGCGGCCCCGCCCACCAACTCCAGTTATACACCACAGCACAGGGGAAGTGCCCTGCAGGTCCTCACCATGCCAGGGACTATCCAAAATGACCAAGCGGAAGAACTCCCCTCAGAAGAATCTCCAGGAAATAACAACAGCTAATGAGCTGATCAAAAAGGATTTAAATAATATAACAGAAAGTGAATTTAGAATAATAGTCATAAAATTAATCGCTGGGCTTGAAAACAGTATACAGGACAGCAGAGAATCTCTTGCTACAGAGATCAAGGGACTAAGGAACAGTCACGAGGAGCTGAAAAACGCTTTAAACGAAATGCATAACAAAATGGAAACCACCACAGCTCGGCTTGAAGAGGCAGAGGAGAGAATAGGTGAACTAGAAGATAAAGTTATGGAAAAAGAGGAAGCTGAGAAAAAGAGAGATAAAAAAATCCAGGAGTATGAGGAGAAAATTAGAGAATTAAGTGATACACTAAAAAGAAATAATATACGCATAATTGGTATCCCAGAGGAGGAAGAGAGAGGGAAAGGTGCTGAAGGGGTACTTGAAGAAATAATAGCTGAGAACTTCCCTGAACTGGGGAAGGAAAAAGGCATTGAAATCCAAGAGGCACAGAGAACTCCCTTCAGACGTAACTTGAATCGATCTCCTGCACGACATATCATAGTGAAACTGGCAAAATACAAGGATAAAGAGAAAATTCTGAAAGCAGCAAGGGGTAAACATGCCCTCACATATAAAGGGAGACCTATAAGACTCGTGACTGATCTCTCTTCTGAAACTTGGCAGGCCAGAAAGAATTGGCACGAGATTTTCAGGGTGCCAGACAGAAAAAATATGCAGCCAAGAATCCTTTATCCAGCAAGTCTGTCATTTAGAATAGAAGGAGAGATAAAGGTCTTCCCAAACAAACAAAAACTGAAGGAATTTGTCACCACTAAACCAGCCCTACAAGAGATCCTAAGGGGGACCCTGTGAGACAAAGTCCCAGAGACATCACTATAAGCATAAAACATACAGACATCACAATGACTCTAAACCCGTATCTTTCTATAATAACACTGAATGTAAACGGATTAAATGCGCCAACCAAAAGACATAGGGTATCAGAATGGATAAAAAAACAAGACCCATCGATTTGCTGTCTACAAGAGACTCATTTTAGACCTGAGGACACCTTTAGATTGAGAGTGAGGGGATGGAGAACTATTTATCATGCGACTGGAAGCCAAAAGAAAGCTGGAGTAGCCATACTTATATCAGACAAACTAGACTTTAAATTAAAGGCTGTAACAAGAGATGAAGAAGGACATTATATAATAGTTACAGGGTCTATCCATCAGGAAGAGCTAACAATTATAAATGTCTATGCACCGAATACCGGAGCCCCCAAATATATAAAACAATTACTCATAAACATAAGCAACCTTATTGATAAGAATGTGGTAATTGCAGGGGACTTTAATACATCACTTACAGAAATGGATAGATCATCTAGACACACGGTCAATAAAGAAACAAGGGCCCTGAATGAGACATTGGATCAGATGGACTTGACAGATATATTTAGAACTCTGCATCCCAAAGCAACAGAATATACTTTCTTCTCGAGTGCACATGGAACATTCTCCAAGATAGATCATATACTGGGTCACAAAACAGCCCTTCATAAGTTTACAAGAATTGAAATTATACCATGCTTACTTTCAGACCACAATGCTATGAAGCTTGAAATCAACCACAGAAAAAAGTCTGGAAAACCTCCAAAAGCATGGAGGTTAAAGAACACCCTACTAACGAATGAGTGGGTCAACCAGGCAATTAGAGAAGAAATTAAAAAATATATGGAAACAAACGAAAATGAAAATACAACAATCCAAATGCTTTGGGACGCAGCAAAGGCAGTCCTGAGAGGAAAATACATTGCAATCCAGGCCTATCTCAAGAAACAAGAAAAATCCCAAATACAAAATCTAACAGCACACCTAAAGGAACTAGAAGCAGAACAGCAAAGGCAGCCTAAGCCCAGCAGAAGAAGAGAAATAATAAAGATCAGAGCAGAAATAAACAATACAGAAACTAAAAAAACTGTAGAGCAGATCAACGAAACCAAGAGTTGGTTTTTTGAAAAAATAAACAAAATTGACAAACCTCTAGCCAGGCTTCTCAAAAAGAAAAGGGAGATGACCCAAATAGATAAAATCATGAGTGAAAATGGAATGATTACAACCAATCCCTCAGAGATACAAACAATTATCAGGGAATACTATGAAAACTTATATGCCAACAAATTGGACAACCTGGAAGAAATGGACAAATTCCTGAACACCCACACTCTTCCAAAACTCAATCAGGAGGAAATAGAAAGCTTGAACAGACCCATAACCAGCGAAGAAATTGAATCGGTTATCAAAAATCTCCCAACAAATAAGAGTCCAGGACCAGATGGCTTCCCAGGGGAGTTCTACCAGACGTTTAAAGCAGATATAATACCTATCCTTCTCAAGCTATTCCAAGAAATAGAAAGGGAAGGAAAACTTCCAGACTCATTCTATGAAGCCAGTATTACTTTGATTCCTAAACCAGACAGAGACCCAGTAAAAAAAGAGAACTACAGGCCAATATCCCTGATGAATATGGATGCAAAAATTCTCAATAAGATACTAGCAAATCGAATTCAACGGCATATAAAAAGAATTATTCACCATGATCAAGTGGGATTCATTCCTGGGATGCAGGGCTGGTTCAACATTCGCAAATCAATCAACGTGATACATCACATTAACAAAAAAAAAAGAGAAGAACCATATGATCCTGTCAATCGATGCAGAAAAGGCCTTCGACAAAATCCAGCACCCTTTCTTAATAAAAACCCTTGAGAAAGTCGGGATAGAAGGAACATATTTAAAGATCATAAAAGCCATTTATGAAAAGCCCACAGCTAACATCATCCTCAACGGGGAAAAACTGAGAGCTTTTTCCCTGAGATCAGGAACACGACAAGGATGCCCACTCTCACTGCTGCTGTTTAACATAGTGCTGGAAGTTCTAGCATCAGCAATCAGACAACAAAAGGAAATCAAAGGCATCAAAATTGGCAAAGATGAAGTCAAGCTTTCGCTTTTTGCAGATGACATGATATTATACATGGAAAATCCGATAGACTTCACCAAAAGTCTGCTAGAACTGATACAGGAATTCAGCAAAGTTGCAGGATACAAAATCAATGTACAGAAATCAGTTGCATTCTTATACACTAACAATGAAGCAACAGAAAGACAAATAAAGAAACTGATCCCATTCACAATGGCACCAAGAAGCATAAAATACCTAGGAATAAATCTAACCAAGGATGTAAAGGATCTGTATGCTGAAAACTATAGAAAGCTTATGAAGGAAATTGAAGAAGATTTAAAGAAATGGAAAGACATTCCCTGCTCATGGATTGGAAAAATAAATATTGTCAAAATGTCAATACTACCCAAAGCTATCTACACATTCAATGCAATCCCAATCAAAATTGCACCAGCATTCTTCTCGAAACTAGAACAAGCAATCCTAAAATTCATATGGAACCACAAAAGGCCCCCAATAGCCAAAGGAATTTTGAAGAAGAAGACCAAAGCAGGAGGCATCACAATCCCAGACTTTAGCCTCTACTACAAAGCTGTCATCATCAAGACAGCATGGTATTGGCACCAAAACAGACACATAGACCAATGGAATAGAATAGAAACCCCAGAACTAGACCCACAAACGTATGGCCAACTCATCTTTGACAAAGCAGGAAAGAACATCCAATGGAAAAAAGACAGCCTCTTTAACAAATGGTGCTGGGAGAACTGGACAGCAACATGCAGAAGGTTGAAACTAGACCACTTTCTCACACCATTCACAAAAATAAACTCAAAATGGATAAAGGACCTAAATGTGAGACAGGAAACCATCAAAACCTTAGAGGAGAAAGCAGGAAAAGACCTCTCTGACCTCAGCCGTAGCAATCTCTTACTCGACACATCCCCAAAGGCAAGGGAATTAAAAGCAAAAGTGGATTACTGGGACCTTATGAAGATAAAAAGCTTCTGCACAGCAAAGGAAACAACCAACAAAACTAAAAGGCAACCAACGGAATGGGAAAAGATATTCGCAAATGACATATCGGACAAAGGGCTAGTATCCAAAATCTATAAAGAGCTCACCAAACTCCACACCCAAAAAACAAATAACCCAGTGAAGAAATGGGCAGAAAACATGAATAGACACTTCTCTAAAGAAGACATCCGGATGGCCAACAGGCACATGAAAAGATGTTCAGCGTCGCTCCTTATCAGGGAAATACAAATCAAAACCACACTCAGGTATCACCTCACGCCAGTCAGAGTGGCCAAAATGAACAAATCCGGAGACTATAGATGCTGGAGAGGATGTGGAGAAACGGGAACCCTCTTGCACTGTTGGTGGGAATGCAAAGTGGTGCAGCCGCTCTGGAAAGCAGTGTGGAGGTTCCTCAGAAAATTAAAAATAGACCTACCCTATGACCCAGCAATAGCACTGCTAGGAATTTATCCAAGGGATACAGGAGCACTGATGCATAGGGCCACTTGTACCCCAATGTTCATAGCAGCACTCTCAACAATAGCCAAATTATGGAAAGAGCCTAAATGTCCATCAACTGATGAATGGATAAAGAAATTGTGGTTTATATACACAATGGAATATTACGTGGCAATGAGAAAAAATGAAATATGGCCTTTTGTAGCAACGTGGATGGAACTGGAGAGTGTGATGCTAAGTGAAATAAGCCATACAGAGAAAGACAGATACCATATGGTTTCACTCTTATGTGGATCCTGAGAAACTTAACAGGAACCCATGGGGGAGGGGAAGGAAAAAGAAAAAAAAAAAAAAGAGGTTAGAGTGGGAGAGAGCCAAAGCATAAGAGACTGTTAAAAACTGAGAACAAACTGAGGGTTGATGGGGGGTGGGAGGGAGGAGAGGGTGGGTGATGGGTATTGAGGAGGGCACCTTTTGGGATGAGCACTGGGTGTTGTATGGAAACCAATTTGTCAATAAATTTCAGAAAAAATAAAGAAAGAAAGAAAGAAAGAAAGAAAGAAAAAAAAAAAAAAAGAGAACCACCAAACATCCAAGTCTGAATTCCATCATCTTGAACTACCACCTTCATTCTCTGTATCCTATTAATTACTGGAGCATGCAGATTCTCCCATTCTGATATCTTTTGAGCCTATAACCAGCAGTCTAGTTCAAGCATTTATTTCCTTTGTCTGGACCAGTTGGTCCTCAAAGTGAACTGACAGCATCAGAATCACCTGAAACTTGTTAGAAATAAAAACTCTCAGGCCCCACCCCAGATCTATTTAATCTGAAACTCTGGTAGTGAGGCCAGCAATTTGTTTTTTAACAAGACCCCTAGGTCATTCTGATGTGTGCTAAAATTCAAGAACCATCTGACCTGGATTATTGCTGAAAACTTTTAATTGGCCTTCTAATCTCCAACTTTCCTATTCTGTGCCCTCTCACACATTATTACTCTTAAGAGTAACCTTTCCAGGTGCCTGGGTGGCTCAGTTGGTTAGCCTCGGACTTTGGCTCAGGTTGTGATCTCACAGTTCTTTAGTTCCAGCCCTGCATCAGGCTCTGTGCTGACAGCTCAGAGCCTGGAGCATGCTTGGGATTCTGTGCCTCCTCCCTCTCTCTGACCCTCCCCCACTCACACTCTGTCTCTCTCTCTCTCAAGAATAAATAAACATAAAAAAAGAAGAATTAACTTTCTAAAGGATAACTCTTATCATGCCACTTCGTTGATAAAAACATTTGATTCTGTAGTGTCATCAAATAAAAGCCAAACTCCTCATCATAACCTCTGAAGAGTTCCAGGGTACTTAAGGAGGGATAATCAAATAGAATTGAAAAAAACTATAGTAAATTATATCAAAAAACCCATCCTAGGTAGGTTCCAAAGTCAAATCTATGTTTCCCTAATCTTTATTTCCACATTAGCCACTGTTAGGATTCTACTAATTGCTATTTCTTATTTGTTAAAAACAATAACTGCGTAAAACCAATAAGTAGGTTGAAGGGGCCAAAAACCTACCAAAATGTTATCAAAGTGAAAACTTTGGAACTATAGCTCATGAAAAAGGAAACATCTTATCTGATTTAAAAAAAAAGAAAGAAAGAAAGAAAGAAAGAAAGAAAGAAAGAAGAAAAGAGAAGAAAAGAAAAGAAAAAAGAAAAAAGGAAAAGAAAAAAAAGCTTTGTAGAGCTTTACAAGAGTCAACTACCACAAACTGCCTCCCCATCTCTAGGAGGTCTCCAGGCAGAGAGAAACCTGACCTTGGGCACCAAGAAATTCAAAAAAAAAATTTGTGTAAACAAGCATCTTCAGAACCTTCCAGCATTTGAACCCCTACTTTCTTCACACACACACCCCTCCATTAAGCTGGCATGTAAACATTTAATCCTAACTATTCAGCAAGCTACTCTCTTCTGCATGTTTAATAAACTTTTCTCTAGTTAATTTGTCTTTTGTCAGTTAATTCAGAAGCCCTAAACACTAAGACCTAAGGGTAGAGGAAAAATGTTCCTCCCAACAAAGTATTCATCTCATCCGTTGATTTTGGTCACAGGAAAAGGATACCTATAAACCCAAAGTCTAGCTAATCTTAGAGGCAAGATCTTGAAGTGATTTTTTTTAATCCTTGTGAAAATTTTTAGTGCTCATGAGAAGGGTTTTATATCTTAAGTTTCCAGGAATATGTTCAAGGAATAAGTTTTAAAATTGAAGCAACTGATAAAAAAAAAAAAGAATGAGACATAAAAGCCCTCTTACCCAATGCAATAGAGACTTCAGAAGTTGCTGTGATTACATATTCCTCAATAACATTGTCAGAAAATCAGAGGCACTTGTCTCATTAACTCCTTATTACAGTCTCATATACACATATCCATCAGTTTTCAAAACATGGCAAACCCATCTAAAACGTGTAATGGAACTCCAGCTACAGAGTAGAGAAGAGGGCAATAAATCCTCTCCCCAAGAACAACTATTCAACTGGACAACATTATCAGAAACAATCATTTCAAGGCTCTGGAAATTGACCAAACAAAAGATTAGTACACATTCAGAAAAAAGAAAATACTGAACTTTATAAGAATCATGGAAGACTTGTGTTCTTACCTAAGGCTTCTTGTATCTTTTCCACCATTCCCAATTCTACCAGTGATGCAGTTCTACCAGGGCAGGGCTAGTGGTAAAAAAGGAGTTTCACTGACATCTAAAGAAAGAAACTACAGGGGCGCCTGGGTGGCGCAGTCGGTTAAGCGTCCGACTTCAGCCAGGTCACGATCTCGCAGTCCGTGAGTTCGAGCCCCGCGTCAGGCTCTGGGCTGATGGCTCAGAGCCTGGAGCCTGTTTCCGATTCTGTGTCTCCCTCTCTCTCTGCCCCTCCCCCATTCATGCTCTGTCTCTCTCTGTCCCAAAAAAAAATAAATTAAAAAAAAAAAGTTGAAAAAAAAAGAAACTACAGACTAATACCCCTCACGAACACTGATGCACAAATCATTACCAAGATATTAGCAAACCAAATCCAGCAACATATAAAAAAGATTACACACCAGGACCAAATGAGGTTTGTCCCAGGAATGCAAGGTTGGTTTAATATCCAGAAATCAATTAATGGATATATAATAAAATAAAGGACAAAAAACACATGATTGTCTCAATAGGTACCAGAAGAGTGTCTGACAACCCAACAACCATTTACAATAAAAACTCTCAAGTTAGGAATAGAAAGGAACTGAATCATGTTGGCAAAATGTATCTATGAGAAACTTACAGCTAACATCATATTTAATGGTAAAAGACCATTGGGGTACCTGGGTGGCTCAGTCAGTTAAGTGTTGAACTTCAGCTCAGGTCATGATCTCATAGTCTGTGAGTTTGAGCCCCATGTCAGGCTATGTGCTGTCAGCTCAGAGCCTGGAGCCTGCTTCAGATTCTGTGTCTCCCTCTCTCTCTGTCCCTTGCCCACTCGTGCTCTCTCTCTCCCTCTCTCTCAAAATTAAACATTAAAAAAACAAAAGACAATGCTTTTCCCCCAAGATCAAGAACCAGGCAAGATATTAACTCTTATCACCTCTATTCAACATTATACAATAGGTTGTATCCAGTACAATCAGGCAAGAAAAAGCAATTGAAGGACTATGAATAGAAAAGAATGAAGTAAAACCATCTTTATTCACAGATAATATGATGTTAAGGTATAAGAAAGAAAGAAAGAATGAAAGAAAGAAAGGGAGGGAACAGGGAGAGAGAGAAGAGGAGAGGAGAGGACAGGAGAGGAAGATTATCAGAACTAATAATATATAAATTTAACAAGGTCACAAGATATAAGATCAATATACAAAAATTAACTACTTTACTTCTGATTGTTTTCTTAGAAAAAAAATCCAAAAAGGAAGTTAAGAAATAATTTCATTCTCAATAAAATCGATAAAAATAAACACTAAGGAATAGGTTTAACAAAAGAACTGGAAGGCTTATGCTCTGAAAATTATAAAACATTATGAGAGAAATTAAAGATCTAAATAAATGAAGTCATATTTCATGTTCGTGGGCTGTTAAGGTGGTAATTTTTCGCAAATTGGTCTATAGATTCAATGAATTCCCAGTCAGAATCCCAGAAGTCATTTTGAAGAAATAGCCTGATCCTAAAATTTATATGAAAATGCAAAGGACCTAGAATAGCCAAAACACCTTTTTATTTTTTTCTTTTTTAATTGTTTTTTAACGTTTATTTATTTTTGAGACAGAGAGAGACAGAGCATGAACGGGGGAGAGGCAGAGAGAGAGGGAGACACAGAATCAGAAGCAGGCTCCAGGCTCCGAGCCATCAGCCCAGAGCCTAACGTGGGGCTCGAACTCACGGAGCGCGAGATCGTGACCTGAGCTGAAGTCGGACGCTTAACCGATTGAGCCACCCATGCGCCCCTAGCCAAAACACCTTTTTAAAAGAACAAATTTGGAGAACTTATACAAACCTAATTTTTAAACTTACCATAAAACAACAATAATGAAGGCAATGTGATTACTGTAAAGATAGGTATATAAATCAATGAAAAAGAATTCAGAGTCCAGAAATAAACTCTGTTATTGGGTTTATCAACTATTATGGTCAAATGAGTCAGTGGGAACATTATGGGTTTTTGTTTTGTTTTGTTTTTTACAACACATGTTGCTGGGACAAATGGATACACATCTGCAACAAAATTAATTTAGATCCTTATTTTAGACCATTATCAAAAATTAACTTAAAACAAATCATAGAGGAATTCCTGGCTGACCCAGTCAGTAGAGCATGCAACTCCTGATCTTGGGTCATGAGTTTGAGTCCCATGCTGGGCATAAAGCTTACCAAAAAAAAGAGAAGAGAAGAGAAGAGAAGAGAAGAGAAGAGAAGAGAAGAGAAAATAAAAACAGATCATAGACATAATTGTAAGAGCTAAAGTTATAAAACTTCCAGAAGAAACCAAAGAAGAAAACTTAAATTAGGGAAAGATTTCTTGATATGATATCAAAAGCCATGATATATAAGAGAAAAAAATGACAAATTGGACTTCATCAAAATTAAAAACTGGATTTCAAAAGTTACCAATAAGAAAAATGACAAGATTGGTGGAAGTATGTGTAGATTACATGTCTGAAAAGATATATAACAGATCTTTACAACTTAATAAGAAGTAAAATAACCCAATTAAAAGTACTCAAAAGATTTGAATAAACACTTTACCAAAGAAAATATTACAAATGGTTAATAAGCAAATAAAAACATTCTTAATGTTATTAGTCATTAGGGAAATACAAAATAAAACAATAGTAAAATACCACATCTACACATTAAAATGACTTTAAGCAAGGATGCCTGGGTGGCTGAGTTGGTTAAGCTTCTGACTTCATCTCAGGTCGTGATCTCACAATTCATGAGTTCAAGCCCCGACTCAGGTTCTCCACTTTCAGCACAGAGCCTGCTTCAGATCCTCTGTCCCCTTCTCTCTCTCTCTGCCCCTCCCTAACACATTGTTCTCTCTCTCTGTCTCTCTCTCTTTTTCTCTCTCTCACCCTCTCTCAAAGATAAAAATAAAACTTAAAAAATTCTTTTAAAAATATAGGATGACTTTAAGCAAAAAAAAGTGACAATAGTAGATTTTGGCAAGGATATTGAAAAATTGGAACACTCATACATTAGTGGTAAGAATGTGAAATAGTATATAGCCGTTTGGAAAACAGTTTAGCAGTTTCTTAAAAGGGTAAGCCTAGAATTCCCATATGGCCTAGCAATGCCGCTACTAGAATATACCCAAACGAATGAACACATGTCTACACAAACTCTTGTATACAAATGTTCATAGCAGCATTATTCAATAATAACCAAATAGTGGAAACAATACAAATGTTCATTAATTGGTAAATGGTAAAACCAAATGTGCTAGGTATATAATGAAATACTACTGAGCAATAAAGAAGGATGAACTCCTGACACATACTACAACTTGGATGAACACCCAATACACTATGCTAAGTGAAAGAAGCCAAACATATTATATGGTTTTATTCATATGAAATTTCCAGAAAAGGCAAATTTACAGAGAACAGATAAATGACTGCCTACGGCTGGGAAGGAGGGGAGGGACTGACTGCAAATAACATTGAAGAATCTTTTAGTGGGTGAGAAAAATATTCTCAAACTGAGTCACAGTAAATTTTACTCTGAATTCTGTAAATTTGCTAAGAATTATTGAATTGTACATTTACGATAGGTGAATTTTATGCCATAAATCATACCTCAATGAAGTTATTTTTAGAAGAATTATTTTTAAAACTCTAAAAAATACACACACATATGAAATCAGCTACATAAATTATGTACCATAAGTTCTGTTCTATTTATTCTGCAACAGTGTAAAAATCACATATTTCATCAAGATTGAAAATAAATATGGAGAAAATTGAGAACATTTGGCTATAAATCAACCAAAGATGGCACTTTATTACCAAGTTTCTTTTCTATTTAACTGCTTATACAAGCTAATTTATTCATGTCCATACCTAAACAGCTTTTTATCTTTGGTAGAAATTCTTCTTGTTTTAAAATTTTAGCCATGGTTGGGGAGCCAGGGTGGTTCAGTCCGTTAAGTGTCCGACATCAGCTCAGGTCATGATCTCATGGTTCGTGGCCCAGCATCAGGTTCTTCACTGACAGCTCAGAGCCTGCTTTAGATTCTCTGCCTCCTTCTCTCTCTCTGCCCCTCCCCTGCTCATGCTCTCTCTCTCTCTATCTCTCTCTCCCTCTCTCAAAAATAAACATTTAAAAAAGTAAAATAAAATCTTAGACATGGTTGATTAAGCTTTCTTTCTTACTAATTATGATTATTTGGAAAGAATGTCTAAAATAAAGTCTTTTTTCTCTGTGATAATCTCCCTGGAGCAATGTCCTATAGCCTCTATACTTTGTGCCTGGTTCTTTGTTCTCTTTCTTCTATCCTACTACTTTCTTTCTCACCTGGTTCAGAATTTCTTATATATAGGGAGAGTCAATAATGTCCCCAAGTTAGAGGAAAAACTATGCTTTAGCAGTCAGTCTTCTTTCCACTACACCACACTACCAATATGATGACTAGAAACCAAATGCAATAAAACTTGTAATAAGTGAAACCTAATGCATTTTGCATTATTGTGAGATCATTGCAATGGCAAGGAGTGGCTACACCCTGTCTAGCCAATCAGAAGTTCATAGAAAACTGTCTGTGTCTTCTAAATCCACCCTGGTTGTACTTGTAGCCTGTCACAACTCGCTGTCATTTTCTCCTCCACTTGAAATTTCAGTAGAGACCATTTTGAACTCTATGGCCAGCTAGAATTGACAGCTGAGTGGCAGTAATTCCAGGAATACCCTGATTGTTTGGTACCCATTTCATCAGTCTGCTGTAAAGAGATTGAGTAGAAAGAATAATGAGAATGTAGTACTATTCCAAAAATACCTAGGTATCTCCACTCAATCTTGCCCCTCTCTACACTTTGCATCCCTCCTCCCTCCCCAGAAGATAAGAACTTGAGAGTGGGGGTTCTGGGGAGAACAGGAGCCAATTGCCAATGTGTTATACCTAAATCATATTATTATCAAGTATGTCATTGTAGAGTTTCACTAAACCTAGTAATCAAAAAAGAATTTTGAATTCAGTATAGAAAGGTTATAGGATTTCTAATTCAAAGCTAGAAAAAAAGCATGCTTCTCCTGGTAGTTCTACTGGTTGACTTAGCATGATTTTGTGTCCAAGTCAATCATGGTAATACATTTCTCATTTTGGTTATTAATTTGGAATAGGCAAAAGATTCAATCCAACTGTTGAGATATGAAAGAAGTGGGATGGGAACTTCCAGGAGAACATTCCTCACACTTAAAAAAGACTCTCAAGAAAGAGACACTTTCTTAAGTTCCCCTGAAGGCTACCAGTTCTGGATAGGAATGTTGGAGTTGTTGAAGCCATCCTGTGAATATAAGGGGCACCAGTAACAAAGATTCCTTCCCTGACCAAACATTAGTCAGGCTCTTCTGAGCCCTCTACTGGACCAGGCCCAACTTTGGCCTTCCATCTCCATACTTGCAGAGACCAGTTTCAGCAAGAATTCTACTAAATTGGTTTCACCTGAATCCCCCATACTCCATAACTCATCACCCTCGATAATCTGGCCAAATTTCTTATCTCCTAGGTAATATCTGATCACCTTACCCTACCTTCAGCAAGAAACCTGTTAGGCCAGTTAGCAAAGAATTATTCTCACTTCTTAGTAATTTTTTACCAACTCCTGCCCACCAACCCTGCTCCTTGGCTCACTTTTCCTTGTTATATTCAAAATTGAGCCCAGTTCTACACTGAGGTCTCTTTTCCTCTATTGCAATAGTTCCTGATTCAAATCTGCTTTAACTACTGTCTAGTGCTGCTTTTCTTTGACACCAGCCTCCTCAGGAAGCCAGCAGTGAGGACAGCAGAGCAGGGCAATAAAAGAGACTTGGGTCCTCAGTGACATTGGTGAGCTACTGATCACACAATAACATGCTTGAGTCAAGGGTTTTTCTTTTTGTTTGTTTGTGGTTTGTTGTTGTTGTTGTCATTGTTTGGTTTTGGTTTCATTTGATTTAGTTTTTGTAACTTCCTACTAAAAGTATCTTAAGAAATACTTTGTGATTATTGAACCTGGGCATTCCATCCTAGTCAATGATCATTTTTATAGGTGTAATTATATGGAAGTAATAACATGTCAAAAGACAGTGGTAAAAGGGAAGAAACATACGAAGAGTTGGTTCAAGGTAAAGGATGACCTTCTACTTAATCATATGATATCGTTTCCCTCCCCCCCCCCCATATTTTTCAAGAATAAGAATCATATCAGCAGATGCTCTGAAATCAAGAGAAAACAAAATAGAATTAAACTTTCCTATAGTCTTAGGGTCCCAGGCCCTGGTTTGAGGCATATGTTATTTTCTATTACCTGGCCAACTACACAGAGTGATGTGGGAATCCGGGAAATTGCCACTGATCTGGGCCCAGCAGGGTGCCCAAGGAGACTCTCCTCCCATCATCAAATTAGAACAGCACAGACTCTTGAAGAATGTGTTAAATGCCTTGCCTTTGTAGAACATTTTTAACTTGCTACAGTACTTTCAAATCCATTAGCTAATTGCATTCTTCAAAACAGTGCACTAAGGTAGACATTACCCCCATTTGACAAATGACAAGTGCAGAGTGCATGGAGAAAGGTAAAACATTTGCTTAAAATAACTCAACTAACTACAGTATGAATAGTCCATAGCCTTAGATTGCTTGCTCAGAAAAGCAAATATTCTCTGGCCCTGTTGTAAATAGGATCTGCTCAGGATTTTCCAAGAACCAGAGGGCCACAGTGGCTCTGAATATACACTTATTCAGTGTATACTTACCTACCTTTAGCCTCTGCTGCACCCACTTTTTGTTTCAGCGTTATCACTTCTTATTTTTCTATCCCTTATTGATTCACCTACACACCATTACCAAACAATGCTGAAAATCTACATGAGAAAGGTTTGACAGAGAAGCCAGAAAGGTACCGCCTGGGAAAATGAGGAAAAACAGCACACCAAAGAGATCAGCTACATTGGAAAAGATGCATCTTTTGCATTGATCAAACCAAGAAAAGGGGTGATGACTAACTTGATTCAATTTTTTTTAACAGTGCTTTTATTTTTGGTTTATTTATTTATTTATTACATTTTATTTATTTTTGAGAGGGAGAGAGACAGAGAGAGACAGAGCACATGTGGGGGAGAGGCAGAGAGAAAGGAAGACACAGAATCCAAAGCAAGTTCCAGGCTCCAAGCTGTCAGCACAGAGCCCAACAGGGAGCTCAAACCCACAAACCGTTAGATCATGACCTGAGCCGAAGTCGGATACCTAACCAACTGAGCCACCCAGGCACCCCATACTTTTGTTTTGTTTTTTTTAAAATAAGCTCCAGGCCGGGGCACCTATGTGGTTCAGTCGGTTGAGCGTCCGACTTCGGCTCAGGTCATGATCTCGTGGTTCATGAGTTCAAGCCTCGCATCAGGCTCTGTGCTGACAGCTCAGAGCCTGGAGCCTGCTTGGGATTCTGTGTCTCCCTCTCTCTCTCTGCCCTTCCCCTGCTCAAGCTCTGTTTCTCTCTGTCTCTCAAAAATAAATAAATATTAAAAAAAATTTTTTTAACTAAGCTCCAGGCCCACATGAGGCTTGAACTCATGACCCCAAGACCAAGACTCGCGTGCTCTACCAACTGAGCCAGCTAGGTGCCCCTAACTTAATTCAATTTTTAAATAGAGCTCAAAATAAAAGCAAACTTAAAAAAATAAGACAAGAGGCCCAAAATGGAGTCTCTTATGCTAAGCCCTACATCACCAAACTGATACTTAACTTAATTATAGTGTTGGTTCTCCCCAAAATGGAATCTTAAACTAGTCAATCAGAAATTACCTGAGCAGCACTAGTTAGGTGATAGACCTCTGCCTCCTCTAAGAGAAAGTAACTTTGCAACAACCAACTCACTTTTTTGCTTAGTATATCTTCCTTCTTCTTGCTCCCTTCTGCCTATGACAAGTCTTTCATTTTGTACAGCTCCTCAGAGCTCCTTTCTATCTGTCAAACTGGGTGCTGCTCAACCCATGAATCATTGCATAAAGCCAATAAGATCTTTAAAATTTGTTCAGTTGAATTTTGTTTTTTAACAGAACCCTTTATGAAAGGAAAATGCACTGTTTTCCACTACTACTCTACACACTTATGTGACACTCAGTTTGGTTTTTCACACCAAGCAATTCTCCATTTCTCTGCAGACACCAGCAAGGTGCCTTACAGTTCAATTCAGTTCTGACACTATCAGTCTGGAGTTAGCATCAGATCCCACAAGTTAAAGGCTCCGTCCCACAAGACTGCCCACACTTCAGATGCTAATCACAAGACCCAGTTTATCACCTGTACTTCTTACTGGCCGTCCATAAATTTCAGTTTCACAACACTCTCCTTGAGTTTGATAACTTGCTAGAATAACTCACAGAACTTAGGAAAAACCATTTACTTACTAGGTATCAGTTTATTATAATAACACAACTCAAGAACAGCCAAATGGAAAAGATGCATAGGGCAAGGTATGTGGGAAGGGACACAGACAGAGCTTTCGTGCCTTTTCTTTTCTTTTTTTTTTTTTAATGTTTATTCACTTTTTGGAGAAAGAGACAGAGCATGAACAGGAGAGGGGCAGAGAGAGGGAGATACAGAATCAGAAGCAGGCTCCAGGCTTTGAGCTGTCAGCACAGAGCCCAACACGGGGCTCAAACCCACGAGTGGTGAGATGATGACCTGAGCTGAAGTCAGACGCTCAACCAACTGAGCCACCCAGGCTCCCCTTTCACGCCTTCTTCATTAATTTGATTCAATTTTTTTAAATAGTGCTTTTATTTATTTTTTTTTAAGTAAGATCCAGTCCCACAGGGGGCTTGAACTCATAGCCCCCTCATGAGAAGACATACCCTCTCAGCACCTCTGTTCATTTACCAACCCAGATATTTTCCAAATCCCATACTTTAGGAGCTTTGAAGAAGTCTTCATTATCTAGGCATCATCAATTGTTAACCCAGTGTCTAGCCCCTTTTCCCTCCCTGGAGCATGGGAGGTAGGATTGAAAGTTCCAGGTTTCTAATCATGGCTTGGTCTTTCTGGTGACCAGCCCTCATCCAGGTGCTATCCCAGGAGCACATCAAGGGTCACCTCATTAGAAAAGATTCCTGTTATTGAAGGAATTCAAAGGGATTGAAGACTTCTGTATCAGGAACCAAAGTCAAAGAGTAAATTATAGAACAAAAGATGCTTCCAGTACCTTTACTGTTTAGAAAATTACAAAGGTTTTAGGAGCCCTGGCCAGCAGCCAGAAATTAAAACCAAAATGTGTATTTCTTATTATACACAATATCACACCTTAATATCACATATTTACAAAGGATCCAATTGTAGTCCTACCAGAACAACAAATTAAAGAAGAGGAAAACTGGTCTCTACTTTCTTGAAAGTTTTAAAAAGAAGATCAACAAGGAGGAAGTCAAATTTTCACTATTTGCAGACAACATGATACTCTAGATGGAAAACCCAAAAGATTCCACCAAAAACTGCTAGAACTGATCCATGATTTCAGCAAAACTGCAGGATATAAAATCTGTGCACAGATCAGTTGCATTTCTATACACCAATAATGAAGAAGCAGAAAGAGAAATCAAGGAATTGATCCCATTTATAATTGCCCCCAAAATCCATAAAAAACCTAAAGAGGTGAAAAATCTATACACTGAAAACTATAGAAACTTATGAAAGAAATTGAATAAGACACACACAAAAAAATGGAAAAACATTCCGTGCTCATGGGTTGATAGAACAAATATTGTTAAATTGTCAATACTACCCAAAGCAATCTATATATTCAACGTAATCCCTATCCAAATAACACCAGAATTCTTCATAGAGCTAGAAAAAACAATCCTAAAATTTGTATGGGACCAGAAAAGACGCTAAATAGTCAAAACAATACTGGAAAAAAAAAAAAAAACAAGCCTCGAGGCATCACAATTCTGGACTTCAAGATATATTACAAAGCTATAATCATCAAGACAGTATGGTACTGGCACAAAAACACATACATCAATGGAACAGAACAGAGAACCCAGAAATGGACCCACAAACGTATGGCCAACTAATCTTTGACAAAGCAGGAAAGAATATCCAATGAAATTAAGACAGTCTCTTCAGCCAGTGGTGCTGGGAAAACTGGACAGCAACATATAGAAAAATGAACCTGGACCACTTTCTTACACCATACACAAAAATAAACTCAAATTGGATGAAAGACCTAAATGTAAGACAGGAAGCCTTCAAAATCCTAGAAGAGAAAGCAGGCAAAAATCACTTTGACCTCGGCTACAGCAACTTCTTACTCAATATGTCTTCAGAGGCAAGGAAAACCAAAGCAAAAATGAACTATTGGGACCTCGTCAAAATAAAACGCTTCTGCACAGTGAAGGAAACAATCAGAAAAACTAAAAGGCAACTGACGGAATGGGAGAAGATATTTGCAAATGACATGTCAGATAAAGGGCTAGTATCCAAAATCTATAAAGAACTTATCTAACTCAGCACCCAAAAAACAAATAATCTAGTGAAGAAATGGGTAAAAAACATGAATAGCCACTTTTCCAAAGAAGACATCCAGATGGCTAACAGACACATGAAAAAATGCTCAACATCAATCATTATCAGGGAAATACAAATCAAAAGCACAATGAGATATCACTTTACACCTGTCTAATATTAACAACTCAGGCAACAACAGATATTGGTGAAGGTGTGAAGAAAGAAACACTTTTGCACTGCTGGTGGGAATGCAAACTGGTGTAGCCACTCTGGAAAATAATATAGAGGTTCCTCAAAAAATTAAAAATAGAACCACCCTATGATACAGCAATTACACTAGAAGGTATAAATCCAAAGGATACAGGTGTGCTGTTTCGAACAGACACAGGCACCTCAACGTTTATAGTAGCACTATTGACAATATCTGAAGTATGGAAAGAAACCAAATGTCCATTGACAGATGAATGGATACAGAAGATGTGGTATATATATATACAATGGAATATTACTTGGCAACCAAAAAGAATGAAATCTTGCCATTTGAAACAATGTAGATGGAACTAGAAGATATTATGCTAAGCAAAATTAGTAAGAGAAAGATAAGTATCATATGACTTCACTCATATGTGGAATTTAAAATATAAAACAGATGGACATAAGGGAAGGGAAGCAAAAATAATATAAAAACAGGGAGGGGGACAAAACATCAAAGACTCTTAAATACAGAGAACTGAGGGTTGCTAGAGGGGAAGTGGGTGGGGGGATGGGCTAAATGGACAAGGGGCCTTAAGGAGGACACTTGCTGGGATGAGCACTAGGAGTTATATGTAGGGGATGAATCACTGGATTCTCCTCCCGAAATCATTATTGCACTATATGCTAACTTGTAAAAAAGTAAATAAATAAAATTTTAAAAATAAAAAAATAAAGGTACCACTTGAAATCTCAAAAAAAATTTTAATTTAAAATTAAAAAAAAAAATCATTGTTGCTGCTGAATTTTGTTGTTTTCTTTAGGATCAACTAATTTGATCCTAAAGAAAACAATTGCTTTAATTTTATAGCTTTAGATTAAATTTAATAATGTGGGCACCTAAATCTTGTCATTTTAAATACACTCTTATAAGTCTCTATTAATATTATTACTCTGTTAAAATCCTTAATAAAAAACTGATTTTCAATAAATAAGTAAATAAATGGAAAGTACGTGGTGAGCAGAGACTACTATTTGCAATTTACTAGAAAGTTGACTAAGCAATTTCTGACTCAATAGTTTTTCCATTTCTATGACTTCCACCAAACTGTTCACCAAAGTATAAAACACTTTAAAAGTTTTATTTATAATATGTTTTATATATACTGTATGTATACACAGGTATACAATTTTCCCTACTGTATGTATTATAGGAAATTTAAAAAGTAAAATGCATAACCACTGATGTTTAGTAACTTTCTTTATAAAGAAGTTTCTTGGGGCGCCTGGGTGGCGCAGTCGGTTAAGCGTCCGACTTCAGCCAGGTCACGATCTCGCGGTCCGTGAGTTCGAGCCCCGCGTCAGGCTCTGGGCTGATGGCTCAGAGCCTGGAGCCTGTTTCCAATTCTGTGTCTCCCTCTCTCTCTGCCCCTCCCCCATTCATGCTCTGTCTCTCTGTCCCAAAAATAAATAAACGTTAAAAAAAAAAAATTAAAAAAAAAATATAAAGAAGTTTCTTGAACATATTTCAGTAGGTAAGTATTTTTCTGTCATAATGTTAAATAAGAGCAGGGTCACCTGGCTGCTCAGTCAGTAGAGCATGTGACTCTTGATCTCAGGGTTGTAATTGTTTGTTTGTTTTCAGGGTTGTAAGTTTGAACCCCATGTTGGGTGTAGAGATCTCTTAAAAAAATAAAATCTTGGGGGTGCCTGGATGACTCAGTCAGCTAAGCCTCCGATTTCAGCTCAGGTAATAATCTTGTGGTTTGTGAGTTTGAGCCCCTCGTTGGGCTCTGTGCTGACAGCTCAGAGTCTGGAGCCTATTTCGGATTCTGTGTCTCCCTCTCTCTCTCTGCCTCTCCTCTATTTGCGCTCTCTCTTTCTCAAAAAATGAATAAACATTAAATATAAACTTTTTTATACAAAATCTTTTTTAAAATGTTAAATAAGATCGTATATATGAATTCAAATCTCATAATTCTTTATTTTTTTTTATTTTCAAAAGGTATATTTGGTTTTTTTCTTTTAAAGTTTATTTATTTATTTTAGGAGAGAGAAAAAAAGTGCATGTGAGTGGAGGAGGGGCAAAGAGAGAGGGAGAGAGAGAATCTCAAGCATGTTCCTTGCTGCCAGTGCAGAGCCTGACACAGGGCTCAAACTCATGAACCTCAAGATCATGATCTGAGCTGAAATCAAGAGCTGGACACTCAACCCACTGAGCCACCCAGATGCCCCTCAGAAGGTATATTTGGGGTTTCTAATAACAACTTATGAATTTGAAATAAATAGAAGTAATGCATACAACAAAAACAGAAAACCCTTTAAAATAATCAATATTTTTAAAGAAATAAGAGAAGATTATATATATATATATATCCATGAAATAAGAACAGGAAGCCATGAAAAGAAGAACATGAGAGAATTTCCTAGAAATTAAGCCAATTTTTTTTTTAAGTAATCTCTATGTCCAACATGGGGCTCGAACTCACAACACCAAAATCAAGAGTTGCATATTCTACCAACTGAGCCAGCCAGATGCCCCTCAAATTTAAAAATTTTAATAGTAGGATAGGCAAATAAATCTGGGCAAATCTCCCAGAAGATATTCCAGAGGGAACAGAGAAAACCAAGGGGGAAAAAATTCTCAAAGATATAACACAAGAAACTTTCTCAGAACAGAGGCACATGAACCTCTAGGAGAAAAAAGGTCTACATCATGTATGAAGAAAGACTCTTACCAAGGTTCATTGTGAAATTTTAAAACACCAGGATTTAAAAAAAAAAACATTATTCAGTAGCAATGCCTTCAACATTGTCAAAGAAAATTATTTTCAACTAAAAATTGTATACCTATTCTATCAATTAAATGTAAGGTTAAATTAAAGTCAATTGAAACATGCAAGAATTTAAAATTTTTCCTCCTATAAACTGCTAGGAAGGTAGTGGATAATATTCAGCAACATGGGAGAAAGAGTAAGACATGGATTTCAGAAAGCAAAGATTCCAACACATGAGGACAATGAAGGGAAATCCAGGTTAACAGCTACGCAGCAGACTAGAAAGCAACTAGTCTAGATGGAAATAAGAGGAAAGATGGCTTTAGCAGGTGTATCTCAGAGTGGGAGCTTGAACTAGTGTTTAGAATTTAGAATTGTGTTTCAATATATTGTTTTATAATTGATAAGTATGTGACAAAAAAATAGTAATGAATACATAGAAAATTAGAAATTTTTAAATGAAACATTTATTAACCCCAAGGAAAATAAAAAGTTGAATGAAAAAGGAATCTACTTGTTTCTGTAGTCAACAATGACTTTATAAGATCATGATTTTCATAAATTTCATTACTGGATTAACAATATTATATAATTATTTGGGGAGTATGAAGGAGAAGAAAAGAAGCAGAGGAAAGTATAAAAGAATTAAAATCTCCATCCCATTATAAAAAATCAATAGGTAGTATCAAAATATTAAAACTTGAGATTGGTAGGAGATGCAGGAGGGTCAGAAACTGATAATTTTCTTATAAAAGCTTTGAGTTCACTTTGAGGGCATTGGTGCGTGGGTTAATGCATTACCTTAATAAAAACATAATTTGATTTTCCAAAAAGTGACTAACTGCGGAAATAGTCCGGTGTGGTGACACAATGGGAGGCAAGAAACTGAGGTCTAATCCCAGCTCTGCCAACTCCAAAAAACTGTGGCCAAGTCTCTTTACTTTAGTTTCCTTATTTAAAGCCAGGGCTTTAAATATTTCTCTCAATTTTACACTTACATGCTCAAATCTGCCCATCTTCAGTGAGGCTATTTCTTGTGTCTCCTTTACAATGATTCATCGGCTAATCAGAAAAACTCCCAAGTGAACAGCTTCTTTTCCAGGATCCTAAACAGCCAGAAATAAATACATTCTTCTCTGACCCAGAGACTTTACGTGCTAGAGAACTACAAGAAATACAGCATTACCAGGTAAGAAGAATGCAGTGTTCTGACAAGATCTTAATTGACTCACTAAGTTATGGAGATTTTAGGCAACAATTTACCCTGTTCTTAAATTTTAAAAGTAGTTGCCATAGCAACTCCTAGACACAGCATATGGTATGTCTGGTACCTCCAAGATAACAGAGCAGATTCTTGATGAATTTTCCTTACAATATGTTGTGAACTTCTTGTACTTTTTAGTGTTTCAGTGGGCAATGTTATAAGGTGCTAGTATTTGTTATTATCTATTTATTTGGGAGCCTATCTTAAAGCATTTTTCATTCGGAAAAACCAAACTTTCAATGCTTCTTATATCCCTTAATATCTTCTCTTCATTTAAAAAAAAAACTACAAACTAGTAGAAAAATAATCAAATGAATAGGTAATCATAAAAAAATGTAGAGAATAAATCATATAGAAAATGTCCTATTCACTTATAGGGAAAGGAGGAAACATTGGAAAATTAAGCTAGATACTATTTTCCACTTATCACATTGGAGGAATAGCACAAATTTAAATTGGTACTGCCATTTTGGTAGGTAATTTAGTATTACAAATCCAAAGCTTTTAAGATGTTCTTGACATTTGACCTTGGAATTTCCCCACTACTGGTCTATTCTAATGATTCTTTTTTAATACCCAAGATCTCAGTGGAAGAATTATTTGTAATAGTTAAAAATTAGAAATAATCTTAATACACAGTAAGAGGAGATTTAAAATTAAAAATTATGTAAGCATTCTCCTCTTATCAGGCATTTAGATTTGATGTAATGTTTTCATAGTACACATTTTACTACTGTAAGCTACGATATATTTTTATTGTAAGTTAGGGCACTATTATAAACTATAGCACATATAAGTACTATGTATACATATATTAAATAAAAAAACAGGTTCTTAAAGAATACTGACAAAACATAAATGTCAATTTATACTGTATATGTAATATACTGTATGCAGGCAACCATAGAAGAAAGCACAGAAAGATACACACCCCCCAAAATAAAAGGGCTATAGTGGACCCCCTAAACTGATCCCCAGTGAGTCCTGCCCTTGTATCATCCCCTATCCTTGAATGCAGACAGAACTGATCACTTGCTTCTAACCAATAGAGAATGGCAAAGGCGATGGATGCAATATCACTCTCATGATTATGTTACATTATATAAGACTCCATTTTAGCAGACTGGAGAAGAGAAAGATTATCCTGCTGGCTTTGAAAATCCAAGCTGCCATGTGGCAAGGAACTGTGGGCAGCCTTTAGGAACTACAAGCAGTTTCTAGAGCCTGAAGGGAACCTCCCGCCAAAAGTCAGTAAGAAGCCGGGGCCTTCAAGTCCTACAGCGGCAAAGAAGTGAATTCTGCCAACAATGTGAATGAGTCTGGAAGCAGATTCTGCTCTAGAAGGACTTCCAGATGAGAACACAACCCAGCCAGCACTTGGATTCCAGCCTGGTGAGACCCTGAAGTAGAGAACCCAGCTATGCTGTGCCAGCATTTCTAACCTACAGAAACTGTGAGGTAATAAATGTGCGTTGTTGTTCTAAGCTGCTTTGGTGGTAATTTATTATGCAGCATGGAAAACCAATAGAGTGGCTGTCTCTAGAAAGTAGCCTTTTTTTAATAATAATTTTCCTTTCTTATTTGTACTTTGTTACATTTTCTAAAATGTTATAATAAAAATTTCATTGCTTTTAAAATCAAAAGATGTTATTTTCAACAAATCATCTGGAAACAAAAAGTTAAGTATGCTCTGCAAATTTTTAACTGGTTTTGAATTTGGCAAAAGAACATTTTTTAAAGTGTACAATGAAAATATAGCACCAAGATTACCCCAGATTTCTATTTTTTAAATGATCTTAACAGAATATTTTATTTAAATCATGTTAACATAGAATGTTTCTGAAATTTTAAGCTTTCTATATTTAATAATGCCTGCTGGGAGAAAAAAAAAAGAAATCATACTTTTAAATTTTTCTTTCCAATTTTGACCATGATTTAAAATGGAAAAAGTTATGTTGATTGTGGCTAAATGTTCTCATTTTTATAGGCCATTATGCACTTTAAATTCACTGTTGGCATTTTAATTTCATTTTACAAAATAAATCCCAACTGACAACAGAATAAAGCAAATTCTAAGTCAACTAAGCGAAAAAGTGTCACTGCAAACAGAAAGAACTTTGCAAACTGAAGCAACATTTCATATGGCTCCTGAACCTAAATTTCCAAAGTTTCAACAGGAAAAAAAAGTGTGTATGTGTGTGTTGGGGGGTAAGTATTGACAAATGAGACTATCTCCACAACTTACTGTCTACAACATGACATTACTATTCAACTGTGTGCGTTAACATAAATTTACTATTGTAGGAAGTTTTTGCCCAAGGAGATGAAAATTGCAATAACTGTAGCTTGTTTCGGGAACTTGCCAAAATTCCATTTATCTGACCGCTAGACTGCCCAACTTACTATCATTAGAATAAAATATCCACTTCTCAAGACAATGGGTAATGTGATTAAGCTCCTCATATGACTATTTACCTTAAAGATTTGCTTGCTGTATTTATTAACATGAAACTGTTATATCATGAGTTTTGCCCAGGCCTGATTGAGCATTAAAATCTATCTTAAATCAAACCCATAAAACTTCATAAATAAACCACTGTTACTTTCTCCCTGAGACATATTTCTAAGTCTTTGTTAAGGTAGTAATCTCCCATACTGCAGTAAACACAAACATGACTTTGCTTTATCAACAGGCTATTTTGATAGCATTTTATGGAGTCAATATTCAACAATCTTTGCAGTTCCATAAAAATACAGTAGAAATATGCTCACCATAGTGGCTTAGCCATCCACAAGGAAAGAGTGCTCCTCAAAGGCCCCTTAAGCCTCTTCTTAAAAAGTCTCCAAGATAATAGTGTGGACGTAAGTCCACTCTGGGTTTAAACCTCAATTCTTTTCTTTCTTTTTAATTTCCTTAAATGGTGAGTTTATTTTGACTCCTCTGATTATGAAACCCTTTCTAGGAATTCTATGATTATCAGATCAGATTTGCAAAATTTTGCCCTGGAAAACCTGACTAATTACTAACAATAATTACTATTTATCTTTGTTCTTTTTTTGTTGTGAGAGAAAAGTAATAGAGAAGAAAAAGGGCGTAGGTCCATGATAAGACCATTCATTGAGCTGTCCTGGGAATGGAGAATTTCTGAAAATTTCTTCTCAGACTGGTGTCCTTTAGACAAACTCTACCCTTGGTCAAGTATGAAAACATCATGGGAATTCCCTTTAGTCCTGAGAAGTCCCCAAGATTCTGGTTCTGAGTCAGATTTCCTCTTACCCTTTCCCCCTTTCCATCCACTAGGAACTAGAAGTTGAGTTTTTAGTTGCTGTTAAAAAAAAAAAAAAAGAAAGAAAGAAAAAAAGCTTTTTTCCACCTTTCTGTGTAGAGGGAAAAAAAAACAAAAAACAGTTCTTCCCTACTGTTTTTCTTTCCTGTGTGTCTTCTTTACTAGTCTGACAGAATACTTCTGACACTTCTGGTCACCAAGCATCTGGAGGTTTTTCCCCCACACTAAACAATTCTCTGCAACACCAGCTAGGTGTTTTACAATGTAACTGAATTCTGACATTGTCAACCCAGAGATAGCGTCAGGTTTCACAGGTCAAGGGCTCAGAGCCATAAGACTGTCCCATCCCTCCCCCAGCCCAACACACACATACACACACACACACACACACACACACACACACACACACACCAGATGCCAATTGCAAGCCCTGGTTCACCCCTGTGCTTCTGACCTACCAGCTGTAAATCAGAGCTTCCACAAACCCCCTCCTTGGGTTCAATTAATTTGCTACAATGGTTCACAGAACTCAGAGAAACATTTACTTACTACAGGGGCCCAAGAGCAGCCAGCCCCAAGCTGAACCACTTTGGCATGAAAATCACTGAGCCAAAGGCAATTGAGACCCTAGAGACCCAAAAGAAATTTTGCTTCTCCCTTAACTATATAGAAGGATCTAAATTGGGGTCTTTTTCAGAATAAGAGTTACTAGCAGAGATAAATTTTATCTGAGTGACCCATCTGTATGGCAGGGCAAACATCTAATTACCAAACATCTGCTTTTCTTATTGCCCTATTAATTACATTCCTTTCCTCTGAAGTCCCAGACCCTTTAGTTCAGAATGATGTATATACCTCATTTTGCTTATCTTTGGAATTTTCACACCTGTGTAGATTTCCCTTATGTACACTATTAAATTTGATTTTCTCCTGCTAATCTGTCTTATGTCAATTTGATTCTTGGTTCAGGGAGAAGAACCCTTGCAGAGGACAGAAATTCTTGACCCCAACTGTATGTTTACCAGTTTATTAAAGGATATGATAAAAGATACAGATGAAGAGCTCGATGAAGAGATACATAGGGCAATCTCTGGGAGGGTCCTAAGTCCAAGAGCTTTTGACCCTGTGGGCTTGGGGTGTATCCTCCTGCAGGAGTTGATGTGTTTACCAGCCTGGAAGTTCTTCAAACCCCATACTTTTGGGCTTTTATGGATGCTTCATCATGTAGGCATTATCAGTCATGAACTCCATTTTCAGCCTTATTTCCTTCTCAAAGGAATGGGGGGAATGAGACTGAAAATTCCAAGCTTCTAGTTACGGCTTGGTCTTTGTGATGACCATCCCTCATTCAGGAGCTATTCAGGAGTCCACCCAGTCACGTCATTAGAACGAAACACATTCCTATCCCCAGGAAATTACAGACATTTTAGGAGCTCTGTGTCAGTGACAGAAGACAGAGACTAATATTAAAACAAGAGATATTCCTAGTGTTCTTATCACTTAGGAAATCACAAAGGTCTCAGGAGCTCTGTGCCAGGAAGTGGGGGCAGAGACCAATACATATTTTCTATTATATCACAGTTGGAGACAGCATGGCTATTGGACTAGGGATCTAATTCACAAAATACATGAGCAGCAATTTTGACTGTTCCCAGATGCTCATGGATTAGACTCAGTCTAAATCTATGTCATCTATTCTGGGCTGGACTCCTCAGGTGCATTTGTGCTACATCTCAAATTCTTCTGCTTAAGTAATATAATTTCACCAATATAGAATTTATAGTGGCCACTTTGGTAAGCTTTAGAGATCAATAAAATTGCTCACTGAATAAACATCATAGAACAAAACAAGAACAAAATACTAAGTGCCCATGGTCTGCATGTTTTTAGTGGTCTGAGGAAGCATGCCAAAAAAATTCATATTCCAGAATTGCCTTATTAAGAGATTGCTTAGCCAAAGCAAAATAAAAATTTGAAGAACCTAAAACTAGCTCTCTTCAAGACACCTCAAATCTCACCTTGAAGTGAAAGATTTTTATCTATTCTTCATCACCGGTTCTATGCTCCTACATATCATTCTGTTTCTATCTCTCCTTCTGACCTACATCCCCTTTTTTCTGGCCAGACAGTATAATGCCCAAAGCTCAATTACCTCTTAAAATTAATCCTCCCACAGGAAAATCCCTCATAGTTGATTAGATGGCCTTATATCATTTTAAGTGATGAGCCCTTGTCAAAGACTTCCCAAAGCCTAAACAAGATGGAAAAACATTTACAGAAGAATTTATTAGTATAGTTTTAGGAACATAAACTTTAGAGTTCCCAGATCTATAACAATTGGTTTATATATTTGTGAGAACCTCTGATGCAAAACAAAAGGATGGAAAAGGTAGAATGGAAAGACCCTGAGGAGAACTTAAAGACCCTAAATTTCATAGATAACCCAAGAACTTTAGAAAATCTGTAGACGTTGGAGAAGACTTTTTGCTCTCACAAAAGCATTTCATGTAGAAATAAACGGGACTCTAACTCAGTCCAATAGGCAAAGAAAAGAGAATCAATCCATTGAAGAGTATGGCAGTAACTCTCAGGAAGGTCCCAGAGGCACCAGCAGTTTTCAATTTGAACCTTACAAAATTTTCACATGAAATTACCCACCGTGGTTAAGACAAAATTCACCATATTATTCTGTGGTTGACAATGGGAGCTGGTAGAGTCAGCCAGATGGAGGTTTGACTTCTATGTCGGCCACTCACTAGAAGGGTGTCTAGGGACCATAAGGGCCAAGGACAGGCCACCCCAAGATGGGCCACATTAGCATAAAGGTTATTCTGACTTAAAAAATAATAAAAACCCTAAGGATTCAGGAAAAGCTCTTTACCTGCTCCCACCCTCCCCCCCCCCCCAACTGCCTAAAAGATTTTAGAGAACCTGCTCCAGGAAGAGAGCTATTACCATGGATAACTACATTATGATATAAACTACATTTAATAGACAGTGAGGAGCCTAGCAAGGTGACTTTGATCAAAGTCCTCTTTGTCCCATTGTTTCTGAGTGGCCCAGCAAACATTTGTTTACCAAACATTTATTCCCTTTCATCTTCCTCTAAATTGTATTTCTTTCCTCTGAAGCCCAGATCCCTACCACCTCTCTTTCCTTCAGGATAACATATATATATATATATCATTTTGTATATATATATATATATATATCATTTTGTATATATATATATATATGTATATCATTTTGCCTGTCTTTGGATATGTCTGACTGTCCATGTGTGCGTGGATTCCTAATATATATGCTATTAAATTTTGTTTTCTTCAGTTAATCTGTTTTATGTCAATTTGATTCTTTAGTCCAGCTAGAAGGACCTTGAAAGGGACATGAATTCTTGCTCCTCAATAGGACAACTTCTCAACTTTCCTCTCTTCTTTCAAGACACTACTAAGACTCCCTCAAAGTAGTGATTTTCCTTACTACAATAAAGTCAGCTGTGTTTTATTAATAGGCTATTTTGATGGTATTGGGGGAGAGGGACAACATTCAAGTACCTAACAGCTTGGTAGCTTTGAAACTGGTGCCCCATAGGGCTAATGAGGTTAAAACTGTCACCAGCAAGACCCCTAATCACCCCCCTTCTTCATAGGACTGTTAACCTCATCTTTTAGAGGCAAAAACAGGAAGAGATCCGGAGGCCTACACCAGTTTCAGCTCCACCACCACCAACTCACACCTGGGCAAACGGATAATGGAGTGTCCAACCGTTACCTCTACCTCATTATAATGTTAAAATCTTCACCTGGGGGAGGGAACACAAAAATAACACAAGTTTTTTTAACATAACATAGGATGCATGTATAGGCATGTTTTCTAAGTATGCCTGTGCAACCTTATGCCTACTGTTACATGAAATGACAAAACTACACTTTCTGAATATTTATCCGAACCCTGAATAAAAGGAACCCACTCACTCCCCCTTGAGGAGTCTCAGCTTTGAAAGGTTTTCCCATGATCTATTTATTTGTTGCAAATAAAGTTTCCTTTGTATGATGACACTTGGTGCAGTCTCTACCTGTAACTCACCAAGGCATGAATTCATGTTAGCTCAGTTACAGCATGTTTTAGCAAAATAGAAGCATATGATGACACAGCAGAAGACCCTGAGCCAAAGCTAGCCATTACATTTCTAATGTTCAGGCATCAGCAAGATAGACCTAACTTAAATCTGAAGATAGAATTAAAAATTTTTTATTGAATAAGAGAACTCAGTATAATTGAATCAACATGTTTGCCTATATATGATATATATTCTAGGAGTAGTAATTTTAGATGCTGAGCAAAATTATCTGTACATGGGATGTAAAGGTTCTTCATAAGCCAGCTCATGTAATTATTATGGGAAAGTGAATGGATGAATACATAAATAGCCACAATGAACTAAGCACTACAGGTGCACAAAGATGGTGCTTCAAGGTCCTAAATGAAAGAGTTTAGGAAAATAGGCATTTCTTTCTCTGGTGCCCATTTTCTTTAGAAGATGCTTATACAAAAGTTTTCTTGGAAGATTAAAAAAAGAAAGATGTTCCTTTTGTTGTTGTTGTGTATTTATTTTGAGAGGGAGAGAGAGAATCCCAAGCAGGCTTAGCACAGAGCAGGACACAGAGCTCGATCTCACAACTGTGAGATCATGACCTGAGCTGAACTCAAGAGTGACATGCTTAACAGAGACACTCAGATGCCCCCCAAAATTTTCTTTGATAATCGGAAAAAGAGCTCTCAGTTCTTCTAAAAAAGTGAACTAGTAACCAATCAACCCTGGGAAAATTAAAGAAGCAAAAATAGGAAAACTAATAAAAATAAGAGGTAGATGAGGAAACAAGAAGAAATAGTAGGGTAAAAGGAATGTAGTTGTGAACTAGGTGGAGAAGTGTGATTGTAGCCTAGGGCAGAGAGCAGTGAGGAGGCCCAGAAAGGCAAGTTTAGGAAGATGTGTCAAACTCAGCCAGACAAAGAAATCCACATCTTAGAAGAAACTCACTATACTCCATTGGGGCGGGGAAAGGCCATCGGTTTTAAATGCTAGGAAGGGGAGAGGGAGGACAGTTTATGGTGGTTAAGCTAATTAAGAATTGAAAAGAAGAGCACCTGGGTGGCTCAGTCCGGCCTCCAACTTCAGCTCAGGTCACGATCTCACGGTTCTTGAGTCCAAGACCTGCATCCAGCTGTCTGCTTGTCAGCTCAGAGCCTGCTTTGGATCCTGTCTCCCTCTCTCTCTGCCCCTCCCCTGCTCTTGCATGCTCTGTCTCTCTCTTTCAAAAATAAACATTAAAAAAAAACCAAATTATATGTATATTTTAAAAAAGAATTGAAAAAATCTTTTAGTTTGTAAACTGTAGGGGAAGCAAAGTAATAAAGGATAGAAGGAACTCTACCCTTCTGAGTTCTTGGCTGAGACACCCCCCCCCCCCACCTTGTAAAAAAAAGATTAACAGAAGAAAAACAAACAAGTTTAATAGCATGTATGCCTCCTGTATTCATGGAAGAGACTTAGGAAAACTGAGTAACTCTCTGTAATGGCCCAAGCCATCACCTTTAATGCCTTCTTCATCTAAAGACTAAAGAAGATGTTGGGTGGAAGAGGGAGGCCAGTAATGGGAGGTTATCAGGAAAAGCGCAGTAAACAAGTGTATGGTTGTTATATAGACTTTTAAGTCTCTGCCTTCTCATTGGTAAGAGTTTCTAAAGATTTAGTATCCTCCTTTTCCTGGTACTGAGAAGGAGACACCCTTACAAATGGACATTTCCCTTATAAATGTAAATTTCCCTCACAAAAAGTCAACTTCTACTCTGTTTTCAGGAATATTCCTGTGTCTGCTGTTTCTTAAAAATAATCAGCTCAAAATAATCCTTATGTCAAAGAAGAGTATTTTAGAATGACATATTCTGCTCCCCTTCAATATAATTGGTTAAAACAAGCTCCTTTGTTTATCAGTCAAGAGAGTCCTCAATCAGGTCTAGTTATTGCAAGCAGGAAGGGCGGGGCAGGGGTGGGATGGGGGTGGGGTGAGAGGGTGGTCTCTCAATCTGCACGTCCTTTATCAGTTTCAGATAGTTAGAACCAGTCACAGATGAAACACTATATAGTCAGTCAAGTTAATGGTAGAAAAGCCATTGTAATTATGTACAGGAACCCCACAAAAATGTGAGACTCCAAAAAGACAGCCAGGCAGTTGAGGTGTATATACCATCCTGAGCTAAGGAAAAGGAGAGGGGGTAAGAAGGCAGATCACAGGAAGATGAGACAAGGAAATATTTGGTAAAGAAAATTTGCCCTGCGACACAGGTGAATCTCTTGGTAGTTACCGGTGTTATCTCTGGTAACAATGCTCCTCCTGATATAGGCTCTCTTTCTAACGTAAATTTCCCTTGCAAGAGAGTAACTTCTGCTCTGTTTTCAGAGACGCTTCTGTTGTCTGCAATGTTGTTAGCAAACCCAAACCTGTGTGTGCACCCGGTGTGCATTAAGCCCGTGTCTGACACATTGGTTTTGAAGCTAAGAAAACTTTAGTGTTAGAAGGGCACCCCAATGAGAAGGCGGGGATCATTCCTAAAGCTGCCTTGCCCTGATGAGCCTAGGGATCACTTATATGTTTGGGGAAGGAGGTAAATACATAGGAAGAGCGTGAGGAATGTGTCTTGAAACCTTGTGGGCAGTGGGGTGCAGTCTGTGGTCTTTGAAACAATCTGGAGGTATGCATTCTTCCAGATTGTTAAATACCGCCAGGACCTGGTAGGTTAGATCATTTTAAGACCAATGTTATCATCTGTTTCCCATCAGATTCTTATAATCAATGTGCAACCAAGGGGTAGAGTCAAAGGGCAACGTTAACAGGGCTTAATTAACATAAAAAACATAATTAAGTCGGGAACAAAACAGAACTTGGAACTAAGTTAATAATGTAACTAATACACTATAGTGCTGCTTATGCTTTCAAAAGAGGTCCCAGTGGTGGGGTTTTGGGATGCTGGTGGGGGTTCAGAACCCACGGGCGGGAAAGAATTCTTGAAGACATCTTTGGTGCAAAAAAGGTGGGATTTTATTAAAGCACAGGGACAGGACCCATGGGCAAAAAGAGCTGCACTGGGGTTGTGAAGAGTGACTGATTATATACCTTCAGGGTGGGAGGGTGGCAGGGACAGCGTAAGTCTCTAAGGAATTTTGGAAGCAAGGTTTCCAGGACCTTGAGGTGCTAGGTGTTGTTAGGAAAATGCCATTTATTACTATTCAATAAAACCTCAGTCTTGAGACCCTTCAGAGGTATATCAGAGGCCATATACTTGGAGTATAGTTGCCAACATATACTTGGGGTTAAAGATGAAGGAGGTTTACAAAGGAATTTTTATGTGTTAAGGAGACTCACAGGATCCTGGGGAGGGTCAGGATAATGTTAAGGCAAGATTCCCTTTTGCCCCTGGCAAGGTGTCATCACTGAGGCAGCTGAACTCCTAGAGGAAGGTCATTGACCATTTCAAGGGTTTGTCAATGGGCTGTAGGCAGTATGGGAATTTAATTTTTCATTTGCCTTTGTTTCCCACATCACCATGGCAAGCACTTAAACTTCCTTACATCTATCTTGATGAGGGTGATATTAGGGCTCCAGGAAATGGAGTCTATAGATTTCTGTAGATTAGTCTATGGATAAGATTGCCTTTTTCTTGGAGTTTCCTAAGTTATCTGTAAACTGAAGGAGACTCCTGTCTTGGATGACTGTGATCTCTGTCAGTCAACAATTTGTTTTCTTTCCTTTCCCCTGTTCTTGGGTAGCCAAGAGTGTCCAAGGAATATCACACATATCCCACCTTGGAGGGGGAGGGGGTGGTTGCTGTTAGCCTGTGCTTTGCTCTCAGCTTGACCTATGCTCCCTCATCACCAGGAACCAAGCATACAGCCTCAGTTTCTCAAAATAATCCTTATGCCAGAAAGTGTATTTTGGGGTGTCATTTCTGCTCCCTTTCAGCTCAAAGGCCAGAATATTGAGACAGCTAAGGACATCAACCAACATATTGAGGCGCCCTGAATGGGTGGAAGGGTGGAGGCCAGCAGCTCGGGGTGGGGTGAAAGAATTCACCAAGGCAGAACAAAGGAGACACAAGTCTATGGAATACACTGGAAGGGAGCAGCAGGCAGTACAGCAAAAGACTGTCTGCCAGGAGGCAGTGGTGGAGAACTTTGGTTAAAGCCAGGAATAAGGAGGTATGGGAACATATGGAATTTTCCTGTTTTGGTACCTGTACCCAGCTTTGTTTTGTTTTGTTTTAAATGTCTATTTTTTTTTTTTTTTTAAACATTTTTTTTTTTTTAATTTTTTTTTTTTCAACGTTTATTTATTTTGGGGACAGAGAGAGACAGAGCATGAACGGGCAAGCGGCAGAGAGAGAGGGAGACACAGAATCGGAAACAGGCTCCAGGCTCTGAGCCATCAACCCAGAGCCCGACGCGGGGCTCGAACTCACGGACCGCGAGATCGTGACCTGGCTGAAGTCGGACGCTTAACCGACTGCGCCACCCAGGCGCCCCTTAAATGTCTATTTTTGAGAAAGAGAGACAGAGCACAAGTGAGGGATGGGCAGAGAGAGGGAGACACAGGCAGGCTGAAACAGGCTCCAGGTTCTAAGCTGTCAGCACAGAACCCAACATGGGGCTCGAACTCATAGACCATGAGATCGTGACCTGAGCCAAAGTCAGACACTTAACCAACCGAGCCACCCAGGTATCCCAGTACCTGTGCCTAGTTGTAAGCAGCTCATTGATCAGCTAGGGCCTACGGATACTTTGAGGTGGGTCACTTGATGAGCCTGTTTGCATTCAGATCACTGTGGGCCCTTTTACTTTATTCAGGTTTCCATTGCTCAAGCCCGTTGCCTAAAACTGGCCTCTACAATATAGTTAAAGTGGCAATATTGGGAAAGACATAAGAAGAACATAAATACAATAAATAGACTTAAATCAATAAACTTACAGAGATAATAAATAAATAAATTTAAAGAGATAAGGTGATAAATAATACCAAATAAGAACAAGTTATTTTTTAAAAAGAACTACATCAATACCTTAAAAGTGAACACTAGAGATTTACCAAAAGTATGACCAACATTAGCTCCTTAACAGTCAATTCCATCAGAGGGGGAATAACAGATGTAAGCACGTTTATTTTACTTCTCACCCAGTCATAGTGTGGTGTTAAGGATAATCGAGTTGGGAACTAAAATTTTGAAACAATTAGAATTGTGGGTCACAAACAGGATTGAGAGATTCTGTTTAGATCCTTTCTATTTCCCACTCCCTGTGTACCTTTAAAAAAAAGAAAAGAAAAGAAAGGAAAAGAAAAGGAAAGAAAAGAAAAGAAAAAGAAAGAAAGAAAACCCAAAAGCCTCACTGATGTGATGGGGAGGGGGCAGGGATTTTCTTCTAGTCTTCAAAGGCTGTTCCAGCTACTCTATAATTAAATTGGTATGAGACAGATTAACAGGAAAAAACTCAAATTTAATCTCATATGCATGGGAACCCCATATTCAAGAGAGATTTAAAGACAAAAAAGTAGAACGAGATACATATGCCATCATGACCTAAGGAACGGGTTAGGGGTCTGGATTGCAAAGGGCAAGAGTGCAATACACAGGGCAAAAAGAAGAGTAGAAATTTGGTAATTGGATGTTTGCCCTGCCATACAGATAGGTCACTCCAATTATCTCTGGTAATAACTCTTACTCTAGGTAAGACCCCCAATTTAGATTCTTCAAGGTAGCTAAGAGAGGGCCAAAAGTTTCTCTTAAGGCTCCAGGGTCTCAAATGCTTTCTGCTCAAAATTGTCCACATACTAAAGTGGAACATTTTGGGGAGACTTGTTCTAAACCTCTTAAATGACATCTATCTGGCGGGGTGGGGGGGAAGACTCTAGAATAGAAACTTTTGTTTTCCATATTTTCTACATTGAAAGCATAACGCTTTTGTAAGAAAAGAAAATTTTAGAAAAACAATCAGGGTTTCTTCTCCTCTCTTGGAAATGAGAGAAACCATTTAGTTGTAACAGTCTATTGATCACAGATTTTATCTAAACCTGCTGTCACTACGAATCAATGCCAAGTGAGCAATAGGTAATATTTCCCCATGCCCATATTTGATTTCTACAATTACATCCATCCAAACCAATATTCACACATTACAATGCACTAATGTTAAGAAAGCCTTGGCTTTTTTTGTATTATTTTTTTTTAATTTTTTTTAACGTTTATTTATTTTTGAGACAGAGAGAGACAGAGGATGAATGGGGGAGGGTCAGAGAGAGGGAGACACAGAATCCGAAACAGGCTCCAGGCTCTGAGCTGTCAGCACAGAGGCCGACACGGGGCTCGAACTCACGGACCGCGAGATCATGACCTGAGCCGAAGTCGGCTGTTTAACCGACTGAGCCACCCAGGCGCCCCTTTGTTTTATTTTTTGAACTGAACTCTCAGTATGTGCTCCACTCTACATAAATGATCCATAACAAAACCACACAATGCCTCTATATATAACTTCCTTTAAGATATGATTTGAAATGACTATGGTTGTTATTAGTGGAAAACACCAATAGGATTGCCCAAGGAAAATCTAGAGAGATACATAACAAATAAATCAAGACTATTACATAGGAAAAACTGTAGGTCTAATGACTCTGAACCACAATATACATGATGTTCAGGATTCTTTCTTTCTTTCTTTTTTAATGTTTATTTATTTATTTTTGAGAGAGAGAGAGAGCAAGCTGGGGAGGAGCAGAGAGAAAGGGAGAAAGGATCCCAAGCAGGCTCTGCTCTGTCAGCGCAGAGCCTGACACAGGGCCTGAACCCATGTATCATGAGATCATGACCCAGACCAAAATCAAGAGTCAGATGCTCACCTGACTGAGCCACCCAGGCGCTCTTCAGGATTCTTTCTTTAAAAAGCTTCTGATTCCCATGCAAATAATATGGATGTTGATAAACAGCAATATTGAACTACACCTTCTCTTTTCACCCTCCAATCTGGACATCTTTCAGTGTTCCCTATCTTAGTGACTGACATCACCATCCCTTCAAGACTAGAAGTCATCTATGACCCTTCTTGCCACCCCCATATCTATTCCATCCCCAAGTCTTGCAGGTTTGTCTCCCGAGTATTTCTCACATCTACCCATTACTGTCTCCACGGCCACCATTCTAGAGCAGGCTGTTACTGCCTCTGACCTGGACTACTGCAACCGTCTAATTTGGCTCAAGGAATCCACTGATTCATTCTTCAACCCATCCTCCAAACTGCAACCAGAGAGGATTTTTTTAAACTTTTTTTAATGTTTATTTTTGAGAGAGAGACAGAGTGCTAGTGGGGGAGGGGCAGACAGAGAGAGACACAGAATCCAAAGCAGGCTCCAGGCTCCGAGCTGTCAGCACAGAGCCTGATGGAGGGCTCAAACTCATGAACCTTGAGATCACAACGTGAGCCAAAGTCAGACGCTGAACAGTCTGAGCCACCCAGGAGCCCCGAGGATTTTTTATCTGATTCAAATATGATATGGCCCATTTCCTCCACATCTTACTGTCAAAACAAACAAAAAACACTTAAGCTAAAAACTTAAAAACCAAATATTTTCTTGCCGGGCAAGGAAACAAGAAATCTGGGCTGGGGCCAGGCACTCAAAAGTACCAGAAAGAACACACAGTGTTCCTACTAATTAGGCATCAAAAGCTAGCACTGTGGATTGGATAAAATGAGTCAATAGGTCTTTACATAATTGGTTAAAACAAGTAGACCCATTCTTTGTTCATCATGAATCAGAAGAGAGTCTTCAGTTAGATCCAGTAAGGGTCTTATGTCCTGGGGTGGTGGGGAGTGGGTGTCACTCAAATTCATGGTCCTTTATCAGCTTCACCTGCTTACAATAGCTGTGACAAAACATAAAAGTCAATTTTAATATCTCCTGTGCAAGTACTGCTATTTGAAGAAAATTTTCCTTTCACATTACTCCTTCATTCCCACTCCTAGTATTGCAGGCTTCTCATTATTCTATGATCTCATCATTTTACTTCCCCAGCCCCGTCATGGTGCTCTTTAAGCCCTGCCCACACTGGGCTTGAATTCTCTCTCAGATGCCTTGTGCTCCTCCCTCTTACTGTGCTGGTAAATACTGTTCTCATCACGCCACTACCCCTTTAGCTTTGTGAGGTTGGCATTCTTAAAATCTCAGCCCAACTGTCATTTCCTTCCAGTTTTCCCTGGCTCTCCACTCACTGCAGGTAAGACTCTTCCATTATACACCTGCCAAGAAAACTTGTTTTTTGTTCCTCAGGATACTTACCTCAGCTTATTTGATTCTTGGGTTTAGTTAATTAACATCTGTCTCCTCTCTTTGACTGACAACAGAGATTGGTTGCATTTTCTTTTGCTCACCATTGTGTCCACCAGTATCTTCTAAAATGCCAAACAGAATTGGTGCTTTAAAAAGTGATGCTCATTATTTCTTGAATGAGTGAATGAATGAATGAATGAATTGACAGGGAAGAATGAATCTATACTAGCTGGAGTTTGGGACTACAAGCTAACAGAAGTAAGAAAAATTTTATGAAAGCCTTAGCTTGTTCTTATTGTCATAAGGTTTAATTATGAAGATTTGAAGAAATTAAATCTGTAGTTTTTTTTTATCTTTTTATAAATTTTTTTAAATGTTTTATTTATTTTTAAGACAGAGAGACAGAGCATGAGTGGGGAGGGGCAGAGAGAGAGGGAGACACAGAATCTGAAGCAGGCTCCAGGCTCTGAGCTGTCAGCACAGAGCCCAACATAGGGCTGAAACTCATGAACTGTGAGATCATGACCTGAGCCAAAGTTGGATGCTTAACCAACTGAACCACTCAGGTGCCCCTTAAATCTGTAGTTTAAATAAAGTATTTGGTAAGATAGGAAAGGAAATGAGGAGAAAAAAAGAAAAGACACACAGTCTTCAATTATTTCCTTAAAGCAGCCATTAACTTAGACTCTTGATAAATCACTCTTGGACCATCCTACCACCTATGTTACCTTATGCCATCATTCTAAGTCACACTCTCAGGCACACAATGATTATACTTCAGTCTATAGCACCAGCCTAAATTCCCAATTTAATTATTTGTTGTCAGTTGATGTCACAATTTAGTGTTAATTAAATGTAGCTCTTTTTGTCCTTGTGCCTTTTGTTTCTAATAGCTGTAGATCCAAAGCCTATTCTCTAAAAACAGTTTCATGTAAATATGCTTTCATTAATTTAGTGATTATCTGATGCAAATAGACTTAAGAGAGAAAAGGGATGCCTGAAGGCATGTATAAGAACTAATGAGTGACGCTAAACCAACTGTAAAATAATGGAAGCTCAAAATGCTGTCCAAGTTTATAAAATATTTCCTTTGGAGAAGTATGTTATTATAGGAGGAAGTTAGAATATATACTTTATTAATCTATCATCTTCTAATACTTACTATTGTTATACTTGGACACATTTTAGAAATTGCATTACTATTACACATGACAGATTAAACCCAAGTTTATTCCAACTCTCTTGTGAATGGCAGTGTTTTAGTCCATTTGGGCTGCTGTAATAATGTATCACACTGAGTAGCTTCTAAGCAACACAACTTTATTTCTCACAGTTATGGAGAATAGAACTCCTGAGATCAGGGTGCCAGCCTGGTCAGGTGAAGGTCCTCATTCTCTTGAAGACCTCTCTTTGTGTCCTTGCATGGCTGAAGGGGCTAGGGAGCTCTGTGGGGTATCTTTTGTAAAAGCACAAATCCCATTCATGAAGGCTCTACCCTCATGACCTAACCATCTCCCAAAAGCCCACCTCCAAATACCATCATATTGGGCATTATGATTTCAACATATAAATTTGGGGGAGGGGGGGACACAAACATTCAGACCACCGCAAACAGTGAAGGAAGACAGCACACAAAGGCAAAGAGAACAGAAGAGCTAGACAAAAGTCTGGAAGCTGGAAAGAGATTACCAGCTGGCAGAGATTACCGTTTAGGGAAGTTAAACCTAGAGAACTCTGGTCTTGGGTCATCCATCAGATGCTGCTAAGGGCAGAGGTGCCATAAATAAAACAGAGAAACTAACTAAAACTTTATATATGACATGGTAATACCCAGAACTCCCTTCCCCCATTTGACTTCCAGAACACTGGCAGCCAACTTTATAACCTCCACGGCAAAAAACTGAAAGAAAGCGATCCACCCAAAAGACATAATCTATAGAAACTGTCACTTGAGGACCCTTCAAAGAAAGGATCTACATACTCCCTACCATTCTACACCAGGCAGTAA
This sequence comes from Prionailurus viverrinus, assembly GCF_022837055.1. Lineage (NCBI taxonomy): Eukaryota > Metazoa > Chordata > Mammalia > Carnivora > Felidae > Prionailurus > Prionailurus viverrinus. Next base: position 75,874,844 of record NC_062566.1, read on the forward strand.
ACTAACTCAAAATTTAGAACATCTTGTCAGCATTAAAGGGCATCATTCTCAAATGTGGACAACCAAGGTTTATTTGTCAAAATGCTGTCTCTCTTTCAAGTTCCTCTCAATGTCACTTTTTCCATAAAGATTCTCCCTGAGTCATCAGTTTATATGGCATTAACTATAACCTATCTTGGGTGCCTGGGTGGATCAGTCGGTTAAGTGTCCGACTCTTCGTTTTGGCTCAGGTCATGATCTCACAGTTCGTGAGTTTGAGCCCCATGTCGGGTTGAGCCACATCTCGGGCTCTGGGCTGACAGCTTGGATCCTGGAGCCTGCTTTCAATTCTGTGTGTCTCTCTCTCTGTCCCTCTCCCACTTCTCAAAAATAAACATTAAGAATAAAACCTCATCATGCAGTTATCCTACATGCTTTAACACTTGTTAGATGTATGCTCTCCTTGACTGCAGGTACATATCCACATATCCAGTTATTTCCTAAACAGATACTTAGATACCCCTATTTTCCTCACACTTCACATTTCCAAAACTGAGCTTGTCATCCTGCCTTCCAAACCCGTGTTTTCTGTCTCACCAAATGGCACTTCAATTACCCAATTACCTCAGTCAGAAATCTAGCCTCTTATCTACTACTTCCTATACAATCTTTCAACAAATTCTGCTCTTTCAACTTTTCATATGTATCTCAAATCTCTATCTTTACTCCCTTACTGAAAACACTTCAGTGGTTTCCCAACTACCTTAGAATAGAATCCAAACTCCTTAGAAAAACTGTTGATACCCTGCACAGTCTGACTTCTGCTTTTCTTTCCAGTTTCAAACACCCTACACTCTCTAGAAAAAGAAACTTTGCAAGACTTTTCCCCTCCGCTTGCAGTGCCTTTCCTTCCAGTCCTCTGACTAACTCCTCATCCCTTAGGTCTCAGAGAGGACTTCCCCAACAAAGTAGGTCAGGTACCCCTGTTATCCTTTTGCATGATAACCCATACATTCCCTTCATAGCACTGATAGTTAGTAGATAATATGTGTACTATAAGGTTATTTGTTTAATATATACTCCATCTATGACTCTGTAAACTCCATGAAAGCAAGACAATAGATGTTTTGCCTGCTATTGTATCCCTAGCACAGAGCCTGGTCTATAATGGGCACTTAAATATTTTTTCAATAAACAACTGAATATTTATTGGATGAAAAATATTGATTTTTAACTTACTTGAAAGCCCAATGCTGGTGGATACAGGAATGGAAAACATAATCACACAGCAGAGCCATTATCAAAATTGAATCTTTAACACATGGCAACAGAATGGATGTGAAAGACACATTGCAAGAAAGAGTGAAAGATGGATCTTAGGTCTGCTGATGATTCAGACCTAAGTGACTGGGAAAAGGAGAGGGCTACTCTAATAAGTAGGAAAGTTAGAGGGTTGTTTGGATAAAGAGATGGTGAATTTGAGTTTAGGAATGTGGAGTTGGAAGAGCTAATTCCATTAAGGTTGAAATTGTAAGTGTGTAATTGGGAACATAGGTCCATAACTCTGAAGAGAGGATGTGATTAGAGTTAAAACCATTTTGGAGTCTTTTTAGTGGAGACGATATTCCATCTACTGCTCTTTCAGGCAGATGTATACTCTCAGTGCATCCTGCACTTAGCTTTTGTAAATCTTCTCACACTTGTAAAGCTTGTTCAATGCTGGTCTTTCTCTACTTGATTGTAAGTTTCATGAGGACAGTATTGCTCTATCCTTAGGAAGGGAAACACTAGATTCCCTACAGTGTAGGGATTCTGGGAACAGGTAGTCAGGAAAACCAACCTTCAGGTTGCTGAATGGAAAAATGTTCCTTTTTCCAATGGCAGTAATGGCAGCCACACTAGAGGAATTTCCATAACACAGTGGCCCAGCATTTTTCCACCAAAGAAATGAACAAATTCTTTTAAATCACACAGTTGGCTAGTAGCACAGTTGTAATTAAGATTTATGGTTCTCTCGGGGCGCCTGGGTGGCTCAGTTAAGCGTCTGACTTTGGCACAGGTCATGATCTCACGGTTTTTGAGTTCAAGCCCCGCATTGGGCTCTGTGCTAACAGCTCAGAGCCTGCAGCCTGCTTCAGATTCTGTGTCTCCCTCTCTCTCTCCCCCTCCCCTGCTCATGCTCTGTTTCTCTCTGTCTCTCAATAATAAATAAACGTTAAAAAAAGATTTATGGTTCTCAATCCAAAAGCCTATCTCTCGTGTACAATTGCAACATGCACATCTACTAAATATCTACCTCAATCTACCATAATGTGAAACAGATTATCCCACTATCTCAGGTATATTATGGATATAAATTTGTCAATTTTAGTGTTGTTTTAAAGCTTTGAGATACAATTTGATATTTAGAATCCTAGACAGGCTTAAACTTTGAAAGTATCCACCCATCCAGTGATTTGCTGATTTCTTCTTTCTCTATACTTATTCACAAAGATTTATGTCTTGCCAACATCATTAAAATTAGTTCTGAATCCAAGTTGCAGACTATTTGATTATGTTATGTAAATACCACTCAAAGAACTTTCCCAGAAGTTTTAAACACCAGGGGCAATAGATAATCTTATGACTATTACAGCTGCTATTTACAGATAATATGGCAATGCTGTAAACTTATTTCTATATAATTTAATCTGATGAAACCGTATCAATAGTATCTCCTTTTATTAATGATTTTTCTCCTTGATTTCAATTAAATTCACCTAAACATGCACTTGAAGCATACAGGCACGTAATAATTATTTCCTGAAATGAACTGATAAGTACTATGTTACATGCTTCCCCGTTAATGAAAGATAAAACGATATGGAGCCTGCCTTTAAACAAAACTCTGAGATTCCTACCATTAACATTAATCCAAAGCTGAGCTACTTCTCATTCTGTTTTACTTTTTGTGAAGTGTGCTATATCGTGAAACCTAAAAATCAATGTTGAAAAAACTAAATTATACACCCACATGTATATAAATTATATAATTATTCACATGGTAGATTATTATAGAATATTACCAATTCATTTGCTACAATAAACTTTTTTTTCCAAAGAGTTATATAAAACACACATGGAATTACTTCATTTTTAGTGTTTCCCCCATAGTATAAATCATTTTTCTCTGCCTAAGATATCACTATCTCTCCAGCAGGCTAATCCCAGGAGGTTTAGCAACCACAATTACTACATTTAAATATTCCACATATCTGTCAAGACTTAAAAGAATTCTGTGGTGTCAGTTTAAATATAAATATATATAATTCTAGTTAATCATCACTTAAGGCGGTTTTGAAAACCACATTACTTGCTGCTGCAAATGTCAGTGTTAGATTGTCTATGTTGTGTAATGTGCTATAGTCCCACTCTCTTTATTGATTTATTGGTTAAGAAAATGTCCATACTGATTCTGCCAGACATAAGTGTTCTCTTTATCCAGAAAATACATAGTTTCTCACTGAGGTAAACTTGTCAAGATCATTTCGTCTAATCGTCAAAGAGAAAAGAACACCAGAAAAATCACTCTTGTGCTTTACATAGAGCTCAAAGTGAGGTTGGAAATCTCACATAAATATAGTATTTCAAGAAAATGCTAGGAAAACATATTACAAGCTTTTCATTTGTTTCCTCTGCTTCTGAAGGAAACCTTTATATTTACCAGTGACCGTACTAACGGTCAATAGCTTTCATTCTTCTTTTGCCTTTTAATGTAAGTGCAGATTTTGTGCATTTTGTAATTTCATCTTATAAACAGCTTCAATGACCCAGCAATGAAAATCAAGCATTTTGATGGTATAGTAACTACAGCTACATAATTTTACACTGGGATGGGTCAGAGGGTTGCTATATTTACCTTTAAGTTAGGTCTGTTCCTGTGTCTGTATTTATTTATCCTACTTGAATAGCGCTTACAGTGAAGATAAAAGTGTAATTATTTTTACAACAATGAAAGATTCAGGGTGCCAGAACCTAATATCCTAGTGCCCAGCAACCATAACTAGCACCAGTGAATAGCACTTCAAGGCTTTTAATCTCCATGACAACCTACCTTGCGTTATTCAATAAAATACCACTTTGCATGCATACAAACATATTCTTTATGCACACAGTCTACGTGTTAATAAATATCACCTGCACTGAACACCAAAAAAAAAAAAAACCCACCTTCCTTTTAAATAACTCTGAGTTCTCCCTGTAAAACTAATTAACTGAACTGAGAAAGAACCTAATTTATATCTTTACATCTATAGCACACCTACGTAATAAGCCAACCAAAAGACTTTCTGTAATAGATGTTGAAACTGATCCCTTCTTCAGTGTGAAATGCTATGAAGGCACTACCCCCAAAACCCACTTGGGTGCTGTATCAGTAATACTTTCTTGTGGTGAGTAGGTCATTTCACTTGAGACCTAGTTGTTGCTAATGTTCTTCTATGGGAAAAATATTCTGCTACAGGCTCAGCATTTTCTGTTTATTCTCTTCATCGTTAAGGACAATTCTCTAATTTCTAGGGTAAGACTGACAGGTTTGTTGATTGTTCGGGTTCTTGACATCTCCTTTGAGCTTTTGTTTATTTTGCTCCTTATAATTTTTTTGCAATCAAGAATAGATCAGGAAGGGCACCTGGGTGGCTCAGCTGGTTGAGCATTGGACTCAATTTCAGCTCAGGTCATGATCCCAGGGTCATGGGATCTAGCCCTGTGTCAGGCTCCTCACAGAGCATGGAGCATGTTTAAGATTCTCTCTCTCTCTCGCCCTCCCCCTAACTCACACACACACACACACTCTCTTTCTCTCTCTCTCTCTCTCTTTCTAAAAAAAAAAAAAAATAGAATAGATAAGGAAATATTGGAAGAGAAAACTTGAAACTTGCAGGGGGTGGTTTTCCCTGACCCCTTTACTTTCAGGTGAGGAGGTGGAAGATAAAAGTAGTATCTAAAATGAGATTTGAAAGTTTCTGTTGATTTAGTTTATCCATATTTCATTTTTTGAGAGGAACAGAATGCGTTTATTGCACAGAACCTTACTTTCTTTTTAACTTGTCAATCTAAGGTGACTTCTATGTAAATCTGAGGAGCATTAGAAGAGAAAGATCTTGGAAATCAGAGAATTTGATACATTGAATGTTCTGTCCAAGATAGATCACAATTTAATTTTTTTTAATTTTTTTAATGTTTATTTTTGAGAGAGAGAGAGAGAGAGAGAGAGAGCACAAGTCGGGGAGGGACAGAGAGAGACACACACACACAGAATCTGAAGCAGGCTCCAGGCTCTGAGCTGTCAGCACAGAGCCTGACACAGGACTCGAACTCACAAACTGTGAGATCATGACTTGAGCCAAAGTCAGACACTTAACCGGCTGAGCCACCCAGGCACCCCACAATTTACTTTTTAGATGCTGCTTTGTTTTCTTATGAAAATTACTCCTCCTTTCGTCTCTGGTTCCTTTTCAAAACGGTTTCTTTACTCTCTTCCCTACTCACTTAGCAGATTAAGGTATTGTTAACTGTTGTACAGAATACATAAAACTCTTCGCATATTTGGGGCACCTGACTGGCTCAGTCAGATGAGCATGCAACTCTTGATCTCGGGGTTGTGAGTTCAAGCCCCATGTGGGGTATAGAGATTACTTAAATACATAAAACTTAAACTTTCATATTTGGAAAAAAATATTTTGAATATAATAACCCCATCTAAGAAAACACTTACAAAAAAAGACACTTTAGTCCCAGTTTTCCTAAACTAAACTAATGTGGAAGCAAAACTTGGTACTTCTGTCTAGATAACTTCAAATAGGTTGTGCTCATAACATCCACAAGCCACTCATTTTGCCTTTGCCAGCAGCGGATGGCAAGTGTGTCTATTTTGCTGTCTTCTCTGTCACAATCACTTCAGGATCCTGAAGTTCACTCCACTCCTTATGTCAAGCAGTCAGTACAGAATCAGAAAAGCAAGTATGTGAATAATCTAACAAACATTTTATTAAAATAAATCAATTTATTTTCTTTGAATTTTATAAAACAACCAATTTCAGTAACATTTTTATTGTACGGTAAAACTGGATTGTTTTTCCTGAATGGACTGGTTACTTTGGCATATAAAAAGACTTTCAAGTGTCGTAATTATTATATGACAATGGGAGACAACCAGGCAACCTGTTTTTCAGGGCTCTGAGGGCTGAGGCAAATAGACAGATTTTATCAAATATCATGAATCTAGCATTATTGGGATTTGAGTAGGTCTCTAGCAATGGTGGCTTCTTTTTTGTTTTGTTTTGTTTTGTTTTGTTTTTTACATGACAGCCCCTGCCATTAGTCTTTGAGCTCCTTGAGAGCCAGCACTGTGTGTCTCTCCAATGCTCTCTGATTTCCAAAAGAGTGGCCACCACATAAAAAATACTCCCAAATGTCTGTTTAATCTAACCAAATTAAATTCCAAGTAAAGTCATTTTCAAGCACAACATTCTAATCATTAGGTTCTAGCACATTTCTTGCTTGATATTGGGTTAGAAGTCTTATGCATTTAGAAAATTTTAAATTGGTCCACTTAAGCAATTTCCAATCGCTTTGATTAGTGCATTAAAGCTGAATATCAACATTTCTATTTTTGTGTCTTTAAATATTGCTATGAATAGTAATAATGCATCCTCAGCAGTAGCCCCTCTCCCTGACACTACCATGGTGAGAAAAGCACTATACTAAGATCCAGTAAATCTGACTGAGAAGAAAATAGCATTTCTTCCACTATTTTTAAGTGAATATAAATTTTACAAAATATATCCAACAAAATAATTTTTATAAGCACAAAAGTCCAAAGGAAATGAAAATGTCATGAAATTTCCCTTGTCTTCAGGACCACCCCCTCAACCAAATAACAGCATTCTATTATCTGAAAAGTCACCAAAGAAGAGACTTTAGGTGATTAATTTTGTCACTTGTTTTAGTGGTTCACAACACTTGTGTATAATCCAAACCGCACATACGGTTAAATGTCAACTTACCTTTTCTGACCTAACCCTCAACAAGGCTAATAGATTTTTTATGTAAAGAATAAAATAATTCTCAGGCCTTTTGTGGCTTTGTTTACAGTGAGTCAAAGAATTGTGAGCTGCACTTGCTTTTCTGATTCCAGAATTCACTACCCAACCAGCCAGCAGTTTAATGTTTTAATTTCTAGTGAGCCCTTCACCAAGGTTGCCTGGGTCGGGTTTTACCAAGCTTAGTGATGTATGAGGGCAGGCCTGCTCCAACTCTTGTGTGTCTGTGGACTTTCTAGTTGTTTAGAGAGCCAACTAACTACTCCTGCAGTTCATATAAAGATCCTAGTCATATAAAGATATGGTGTACTGGTAAGCAGATTTTCTAAAACTAAAGCCCCATGTTTAATGTTGCCAATTTTCATGGTGTAAATTAAATGCTCCCACCATGTCTGATTTCAAGCTGCCAACATGAGATCACTGAGCAGGAAGTTGGGAAGAGATCTACGTACCTGCCTGCCTGACCCAGTAAGAGTCCATTCCAGCACTCCACAACTAGTTGCTGACTCTGTCTTAGGGATTTTTTTTTTTCTGATTATAAAAGTAATTGGCACACAAAATTGGAGATCATTAATGCTAAAAAGAAGAGAAGAAAGTACCCTACACTTCTAAAAGCCAAAGATAGTCATTGTTAATATGGTATATGGTACTAGTGTCTATAGTGACATGATAGTGATAGTTACATAAGTAGCTATCATAACTAACTATCATAACTAAATTACGAGGAATTTTTAAATATCTATGTTCATTCCAGTGTACCTTTCTGGAAACCATAGAAGTTTCGATATATGTCCAAACTGGAGTCACTCCTAATGGGAATATCAAGAAAAAAAAGACCTGGAACTCAAAAGGAAAAGGAACAAAACTGGCTAAGAATTAGTGGAAAACTTAGCAATGAACTCTTAGATAGCTAAAGCTGGAAGAAAAGAAGTCTCAGAAATTACAACTGTATTTGTGCATTTGTTAGCTCAAGGGAACTAAAGATGAAGGAGGAGCTGAAGTCATGTGCTTTGGCAAGATACCAGTAAGCAAAATATCAGATAACCTCATATATTGAGAAGTAGGCTTGAAAAACATGAGTCCAGCTAGGCTGAGTTAATTAAATAATGATAATTCAAAGATTTTTCTGTCTCAACCATCCAAGTAACTACAGATCTCTGACACCAAAAACATGACCCTAGGAGTGAGAATTGGCAGTTCTGAGTCATAATACCACAAAGAAAAATATGCTCTTAATATTGTCTGCAACATTGCAAAACAAATTTACAAGTATTTTGTAAAAGAATGCAGAAGGAAAGAAATCTTGAAGAGCAAAATGGTAATAAAAAGATGACAAATTTAAGGTATGCAAAATAGCATCGATATTCTCCTTCTTAGTGGTGGTTTTTTTGTTTTTGTTTTTTAGTGAACCTCAAAAACATTTACAAAGGATTCTATAGAGTCACCCATAATTAAGTTTCACTACCCATAGCTGTGAACTATGGAAATTTTTTAAAATTTAATTTTTATACTTGAACACTGCTTTTATTCATTTCACTTAAAATATACTCTTCCTTGAGGCACCTGGGTGGCTCAGTCACTTGAGCACCTGACTCTTGATTTCAGCTCAGATCATGATCCCAGGATTGTGGGATCAAGCCCCATATAGGTCTCCACACTGAGCATGTGGAGCCTGCTTAAGTTTCTCTCTCTCTGCCCCTCTCCCCTGCTCATACTTGTGTTCTCTTTCATATATATATATACATATATACATAATATATATACATATATACATATATATACATATATACATAATATATATACATACATACATGTATATATATACATACATACATATATATTATGTGTATATGTATATATATTATGTATATATATACATTCTTTTTTCACTAATATGCTTTTATTAGTGAAATTATTAATTAATTGTATAATATCTTTCTAAATTTTCACAGCCTGATACTAGCCCATTTTTGTAAATAAACATTTAAGTATAATACGCATAGAAAAGAGTACACAAAAAGTTAAGTGTTTAGTTCCATGAATTATCACAAAGCATATGTATCCTTATAAACAGCACCCAGATAAAGAAATGAAGATTTTAGGGGCACCTGGGTGGCTCAGTCGGTTAAACATCAGACTATTGGTTTTGGCTCAGATCATGATCTCACAGTTCATGGGTTTGAGCCTCGCATTGGGCACTGCATTGGGCTCAATGGCAGTGCAGAGCCTACTTGAGATTCTCTCTCTTCCTCTCTGTTTTCCCTTCCCCTGCTCATGTGCGTGCTCTCTCTCTCTCTCTCTCTCAAAATTAACTAATTAATTGAATTTAATTTAAAAAAAGAAATAAGAATTTTATTCAGTGATTAAATGGTACTGGAAAAACTGAATAGCTACATGCAAAAGAATGAATCTGGACCACTTTCTTACACCGTACACAAAAATAAGCTAAAAATGAATTAAAAACCTAAGTGTAACACCTACAACCATAAAACCTATATGTAAAACCCACAACTTGTAAAAGTACACAAACAATTGGGACTACATCAAACTAAAAAGTTTTGCATAGCAAAGGAAACCATCAACACAATGAAAAAGCAACCTACTAAATGGGAGAAGATATTTGCAAATGACATATCCAATAAGGGGTTAGTATCCAAAATAGATAGAAACCGAATTGTTTATTTTTGCTTTTGTTTCTCTTTCCTAGGGAGACATATCCAGAAAAATATCACTAAGGCCAATGTCCAGAGTTCACTGCCTATGTTTTATTTTAGGAATTTTATGGTTTCAAGTCTTACATTTAGGTTTTTTATCCATTTTTAGTTTGTTTTTGTGTATGGTGTAAGAAAGTGGTCCAGTTCCATTCTTTTGCATGTAGCTGTCCAGTTTTCCAATGCCATTTATTGAACAGGCTATTTTTTTCTCCATTATATACTTTTTCCTTCTTTGTTATAGATTAATTGACCATATGAGTATAGTATTATTCATGGGTTCTCTATTTTGGTTTCATTGATCTATGTTTCTATTTTGTACCAGAATCATATTGTTTTGATTATTGCAGCTTTGTAATATAATTTGAAATCTGAGATTGTGATAACTCCAGCTATGTGCTTTTTTCTCAAAATTGCTATTGGCTTTATGGGACTGGATTTTACTAACTGCTTTTTCTCCTGACTATGGATAACATTTTCCTGTATTTTTGTATATCTGGTGTCCTTTTATCATATACTGGACATTATGAAATTCTGGATTCAGTTATGTTTCTTTGAAGAATATTGATTTTTGTTCTCACAGGTAGTTAACTTGGCTACACTTAGAATCTCTGCCCAAATCTTTCCTCTTCCAGGGGCTACTTTTTCACCAGGTGTACTGGAGTATCTCTGGGACGTGTACAGTTTAGTGGTCAATCAAGGATTTGAGTGGAATTTATATACAGATCCTGAGTTTCACTCCTTTTGAAGCTCACTCTCTTCGAGGATTTCCCCCCTGATCTTTTGAGCTTCTCTGCCAGCCAAGAACTCTGTCTTCTTTTACCTTATGCCAGTAAGGTTGCAACTTACTGGTTGCAACCCACAGCCTGATACAGATTGGGATGTACCCTCAGTCAAAAGTACACATTCCCAAATCTCACTAGTTACAGTTCTGTCTTTCAAGGGTATGCTGAGTTCTTTCGTGTTCTTCAATACTTTTAAATGGTTGGGGGGTGGGAAGGGGTGTTAAATATATTTTGTTCATGTATATTATAATTGTTATCTGCAAGATTATTCTGGCTAAGTTACTCTGCTATTTCTAAAAGCCTAAATCTAATATATATTTTCATATTCTTTTTCTTCCAATTATTATTATATCATCTGGCTTTTTACATGGATATTTACTATGTGATGTGTTTTATGTGCTCTGATAGGTGTATTCATTATATCTGTTGGTTATCTGGATTCAGAGCCTTTAGTTTGATCTTCACACAAGAAATGTAAATGCTTTCAAGTCCTAACATTAGTCTATACAATCAGCTCAGTCTATAAAACCTGGCAAAGCATTATTAGAAGGTATAAAATCATTTGTGTTATGAATCCAAATGGAATCTCTTAATGAATTCAACTTATAACAACATAATTTAATTTAAATAATAGTTTATAGTCACAATCAATAACAAAAACATTTTCTTGTTTTTCTCATTAAAATTTTTTCATTCCTCTGATTTTATTTATTTTTATTTTTTTAATGCTTATTTATTTTTGAGAGAGAGAGACAGAGCACAAGCGGGGAGAAGCAGAGAGAGAAGGAGACACAGAATCCAAAGCAGGCTCCAAGGCTCCAACGTATCAGAACAGATTTTGATGCAGGGCTTGAACTCACAAGTTGCGAGATCATGACCTGAGCCAAAATTGGATGCTTAACCGACTATGCCACCCAAGCGCCCCTCATTCCTCTGATTGTAAAACATTGATTTTTGTTCTACTTCATAAATTTATGGAGAAGTGTTGTTTTTCTGTTTTACTTTTACAATCCTCAGTAAATTTTGGTATAAAAGCATTCAGTAGTGTTTCATAGTCTTTGAGGCAAAGAGTTCACTTTCCCACAGATCACATTAAGGTTTATGCAAGAAAGATTCAGCTAAAGTTCCTTCATTCATTCAGCAAATGTTTCATAAGTTTTTATTACATATAAAGCACTTTGTTAGGCACAAGAGATACTAGAAATAATAAGACACCATCCGGATCCTCCAAAGGCTCATAATCTATTAGGAAGGTCAGAGAAGTAATTAAAAATGACAACAAGTTAAAATGAGTACTACTGGTGATGAGTATTTTAAATATCATAAATTCACAGGAAGAATTTAATTCTGCATGGAGAAAACTAGAAAGTCTAGTTAAGGATCAACAGTGTGCATGAACTTAAAGAAATGACTGTGTTTGCCAGAAGCAAGAACTTGAGGAAAAAGCATTGCAAATCCAGGGCACTGCAAATACTTTTTCACAATTGAATACAGTAACCAAGTGGAGAAATAGTAGAAGGTGAGACTAGAAAGGTAGGCAGGAGTCAAATAATAAGAATAAGAATAATAACAATAATAATAATGGGTTTGAATTATACGTGGTGTACAAGTATATAAATTTTCTTCTGTGGATTATGGGAAGTTGTGTGAGATTTCAAGCGGGAGTAATGATCAGATTTGAGTTTTTGAAATACCACTCTGGCTGCAGACTGGAGAATGGGTTGTATCAGAAGTTAGCAAACTATCTATAAAGGGCCAGATAGTAAATATTTGGGGCTTTGTGGGCCATGAGGTCTCTGTCACAACTAGTCTCCTGTTGTAGCATGAAAACACCCATAGACAATAGGTAAATGAATAGATATGGCTGTGTTCCAACAAAAACTTTATTTCCAAAAAACAAAACAAAGCAAGAAACAGGCTGGATTTGACCCATGAGCTATACAGTTTGCCAACCCCTGGATTAGATGATGGGTCCCAAAACAACAAGATCAGTTAGGAAACAACTACAATAATCCAAGTGAGTTATAATGAGAGTTTGAACTACAGCAGTGGACATGAAATTACAGAGGAGACAATTCCAGAAACATTAAGAAGATAGAAATGGCAGGACTTGGTGACCAATTAGATATTGTAACTGAGGGGGGAGAAATTTGAGAGGACTCCAAAGTTTATGATTTAAATGACTGGAGAGATCATGTTTCCACCAATAAAAATGGGTGAAAAAATAGAGAATCATGGGGTCAGTGATGCAAATATTTCACCAGTTCCTGAATTACAGTTTTTTAATTATTGCAATACATTAAGTATTTTTAATCACAAAGTATATAATAAACATTTTAATAGAAAATTGTATTTTTCAAAAAAAAAGAAAATTGTATTTTTCCACTTAATCTGTAGAATCGTTATGAGAAATTAAATCTGTCCATTTAAACTATGCATGTGCTAACTCAGCAGTCCTGTATTACTTAGGTTCCCTTGATAAACAGAATACTTTAAGCTCTCTTGGTCTAACTTTTCCTTACAGTCTGCTTGAAATAGAGAATACTTACAGCAGTTTCAAATTTACATGAACTCAGTTTGAAAACACTTTCTCCCACGTCTTGGAGACCCCATTTAAACAAAATGCTGAGTTGATGGACCATAAATCTCACCCAAATGTGGCAATCCTTATATAAGTGCTTGGTCTCTAGCACTTTATTTTTTTTTTTAATTTCTTTAATGTTTATTTCATTTTTGAGAGACAGTGTGAGTGGGGGAGGGACAGGGAGAGAGAGGGAGACACAGAATCTGAAACAGGCTCCAGGCTCTGAGCTGTCAGCACAGAGCCTGACTCGGTACTCAAACTCATGAACCAGGAGATCATGATCTGAGCTGAAGTCAGATGCTTAACTGACTGAGCCACCCAGGTGCTCCGTCTCTAGCACTTTAGCATGAATGAACATCAGACCATGTGGGAGGGGAGTGTGTATGGTGTAAAACACAGAGAATGATACTCAGGAAGAAATAAAGCCCTAGAAAAGTAATCATTACACTATGTGTCCCACTCACAGAGATTGTAGTTTATGGAAGTCAGCTATAATTTATGGAACTATTTTATAAAGCCAGTTAGTATTTTATCCAACCTCTCTTCCTCTTTTGCCTTTTTTTCCCCCTGTTCTCTAATTCTTTTATTTCTCTTCTGCCTTACCTATCTTCTCCTTTTCAAATTTCACTGTCCCTCTTTTCATCTTTCCCTCATCTTCTTTATTCCTAGTCTTATTTTGAGCTCCTCTTCTTCACCCACTCAAACATATGTCTTTTTGAGGAGCTACCCCAGTTTTTTTTTTTAATTAACTTTCATAAACTAAGCATTTCCTTAATTGGAAAGAGACAGAGACAAAGGAGGAGAGAGAAATTGTTTTCATATTTTTTTGACCTAGAGCATGCTAGCTCAATAGAATAGTAACATTTAGGGGCGCCTGGGTGGCTCAGCTGGTTAAGTGCTAACTTTGGCTCAGGTAATGATCTCACGGTTCGTGGGTTTGAGCCCCACATCCAGCTCTGTGCTAGCAGCTTGGACCTTGGAGCCTGCTTTGGATTCTGTGTCTCCCTCTCTCTCTGCCCCTCCCCTACTCATGCTCTGTCTCTCTCTCTCTCAAAAATAAATAAATGTTAAATAAAATTTAATAAGAACATATAAAAGAATACTACTTGAATTCATTTTATGATCAGTATATGAGGGAGAGATCCAGATTTTCTTGTGCCTAAAGCTAAACAGTACAAAATTAAATATGAAAGCAAATATTTGTTTTTAAGGAGAGTAATCAAAACAATTTAAAAATATTAAAAGTTTACAAATGCCATGCATATCTCAAATGACAGAAAAATAATATAATATTTTTGTGAATCAAAATTACCTGACACACATCTATGACACTTTTCACCCACATCTTTTGGCTTCATGTTCTTTGAATCTTCTTCATAAGCAATGATTTTACAATATTCTCTGTAGAAAGAATAATAGTATTGCTACAAGTTTGTTCCCCACAAATAGGAACAGGAAATAAGTTCCATCTTATGCAATTCCTATTAACAAAGAAAAATGAGTGGCACATTTGTAATTGTAATTCTCTCTGCTCCATTATCAAACATATGTCTGACAGGAGAAAAATTGATTGGAGTCAGTGAGAATCAAATCCTGTAATTTCCCACATATGATGATTGAAAGAATTTTCCACAGATAGTCCTACTCAACACAATTTCTCATTACAATTTCTCCTCTACTACCCGTATGTTACTGGTGGTAGCCTGCCATGCCAATCCCAAGCAGAGGAGGACTGTAGGCTTAACAAGAAAGGGCACTGAAGGACTCTGAACTGTACTTTCCTCATCTAACATTTCAAAGAAAATTGATAACAAGAAATTGAACTGTCCTGATGATTTACTGAGAATAGTTTACCTGTAGCAACACACTGCTGAGAATTTACTAAACTTCTCAGAGGGAAAACCATTTTCATTCCGAGGAAGGTTTTTATTTATTTATTTTTTTAACAATGTTTTGATGCCAGCAGAATTGTGGAAAAACGGGTAGTCCCCCAGTAATTCCAGGTAATACTTTTTGCCTGTTTCTCCCCTTTCCTTTGAAAATTCTGCTGTCAGGTATCAATTAGCAATAGTGCACACCAAACTCTAAATGAGTGAGAAGAGCGTCTGTCAACCTGTGGTCCTTGGAACACAAGTTTCCAGCAATGTTAACAGGTGTTGTATGTTTTAATTATGGAGTTCTTAATCTCCGATTGGTTCATTTTTATGTTTTTTTTAATGTTTGTTTATTTATTTATTTTGTGGGAGAGAGTGAGAGAGCAAGAAAGCATGTTGAGTGGGGGAGGGGCAGAGAAGGGGAAAGGAATCCCGACCAAGCTCCACAAACAGTGTGGAGCCTAACGTGGGGTGCGAACTCATAACTGTGAGATCATGACCTGAACTGAAATCAAGAGTCAGGCGCTTAACTGACTGAGCCACACAGGTGCCCCTCCTTTTTTATGTTGTTGGGGTTTTTTTTGTTGTTTTGTTTTGTTTTGTTTTGTTTTGTTTTGTTTTTTTTCGAGAGAGAGAGAGAGAGCGAGCATTGGAGAAGAAGACAATCCTAAGCAGGCTCCACACTGTCAGCACAAAGCCCAGATGTGGAGCTCCATCTCAGGAACCATAAGATCATGACTGAAATCAAGAGTCAGACGCTTAGCTGACTAAGCCACCCAGATGCCCTTTTTTTTTTTTAAGATTTTTTTTTTTCTAATGTTCTCTATCTCTTTGTTGAGGGTCTCATTTAGGTCCTCCTCTTTTTCAAGTCCAGTGTGTATCTTTTTGACCATTACTTTAAATTCTCTACCAGGCATATACTTATCTCTGTATGTTTAGCTCTCTTGCTTTGATTTTGTCCTATTCTTTCATTTGAGATATATTCCTCTGTCTCCTCATTTTATCTAATTCTCTATGTCTGTTTCTATGTGTTAAGAAAGTGAGCTACATCTCTTGCTCTTGAAAGCAGTGGCCTTTTGAAGAGGAGTTCCTCTAGTGTCCTACAGTGCAATGTCCTCTGTTCACCAGAACCTTGTGCTTCAGAGGTGTCTCCTATGTGGGTTGCATGCTCCCTGCCATTGTGGCTAAGCTGAATTTGCCTTCAGTCCAGTCGTCTGCAATGGTTCTCTCTGCCTGTTGTGGGCAGGGCTTGGTCCCTGTGTTATTAATGGGGCCCCGTCAGGGGTCGCCTTGGGCTTGAGTTGAATGAGATATATTATATGAAATGCTGCATACTCTCTCTTCTTTGAGCATCAAAAGATGTATTTGTATGTTAAAGTCTTTGTAAACTTTGCATAAATAAACCTATTTAACTAAGTTTTTCCTGAATTTAAATGACCACAGAATCACATATGCACACACATACACGCACACCCCATTTCTAGTGAGTGTGCACATCTGTGATGGGGAGGGAGGGAGGAAATTAGTGGCAAAGCTATAGAACTAGTAGTGTTCGTTCTGTGGACTGTAGAAAATGACCTCTCCCCAAGACATCAAAACCGAAGCTAAAAGAATGACACTTCAGGTCTGGAATTTTAGGCATATGGAGACAGTAGGCATTCTCATAGCTGCTAAAATCATATCAACAGGCAGTCATTTGTCATTTTTCAGTATGAAGGCCCTGATCAAGCCTACTGCTATGTCATTAATTCTAAAAGGATATGGCCAGTAATTCAGTCCATCTGATTTTCCAGGCCTTGGGAATATCTGCTTCAATGTAGCACACAGAAAAGCTATAGCAGATTGGGCATATTTTGAGCCACAGGCAAAATATTCTAAGTTCAAGTACTTACTGGATTTTACTTGCCAGTTTTCATGGCATGTGTGATATTTTTAGCTGACTACTGATAGTCACTAAACCCAACAATAGTGCACATTTTACATGAGAAACACACTAGTATTTTGACAAAGACTCTCTCCTTGACCAAACTTTAGTCAGGCTTCTTTGAACTGTCTTTTCAACTAGGCCTCAACCTTCAGACTTCCCGGTCTAACTTTATATACTTATTTTTAGCAAAATCACTTTTAAGTCAGTTTAGCAAGAATCCCACCCTCCCCCCCCCCCAATGTCTGATCACCCTTGATATCTGATCAAATTCCTCATCCCCCATGTGATATCTGATCACCCACACCAGCTTTCCGCAACAATCCTATCAAGTTGGTTTAGCCAGAATCCTTCCTAACTGCTAATGTTTCCTCTTAGCAATTTTCTATCCACTGACCCCTATCCTGCTCCTTGGCTATAGATCCTCACTTGCCCATGCTGTATATAGAATCGAGTCCAGTTCTATAGTGAGGTCCTCTTGCCATATTGTGACAGTTCCTGAATAAAAATCTGTTTGCTTTAAATACTGTCCAACTCTGGCTTTTCTTTAACAACATGCAAGCTTGCAATATTACTTTGCAGCAGAAAGTAATGAACACTTGCTTCCACTTGGGGGACACTTATTAAAAGTATTTGAGCTTATTGAAAAATTTGACAGCTTTGAAACATGAAGTTGTCTGTTCAGCCATAAAACATATATCTGATTGCCACCAGCATTTCTAAGTTTCCTTTATGAATGAAACTCTGCCCCTCTAGAGAGTGAGAAAAGGGTTCAGATTCCAGGCCTGTCTGTGTTCAATTCTTGGCTCCTCCACTAAGACTGCCAATTAGAGCATTTTGTGATATGGACATCTGTCCACTGGACTGAGACCAGCTCATTTCACAAAATAGTTGTCAAATGGTATCAACTTTCTGTGACAACCTTCATTGGATTCAAAGGCATGCCCTTGGAAATTACATGGCTTCCTCTCCTATCATGAAATCCTTTCACTACTCAGAACTTGGGCACCCTAATTTTCAAAGCTAACTAATTATAAAATCAGAAAGCCATCCTTATTTCCTTTAATTCATGGAAATTTTATTAATGCTTGCATTTATTATAGAAAAATGATCCCCTAACTACATTTTTATTCTTGGAAATCTTGGCATGTTTCAAGTCACTTTGAAAGAAATCTATGTATTTAACATTGTTTTGTTGAGTGCTTTTTGAGCACCTACTACCTGTTAGGCAGTGTGAAAATGCTACCAGTTTCCATTATTTTTTTTCTGACTCTATATGCTAAATAGCTGAAAAATTCATTTTATCTATTCACCATGACTAGTTTTTTTTTTTTAATTCAGTATAGTGCAAGATAAGAGCAAGAAGTTTTATAAGGGGAAAGGTAATGTTTGAAGTTACATTAGTTTGAAGGCAGTTTAGTTTTTCAACTATATATAATTACTTTGAAGGGGAAAAATCATAAGAATAGCTTTATTGTTATATTTTTGCCAGTGGGTGTGTGAAGTGATTTAACTTACAGGTAATGATTATGTAATTGTATTGATACAGGGCATGCAGCCTACCAAGCTTAGTGAATCATCCAGACTGACAAGAGGAGGTCTAAAAATTCTACCTGCTTCTTTTCTGTTTCATATCCCTGCCTTTACAAAGGAAAGAAGTCTTTCTCACAAGTTGGAGAGGGCTGTGGTAAAGTGAGGCATCAAAGCTTCAAGATCACAGATATCAAGACAATGTGTCAATTCCTTGGTATAACTTAAAAATGAATTGGGTGGTGGTGCAACCACCCAGCCCAAATGATGACTATGCCGTAAGGGATACAATGCAAATGGCTGTCAGGTAGAAGCTACCTACCATTCAGAAATTAAGTTCGAAACTTGACAAAGCTGAACTAAGATACAAACTAATCTCACTGAACTGTTCCACGTTGTCTGTCCCTATTTTACCTCTTTAGGACACATTTGTTGCATAAACCTAACCATTTATTTGGACAGGAAGAAGCAACCCAAAATATAAAGGTCTAGTGGAAGCTCTGTATCCTGAGGTAATGAAAATTTCTATTTTTGCAGCCAATGGCCCCTGCAACCATAGATGATTAAAAGTACAAAAATTTAGATCTGAAGATTAATTGTGCCAAGGACAATGCTTGACCAAATGTAATTAGCTGAATTTAGATAAATTCGCAATCTGGCTTTCTTTAACTTGAATAGAAAAATCACACACTTCATCGAGCATGAATGGATTTGAAAATGAACATTTGGATTATATGTGAGGATATTTTCCCAGAATAATAGGCTCAAGATTTTTCAATGTGCTAGGTAGAAGCTCTTTGTTGGCCCAAAGACTATATCAGCCTTCTGTTTTTACTCTCTAGTTCTATTTGCTGATTTTTGTTAATATTTATAATAACAGAAATAGTAGGTGAGGGAAAGCAAGAGAATAACAGATCCATTTAAATCTTTACTCTTTGTTTTTTCAGTGCTTCTTGTTCTTTTTCTTAGGGATAATTAGAGATAAATGGTATGGTATTATATTTGCTCAGATAGCAATACAAAAATGCCTATTTCCATCATTTTCAGTAATAGACTTTCAAGCTATATTTTCCTCAAACTTGATCCTCATTATTCCAGTAATATTTAAGCTATTAATTTCTCCAGAGAGTGCTTTTTGAAAATGGTAAATTATAAGACAAATCCCAAAATTACATTTTCTTTAATTTAGAGTATTGTTCAAGCTCTACTGTTAGCATAAATGAATAGTCTGAGCTTCAATCTGAAATAAAGCCTTGAGCATTAAACAGTTGGCTTGGAAACAGAAACATTAAGAATATGATTGAAATTTTTTACAGAAGATGAAATAACAGCATGCGCAAAAGCTCATTTATGATAATTCTAACATTTCTGCTCGAGTTATAGAAAAGTAACAACATTTACAAAAAAAAAAAAAAAGGAAAAGAGAAAGAAAGGTGAAGGGTTTCACTTTCTAACCAATTGCAATGATACCAATTTTGCTCTTAGTGAAAAGTGATTTTCACAGTTATATAGATTTCATTTTTTTCTAAGTTGCAAGTTTACCTTTTTGAAGGAACACAAAGGGCTTTTCAAAACAGAAGTAAATTGAAGCAAAAGTTGGCGTGTTTGATGTCTAAAATGCAACACTAGCAATAAATACAGTCAAACAGCATGTTACACTGAAAGACACCAAAGTCTAGAAATGTCTATACACATCAGCACGTTTATTTTATCTTATTACAAAGAGACATTAATTATGTTAACACATGATGAGATCATAACGAAATTTTTCCCAGAGTGTAAAGGTATATTTTAAATCACTTACTGAGTCGGTTTCATTTCACACAAATTATATCTGTTTGCCTTTTTTTGTTTGGCCTTTGTTACCAGTGGGCATTTGAGAAGGAAAGATAGAAAATACTCTTTATAAAACTATGAAGAAAACTAGTTTTCTGAAAGATATTGATAACCTGACAAATTCCTATCCATTACCTTCTGAGGCCTAAGCACGTGTTTTCAATTCTTCATACGAAAAACTTCAAATTTGGACTAAGAAAATCACTTCCTCCATCTAGTGGTACATTATTGTAATTCTCCCAAATTCTAAACTACATTTCAGCTTTTTAAAAATGCCATTTTGTCTTCATATTCCTGCTTGTATCAGATAAATTGTATTTATGTGAAGAATTAGGCTAAATTTTGTTAGTTTTGTGAAAGATTTTATTACAGTCTGAAGAAACATGGCATTGCTATCTCTAGTATTTCACCCTGAATCCAAATGAATGAAACAGTCCCTGGGGTCAAGTCACAGAGACTTGAGACGTTTGTATAAAAAGGAAGATAATGGGGCGCCTGGGTGGCTCAGTCGGTTAAGCGTCCGACTTCAGCCAGGTCACGATCTTGCGGTCCGTGAGTTCGAGCCCCGCGTCGGGCTCTGGGCTGATGGCTCAGAGCCTGGAGCCTGCTTCCGATTCTGTGTCTCCCTCTCTCTCTGACCCTCCCCCGTTCATGCTCTGTCTCTCTCTGTCTCAAAAATAAATTAAAAACTTAAAAAAATAATAATAAAATAAAAAGGAAGATAAAAGAGAATATTAATTATCAAATGCTAAAGGCAGATACTATAAGAACTCTGAGAAAGGTATGGTTTTCAATAGTCACCTTTGCTTAAAAATGGCTTCAAGGAATTAAAATGGAATTCAAAGAATTACATGGAATTAAAATGGTCTTTAAAGAGAGAGTGAGAATTACGTAACCAGAGAAGACTGAGAACAGTATTTCAGGCTAGAGGGACGGTTACAAACACGATTGGGAGACAAGAATTTTCTGGCTCTGGCATTTTTGAAAGACAGCAGCTAAATCCTTTCCCTGCGAAAATGAGTCTCTGTATGTGTGGTCAACAGAGGTGGGGAAGGATAGAAAATAAAGTAATTATAGATTTGTTGTACAGGATCTTCATGTCAAGATTAAAATGCTAGACCACATCTCATTAGATTCAATCCCAGAAATTATGACTGTGGCATCCATGGTTCATAGTGGGCTTCAGGTGTGTCCGAGAATTTCTTAGAATAGGGTAGTTATTCTGTATGTGAACATATATTCATTTCCCTAGGGAGACTTTCCATAATTATCACTAGATTCTTAGTGGGGTTCATTGTTCTGTTAATAGGCAAATATTAAAGGTTTTGAGCGGCAACCTGATATGCTGAGATTTGAGGATTCCTCTGGCATTGGTGTGTAGGATAGTTTGATATGAGAAGAGAACCTATTATTCACATTTGGGGGCATATATTTCCCTAGCATAAGCAATGATGAGACGTCAGCTGCCCTGGTTACATGGTACATTGTTCCCCCCCCCCCAGTCTGGGAACTTAATACCTCCTGATGATATAAGTCTAGATTTAGCTCTATGATAACTTAGACCCATATATGAGCCCTTCAAAAAATATCCATAAGTATGTCTAAAATTAGGTTTAGTAAACATACCTTTTTCAACACTGATGTCTATTCTGACTGCATGTATATTTGAGATTCAGACCTCATAATGATAGTAGTAATTATAAAAATTTCTATTTGTTGAGGATTATATGCCAGAAACTAAACCAGGCACACTTGTTGAATAAATACTTATTGAATTATTACTACATGCCAGGTAGGTTCTTAGTAATTCCTACACCAATTCAATGAGCGAGTTATATTCCCCCAACTTTATAGACAAGGAAACTGAAGTTTAAAAGGTTAAGTAACATTCCCTTAGTTGCCTTGTTGATAGCTAGTATAGCTTTGATTTCAACCCAGATCTCTCTGATTCAGTAAGACATATCAAAGGTGGAAGTGAAACAAGATTTGGCTAGTAGGCAAGATTTCTGAATGCCTGTAGTTTGTCCAGCCATAACCATACCTCTTTTCTCCCCTCCCTTCCCTCTGTCCAAACTACCCATACCTCCCCAGCCCCCTTGCACAGGCACAGAGCCCATCAAGTAAATGTGCCCTCTTTATTACTATGGAGCTTTTGTCCAAAGCCCCAGAGTATGAACTAAGCAGGTACCAGTAGCCAAGTCCCTTTCCACAGCTTGATGGTTCTCAAACTCTTTTCCTAAGAACTATTTAAGAGATATTAATTGGTATGCCATATTAAAGTATTCTATGACCAAAAAAAATCATGGAAATACTGCATTTTATATTTCCCTCTTGGCATTTAAAAATGCACGTTAACAGGGGTGCCTGTTAAGCTCAATCAGTTAAGCATGAGACTCTTGATTTTGGCTCAGGTCACGATCTCACATTTTGTGAATTTGAGCCCTACATCAACTCTGCTGTCAGTGCGTAGTCTACTTGGGATCCTCTGTCTCCCTATCTCTGCCTCTCCCCACCTCTCTCTCTCAAAATTAAATAAACAGAGGCACCTGGGTGGCTCGGTCAGTGGAGCATCCAACTTTGGCTCAGGTCATGATCTCACAGTTGGTGAGTTTGAGCCCCACATCGGGCTCTCTGCTGTCAGTGCAGAGCCCACTTGGGATCTTCTGTCCCCCTCTTTCTATCCCTCCCCAGCTTGCACTCACTCAAAAATAAATAAACATTTTAAATAATAAATAAACATCAAAAATAACAAAAAATAAAAATGTATGTTAAAAACTGAGAAGTTCTGTAGGAAAAGAAAAATGGGGTAAGTCAACTCAACAGAATTTTTCTCAAACTTGTTTGACCAAGAATTCCCTTACTGTAACACTCCTGCTAAAGGCACCACAGAACAGTGTCCTGTGTTGGGGAAAAACTGGTTATCACAATGGTAGGCTTAAGCAAGCTACAATGCTAAAAATAAACTCCCTCCAATCTGCCATTGGAATTAATTAATGTAGCTCCTTCAGTACCTACAAAATTGAGTTTCTCTGACCACAAACATTTCATGTCTATTTTTTTTTAATGCCGGAGGTACAGCATGGTGCAATAAAGAACATGATTGCAAACCTCTCACTAACAAAAAAATCGCAAAACACAATTAACTTCCAGAACAAATGTGACCACTGCTTCAGCAATTTATAGCACAAGTATCAATTACCTGTTAAATATAATTTCCCAAACTAAAGAGGAAATACTGAAATCAGGGTCCACATAATTCTTACCAGCCATAAACTATAGCAAAAAGAAAAAGAGAGAGAGAGAAGAGAGGAAAAAAAAAAAACAACTTTCAGTTTCACTAGGATGCTAGTCAATCCATGCCAGTTGTCACAAGTCCCCATCTGTGAACTTAAATTTCACCCAGGAGAAAGAGCCCATGAGGAGGTAGGACTCTAGAACTCCTCATCCAGAAGGGAAGGAGGAAGCCAATGGGAAATCCATCATTTATGCATATTGGCACACTGCCTCTCTCAGAGAATACATCCTTGAAACACTCCTGGTTTCTTTCACATTTTAGAAATTGCATTTGGGACACCTCTATTCAAAAAGTGTTTTTCTCAAGCCCCATTCTCCACCTACCATCTATCCCATATATTTAAAACCTCAAATTTTCTCTTTCCATCTCTCTTTGGTCCCTACATTCCTGGCGCCCAAGTCTGAATTGACAGTGGTCTCTCCTGAAAACATTTTCCACGCCTCCTTATGAACAAAGAACACCACATTTCTATCAGGCGATTCACACACTCCTAATCTCCTGCACTTCCTTCTGTGTTTCCTCCATCCGCAACTAGATCCCCAGATGTTGAGGGCATAGGGCTATAAGAGGCTGCTGCTTCTGCCTTCTCTGAAATTCCTCAAGCCATTCCTTCCATCTTCATAGCAGAAGTCCCTGGTCCCACATATGCCACAGCTGAAAGGAATGAACAGTTTTATGAACTGGACCTGCTAGTGGTGATTTAGCTTAAGTGTCTAATGATGTATGATATCCATGTGCTCGTAACACAATCTAGGCCTGCATTACTGTTTTCAGCAGAAGTCCATAACAGAAGTCATCTGGAGAAAGAAGATAGATCCAACAGACGGAAGAGAGAAACATAAGTAAATACTCATACTTTCAAGCTTACCAAAGTATTTGTCAAATGAGCCTGGAAAAATAAGCATCTTTGTGGTGAGAAACTCTAGAAGGAATTTATCATGAGAGTATTTTTATCTACCATTATTCAGTAACATAATGGACAGTGCTTTAATTCTTGTTTTGTAGAAAATACAAAAAGAGCTGATGAGGCTTTTAGCTTTAAAGACATATTCTCCCACCTTCCATAATTTGTTTTGATACTTATATGTGTTCCACAGTATTTGCTGCTAACACTACATAGTGAGTGGCAAGCTCAAAGTTACAATAAATTATGCATAATTTAGTCTCTTGGAATGTCTATAAATACAGTGTGAAGTGTTCAGCTTGTTATTTGATGCAACATCTGAAATCAAATTGCTTTGATGCAAATGTTTATCTCAATGTTATAATTGTGGTATGAATTTTTCTGAATTTATTTTGTTTGCAAAGAGCATTTTATTAATTAGGTACACCAGTCTCAAGGGTATTGGATTTTTTTAAGACATCAGTGTCAAAACTTCTGCAAATGTAAGATGATAACTCATTTTTTAAAAGAAGAGAAGTTTTATTAAGCAATTGTAAAAATACCATTTGGAGAGCAAAAGTACTCCTAGGGGGTATATTTTCCAAACATTTCTAGGCATTGAAGAATTTACTCATTTTATTATTTATTGCTTCTTGTTATCCCATGTTCTTTCTTTTGACAAAATCAGAGTTCAAGAATCCTATCTTTGTGTTCAGTTGTTATGAACTAAAATATCTAGTTTACTTTATGATAAAATTGTCTAATTCTTGCTTTTATTACTTTTATATGTATTATTAAACTATCAATTGTGATAAATCTTTGTATATGACAATATTACTCCATTTGTTCCCATTTACAGGTATGAGTTTTATTCTTGAAAGTTATATATTTCATGTGTTTTGTGATTTTTTTTATTGTGAACTCACAGTTATTGGGACTTCAATATGAAATTTATTTGAGGACTGAATTTAAAGTGAGTTTCTTCATGGGGAAAAACTGAGAGCTTTCCCCCTAACGTCAGGAACAAGACAGGGGTGTCCACTCTCGCCACTATTATTCAACATAGTATTGGAAGTCTTAGCCTCAGCAATCAGACAACACAAACAAATAAAAGCATCCAGATCAGCCAGGAGGAAGTCAAACTTTCACTCTTTGCAGATGACATGATACTCTATATGCAAAACCCAAAAGATTCCACCAAAAAACTGCTAGAACTGATTCATGAATTCAGCAAAGTTGCAGGATATAAAATCAATGCACAGAAATCAGTTGTGTTCTATACACCAACAATGAAGCAACAGAAAGAGAAATCAAGGAATGGATCCCATTTACAATTGCACCAGAAACCATAAAATACCTAGGAATAAATCTAACCAAAGAGGTGAAAAATCTATACACTGAAAACTTTAGAAAGCTTATGAAAGAAATTGAAGAAGACACCAAAAAATGGAAAAAGATTCCATGCTCCTGGATAGGAAGAGCAAATATTGTTAAAATGTCACTACTACCCAAAGCAATCTACATAGTCAATGCAATCCCTATCAAAGTAACACCAGCATTCTTCACAGAGCTAGAACAAATAATCCTAAAATTTGTATGGAACCAGAAAAGATCCCGAATAGCCAAAGCACTCTTGAAAAAGAAAACCAAAGCAGGAGGCATCACAATCCCAGGCTTCAAGTTATACTACAAAGCTGTAATAGTCAAGACAGTATGGTACTGGCACAAGAGCAGACATTCAGATCAATGGAACAGAGGAGAGAACTCAGAAATGGACCCACAAATGTATGGCCAACTTATCTTTGACAAAGCAGGAAAGAATATCCAATGGAATAAAGACAGTCTCTTCAGCAAGTGGTGCTGGGAAAACTGGACAGTGACATGTCACTGGACCACTTTCTTGCACCATACACAAAAATAAACTCAAAATGAATGGAAGACCTAAATGTAAGACAGGAAGCCATCAAAATCCTCAAGGAGAAGGCAGGCAAAAACCTCTTAGAGCTTGGCTGCAGCAACTTCTTACTCAACACGCCTCCAGAAGCAAGGGGAATGAAAGCAAAAATGAACTATTGGGATCTCATCAAAATAAAAGAACTTCTGCACAGCAAAGGAAACAATCAGCAAAACGAAAAGGCAATTGATGGAATGGGAAAAGATATTTGCAAATGACATATCAGATAAAGGATTAGTATCCAAAATCTATAAAGAACTTACCAAACTCAACACCCAGAAAACAAATAATCCAGTGAAGAAATGGGCAAAAGACATAAACACTTCTTCAAAGAAGAAATCCAGATGGCCAACTAACACATGAAAAAATGTTCAACATCACTCCTCATCAAGGAAATACAAATCAAAACCACAATGAGATACCACCTCACACCTGTCAGAATGGCTAATATTAACAACTCAGGCAACAACAGATGTTGGCAAGGATGTGAACAGAGAGGATCTCTTTTGCACTGCTGGTGGGAATGCAAACTGGTGCAGCCACTCTGGAAAACAGTAGGGAGTTTCCTCAAAAAATTAAAAATATAACTACCCTACAACCCAGTAGTTGCACTACTAGGTATTTATCCAAGGGACACAGGTATGCTGTTTCAAAGGGGCACATGCACCCCAACGTTTATAGCAGCACTATCAACAATAACCAAAGTATGGAAAGAGCCCAGATGTCCATTGATCCATTGATGGATGAATGGATGAAGAATATGTGGTATGTATGTGTGTGTGTACACACACACACACACACACACACACACACACACACACACAATGGAGTATTACTTGGCAATCAAAAAGAATGAAATCTTGCCATTTGCAACTATGTGGATGGAACTGGAGGGTATTATGCTAAGTGAAATTAGAGAAAGACAAATATCATATGACTTCACTCATATGAGGATTTTAAGACACAGAACAGATGGACATAAGGGAAGGGAAGCAAAAATAATATAAACACAGGGAGGGGGACTCTTAAATATGGAGAACAGAGGGTTACTGGAGGAGTTGTTGGAGGGGGGATGGGCTAAATGGGTTAAGGGTGTTAAGGAATCTACTCCTGAACTCATGGTTGCACTATATGCTAACTAACTTGGATATAAATTTAAAAAATAAAATAATAAAAAAAAATTAAGTGAGTTTCTTCAGAAAGATTTGGGTTTACATCTTAAAAGTGCCTATTGGAACTACTTACCTGACCCCTTTTAAAAAAAAACTCACCTTTGCAATACCTGGGTGGCTCAGTCAGTTAGGCAGCCAACTTCAGCTCCTGTCATGATCTCACAGTTTGTGAGTTCAAGCCCTGCATCGGGCCTTTGCTGACAGCACAGAGCCTGCTTCAGATATTCTGTCTCCCTTGCTCTCTGCCCTGCCCAGGCTCTCTCTCGCGCTCAAAAATAAACA
The DNA here is from genome assembly GCF_022837055.1 of Prionailurus viverrinus. Lineage (NCBI taxonomy): Eukaryota > Metazoa > Chordata > Mammalia > Carnivora > Felidae > Prionailurus > Prionailurus viverrinus. The sequence continues at coordinate 75,902,735 of NC_062566.1, forward strand.
TTAAAAAAAAAAATTTTTTTTTAATCTCACCTTTGATTTGAGGGTATATAGGTAGTAGTAATTCCTGCCCCACAATCCCACTCTCAGGACCACTCATGTCAGTTCAGATCTTCCAAAAATCAAATGCCCAAACAGAACTAGATGTATAAGAAATTCCTGGGAGGGGCACCTGGGTGGCTCAGTCGTTAAGCCTCTGATATCAGCCCAGGTCATGATCTCACGGTGGCTCATGAGTTTGAGCCCTGCATTGGGCTCTGTGCTGACAGCTCAGATCCCGGAGCCTGCCTCGGATTCTGTGTCTCCGTCTTTCTCTGCCCCTCTCCTACTCATGCTCTATCTCTCAGTTTCTCAAAAATAAATAAACATTAATTTTTTTTTTTTAAAGAAACTTCCTGGGAAAAAATGCCTGTGAACGATAAAGGGGGAGAGAACAGGAATAGATGGGAAGAGACTTCAGAACACAAGGCAGGAAGATTTTCAAACTGTAGTGTCTTTCTGAGAAAGCCTTGGCCAAACCAGTGGGGTGTCCCAGAACAAAGGATGCTATTAGAGGAGTCCCATATTGGGCCGAGATAGGTCAGCTCTAGTACCTCAGCCATGCTCAGTCACTGAGTGGGAGCAGCCCTTATGAAGCATCACCTCAGCATCAATGCCACAGCAGATCCAAAGGTGAGGCAGCTGGAGGCTGTCGGTCAGAAAGCACACAACAGCAGATTCTCTTGAGGGGAGATGTAAGAGACACGCCTCCATGGCCACCACACAAGTGCTGGGGAGAGCATTTTTTCTTATTTCATCATGATGGTGTCTCCAGAATTGGAATGGAAGACAGCTTCGGGTTCTGTGTCACCTCCCTCTCTCTCTGCCCCACTCACTGCTTGCACTGTCTCTCTGTCTCTCAAAAATAAATAAGCATTAAAATTTTTTTTAAAAGGGGGGGGCGCCTGGTTGGGTAAGTAAGTTGAGGCTCCAACTTCAGCTCATGTCATGATCTCATGGTCCATGAGTTCGAGCCCCATGTCAGGCTCTGTGCTGACAGCTCAGAGCCTGGAGCCAGTTTCAGATTCTGTGTCTCCCTCTCTCTGTGTCCCCCTCCCTGCTTGCTCTCTGTCTGTCTCTGTCTCCATCTCAAAAATAAATAAACATTTAAAAAAAATTTTTTTTAAGTATGGGAAAACAGACACACCACCTTCAGAAATTTTAGAGGTGTCATGTTAGCACTATTATGGGAGCTCCATGAGTTCCCATGATGCATGTGAAAAATCAAGAAATGAAACAGAAACAAGAACTGTCTTCAAGAATCAGTGATGGGATGCCTGGATGGCTCAGTCGGTGGAGCATGCGACACTTGATCTCACGTTCATGAGTGAGTTTGAGCCCCACATTGGGTGTAGAGATTGCTTAAAAATAAAATACTTAAAAAAAAAAAAAGAGTCAATGCTTAACCAGGGGACCAGTTCCCAATATTGATGGCAACAGCAGGGGAAGACCGAAAAAATACTTCAGAGCAGTAAGACGTAGGTTATTACCACTGTCTGCTAGGACACATTAAACAGATCAAAAGTATCGTTGAACCAGGAAGAAAAAATACGAGGCTAGATTTCTGGCTAGTTATATGAGATCCAATTTTAAGTCTCTTGTTTGAATATTATTTTATGTCCCAGCCTGTGGACCCTAGAAAAACCAAGGTTACATATATCACTCTAAATGTAAACCAGTCATTTTCTTTGTATGTCCCACTTGAGGATCTAGTAAAAAAAATACATAGAACTGAACAGATTATATCACACAGCCACACAAAACAAAATATGCAAAGCATATCCTGACCCCTGTATTTTGTACCTCATGTGATGGTATAATCATCCTGTAGTCACCCAGCTAGAAAACCAAGAAGTATCCTCGCCTTCACTTTGCTCCCCATGATTCATTCCATCAAGTTATCAAATCCTATCAATTCCACCACCCAAACTACCTCTTTTATCTGTTCTCTCCTCCTCTTACTTTACTATCTTACTTTACTCTTACAGTAGCTTCCAAACTAGTCTTGCCTACCAGGGTTCAATCTCTCCCCATCTCAGCCCATTCTTGTTGTTACAAGAGTTCTCACTCTTAAACACATCTCTAATTACAGCACTTTTCCTGTGTAAAAACATTGTTATCACTCCATATTGCATGTAGGATACATTCCAGCATTCTTTACATGAGATAAAGATTCACAACCCAGCCAAAACCTCACTTTTCTAGGCTGACCATCCAATACTCTTCATCCATGTATTTATTCAGCAAATATTTTCTGACTACTCTATGTCAAGAATATATTTTAGCAACACCGTCATCTGAACTTGCTCTTCTCTTAGGCTCTTTCATGCTTCTACATCTTTGCACATATTTCTGATGTCCCTGACTTCACAGTTATCATTCAGGACCTAATTTAGATGCCACATACTCTGAAAAATCTTCCATGTTCCTCTTGTGGGAAGTTTCCCCCTCCTCTGTACTCCCTTAAATATTTGTATGTAACACTTATTACAATAGAATGTTCAACTATGCAACATTTAAGTGTCTATTATGTTGCACAAACAATACTAGGCACTAAGGATACATGAGTGAGAAATGGGCCCTTCTACTGAAGACTTCACAATCTGTGTGTTTTTTCTTCATTAGATCATGAGCTCTTCAAGGACTTGCATTTTAGGGCTACTAAACTGTGACAAGGATTCAGCTGTTTGTTGGGGAAATAAACTAGCAAGGGTGGTCCCGATGCTTTCCCTCTTTTTTTTTAACCTTATATTTCACATGTTTTTCTCCCAAAATTCTGTGTCCTCTTAGAGCTAGGCAAAGAAAGTTTGTTTTATCAAGGCCTAGAGATATTACTAAGGCCATACAGTCTATCAACTCAACTTGCCTCAGAGTGGGACTTGATGTTCTTTGTATCAAAATGTGGCAACTAATTTCCTGCCTCCTGAATATGGGCTGGCCTTACAAACTTGCTTCTAATGAATCAAAGTCAGTGGAAGGGTTGTTGCCTGACTTTCAAGATTATGTTAGAAAAGGTGATATCACTTCATGTGGCTCACGTTTGGACCCCAGCCACCATTGGGATACTGGCTCTTAGGACTAAGCTACCATGCTGTGAGGACGCCATGGGAGCTACATGGAAAAATTGTATGTAAGTGTTCTGAACACAACCACAGCCAAGGACCCAGCTGATAGCATCAAATGCCAGATGTGAGTGACCCAGCCTTCAGATGATTCCAGCTCTCTCAGCTGTTGCCAAGTGGAGCAGAGATCTGGATTGACAAGCCCTGCCAAAATGACAGATTTGTGAGCAAAACAAATGTCATTATATTAAGCCACTAAGTTTTAAGGATATTTATTAGGTAGCAGTAGATAACTGGAACAACACCAAAATGAACTGCAACCCAAATGCTAAGAACAGTTCCTCAGAGAAGCTGCCAAATAGACACAAAGTTCATTTTGCAGAGCCCTAAAGCCAGAAAGCTCCAAAGTAGCAACAGGCTCAGTTGCTCCTTAAATTTGCACTTGGATGATATTGTTAGCAGAGCACAAAGAACTTAGAGTTGACTTAAAGTTTTGCTGTGTCATGTTATTTATCTTTGTAACATGTCTCCCTTCCTCTTCTCTTGACACTCATGCTCTCCATTCTCAACAACATGGCTAAAGTTAGACATTTAAAACATTAGATAGTGTCCCTTTCCTCCCCCAAACCCTTTGGTAGCTTTCCATCTCACACAGAATAAAATGTGAGTCATTACTATGGCCCACAGGCGTGCATAACCTGGCCCCTGGCTACCTCATCTCCTCCAACTCTGTCTCATTCACTCTATTGCAGCCGGTTGACACCCTTCCTATTCCTAGAACATTTCAAGCACATTTCTGTGTCAGTGTCTCATTCCCTGACCTTACTCATAGTTATTCAAATGTTGCTTTATCAGAAAGGACTTCCATGACCTCTCACTGTAAAACCTCCCTCCCCACTATTACTTTGCTCTGTTGTATTTTTCTTCACAGCCCTTACCATCATCTGCCATATTATATATGTATTGTTTACTTGTTTTATGTTTCTTTCCACTAGAATAGGAGCTGCATGAGAATAAGGGTTTTGTTTACTGTTCTGTCTTCAGGGCTTAGAATAGAACATGGCCCTCAATAATCACTGTTGATAGTATGAATAAATAGATTATTTTTTTTTCATGTGTATTTATTTTTGACAGAGAGAGAGACAGACAGAGCATGAGCGGGGGAGGGGCAGAAAGAGAGGGAGACGCAGAATCTAAAACCGGCTCCAGGCTCCAAGCCATCAGCACAGACCCCAATGCGAGGCTCGAACTCACAGACTGCGAGATCATGACCTGAGCTGAAGTCAGACGCTCAACCGACTGAGCCACCCAGGCGCCCCTAGATTTTTTAAACAAACGAATATTTTAAAAGAGGAGAGCCAAGACATAAATGGTTTTAAACCATGTGTTTCTGGGTTTTATTCAGCCAAGATGTCATTTATACTCATTCTGATTTTCACTCAAAGTGTTAGTAAATTATATTAGCCCTATGACTTACATTTCTGTTTACAGAAACACAAGGCTTGTAAAGTGATTTTAATATGAAACATTGGCCATGAATTGCATATATGAGATGAAAAATATTACATACCTAAAAGATACAGCTTGAAAATCCTGAGATGTAGGAAAACAAATTGGTAATATTTCAGAGGGTAAGAAATGTTTTTCCCTTTATTTCATCTATCATAAATTTGCTCAAATTTATTTAAATTTTTATGCTATGATCAAGGCTGGTGAGGCATGAGTAATGGACAATTTCTGGAAACAAGTTATAATGCTCTACTCATTCTTGACACTGTTTTATGCATTTCCAGAATACTTCATCTCTTTGCATAGATCCAAATTCTCATCTGGTATCATGTATATGTTCTCTCTGTCTGAAGAAATTCCTTTAACATTTCTTATAATGCAGGTCTGCTGGCAATAAAAGTGTGAAAAAGTTTGGAAATATTTTTATTTCTCTTTCATTTTTGAAAGAGATTTTCATGAGGCATGGAACTCTGGTTTGACAGTGGTTCTTCTTGTTTTTCAATACAATAAAAGCTTGGATTGCGAGTAACTTGTCCTGCAAGACGGGCAAACATTCCTGATCAATTTTAACTTGATAAACGAGTGATGGCTTGCAATACGAATAGCATGTGACACCAAGTGTCACATGATCACAACTGAGCCAATATGAAGATATATGCTGTGTTCTGTATTCAAGTCAGAAGACCCAATGTTGTTAATATCTATTCTCCCCAATTTGATTGATACAGGCAACGCAATCTCAACCAAAATTCCAGGAGTTTTGTAGATATTAACAAGCTTATTCTAAAATTCAGATGGAAATGAAAAAATCAAGAATAGCCAAAACAACTTTGTGAAAGAAGAATGTTCCTGTTTAGGTGTGTTTTCTTGTTAGGTGCTGTCTATGGGGCAGGGAGGGGACCGAGCTACAGGCCAGGGGCAGCTCATGAGAGCCTGGCACTACCCAAGGACAGCCAGAAGCTGGAGGCCCAGCGCTGCCACTTTAGCCCCTAGTCTGGCTGTGGAGTTGGCATGCCTGGAATAGACCAAGTGGGGGCTCCCAGCAACTACAGATGTCCAAGGCAGGAAAACAAGGCTGCCAGCCCCCAGCAGCCCTCACAACAATCCTCAAGGACTGATGTTGGCCTCCAGCCCTGGTTGAGGAGAAAAGGGACCCCTCACAGCCCCATGGGAGAGAGGCCCTTATAATAACTAATATTAAAAAAGCCTAATCAAACCAAATATTGTCAAGGGTACAGAAGAACTTTAACCATCATGCACTGCTGCTGATGGAATGTATAAGGATACAACATTTTGAAAAACCTAAAAAGTTTACATACACCTGCAATGTCCTAGGGGTTTATCCTAGAGAAATGCAATCTTATATCCATATTTGTGACTTACATATAAATGTTGTAGCGGCTTTATATGTAATAGCCCGAAAATGGAAACAACCAAAAGTCTATCAGTAGGGTAAACAGATTGTATATCCATACAGGAAATATACATAAACACACACACACTCTAGATGCATCTCCAAATAATTATGCTGAGTGAAAGAAACTTTATAAAAAAGAGTACCTACTCTATGATTCCATTCTTATAAAATTCTGGAAAATCAGCAATTGCAGATCAGTGGTTGCCTTAAGACAGGATAGGGCAGGGGTGCCTGGGTGGCTTAGTCAGTTACGCAGCAGACTTTGGCTCATGATTTCAAGCCCTGCGTGGAGCTCTGTGCTGACAGCTTGGAGCTTGGAGCCTGCTTCAGATGAGAGCCCTCTCTCTCTGCCCCTTCCCCTGCTTGCACTCTCTCTCTCTCCCTCTCTCTCTCTCTCTCTCAAATATAAATATAAGCATTTTAAAAATTAAAAAAAAAAAGACAGAATAGGGCAGTGGGAAAGGAAGGAATGGAGGGAGGGACTACAAAAGGGTCCAAGAGGAAACTTTTGGGGATGATGGATATGTTAATGCTAAATTAATATCTTGATTGTGGTGATGGTCTCACAGGTGTATAAATAAAATGTATAGTTTATTGTATGTCAATGATACCTCAGTGAGGCTGTTAAAAATGGATTTAACAAGACTAATAGCTTGGATTTTTTTTCCAGCTTTATTAAAATACAATTGAGATATAATGCTTGGATATTAAAGAAATATTCTTTAAAAAAAAAGTCTTAAATAAACTCTATGTCCAATGTGGGACTTAGACTCATGACCCCAGGATCAAGAGTCCCATGCTCTACTGACTGAACCAGATAGGTGCCCCAAGAAATAGTCTTTTAAAGGATTTTGAAGTGATTGGAGAAGGGAATTTCTGAAAGTAAGGTAAGAAAATGCACTTTATAAAATAGATATAAATGTTTATTGTTATTTATTCTTTATTATAGAATTTATGATTTTTGTACTTTTTATTACCTTGCTAGCCCATCAAGAAAAAACTCAGTTGTGAACATTAATAATTATCTTTATAATAATTTCATCTTTGATATTTTCCTTTTAGTCATATCAAAATCACAGCTTTACACATTTAAACATTTTTGTTGTAGGGCTCCTGGGTAGCTAAGTCATTTGAGCAACCGACTCTTGATTTCAGCTCAGGTCATGTTCCCAGGGTCGTGGGATCAAGGCCTGCATTGGGCTCTGCACTGAACATGGAGCCTATTTAAGATTCTCTCTGGGGCGCCTGGGTGGCTTGGTCGGTTGGGCGTCCGACTTCGGCTCAGGTCATGATCTCACGGTCCATGGGTTTGAGCCCCGCGTCGGGCTCTGTGCTGACAGCTCAGAGCCTGGAGCCTGTTTCAGATTCTGTGTCTCCCTCTCTCTCTGCCCCTCCCCTGTTCATGCTCTGTCTCAAAAATAAATAAACGTTAAAAAAAAAAAAAATTCTCTCTCTCAGGGCTCCTGGGTGGCTCAGTGGGTTGGGTGTCTGACTTTGGCTGTTCTCCTCTCTCTCTGCCCCTCCCCCACTCACACACACTGTCTCTCTTACTTAGTCAAAAATAATTAAACATTAAAAAAAAGTTAAAAGAAAAGATTCTCTCTCTCCCTCTGCCCCCTTTCCCCCTGCTCACGTGGTCTCTCTCTCTCTCTCTCTCTCTCTCTCTCTCTCCCTCTCTCTCTCTCTCTCTTTCTCTGTTGAAAAATATAATATATGAATTACACTAAGGTAAAAATAAATGACTTTTTCTGGCATATATTTGGCTATAAATTCTTATGGACAATCTAATGTATTAGCTATCTAGAAAAATCTGCCTTAAAAATTCATTTAAAATTAGGAGCTGGGGTAAAGCACCATGTATTTGGCTTCTAATCAGAATTTTTATTGTAATAAGCCTATTATTTCTTCTTCAATGAAAATTTTTATTTATATCTTCTCTCTACAAACAAAATGTTAGCAAGTGTTGATTGGAAGCAAGAGAGGGATAGCAGGAGGGAACCTGAATAAACTCCTCTCCTGCTGACTTTACTATTCTCAAAAGGCAAATGAGGAAGTGTGGAATTTAGTTAGTGGATAGTTAATCGTTTTTTAAAAGCTTAGTTTCATTGTAAAAACATTGACAAGGGCTATTGACATTAATTTACTTGAATAGATGGAAACATAGTGAAACTTTTATTCCAGAATGTTATAAACAATAAATTTCATGAATATTTATTGCAAAATGTACCAAATTATAATTCTTTACAGTGCATTGTTCACCTACAATTTCACTGTCAGAAAGTCAGAGCACAGTCAGAGTCTGAAACGCCTAGTATAAATATTTACTAAATGAATTAGAATCAGGAAGGTTTCCCCACTATTCTGACTCCCTCTGGTCCCACCAGGGCGTTCCCCTCTATGCCACTGCCACCCATGGGGACGTGTAGAAGATTAAGGACCTCATTCTCCAATAGGGGAAGAAGCTTACTAGTACTCTGTTAAGAAAAAGAAAATGTTCATACAGTGCATTCAATTGTATCCTCAACAAAGTCTCATGGCAGAACTAGGTGTCTGGAGGAAGTGGCAAGGGGCCTTGGAGGAGATTAGGTATACATGCATCTATTTTAGTCTTTCATCTTTGTTTTGGCACTGATTTTATATTTCCATCCTTTCAGAACCCTAATATTTTATTCTTAAGAGACTTAGCTGAAGTCTTAATAACAGTAAAACTTGCATTGATTTCTGCTATAAAATTTTAATTTTCCCAGAGGCAATGAAGATAATGCCATTGGTGGGGAGCAAGAATTCCTGTCCCTATCAAGGATTCTTCTAGCTGAAGTAAGAATCAAATCGGCATGGCTTAGATTTAATAGCATATATATGGGGAATCCACACAGACATGGAAATTCCAAAGACAATCAGGCAAAATGAGGTATATATGTCATCCTGAACTAAAGAGAAGAGGGGAGGGGGTGGGACTTCAGAGAAAAGAAATGCACTTCACAGGGCAATAAGAAGAGTAGATGTTAGGTGATTAGATATTTGCCCTGCCATACAGAGGGGTCACTCAGGTAGAATTTATCTTTGCTAATAATCCTTTTTCTGGAAAAGACCCCTAATTTAGATCCTTCTATATAGTTAAGGACGGAGCAAAAGTTTCTCTTAAGGATATTAGGTTTCAATTGCTTTCAGCTCAGAACGATCTTCTTGCCAAAGTGCCCATCTTGGGGCAAGCCTGCCCTTGGCGCCTACTCTGTCAACTAGAAAATAAGTTAGGAAGTTCAGGAAAGAAAGAAAAGCACAATGAAAGAATGGGTAAGTTAGAGAATCACAAAGTTTTAGTGTTGGAAAATGCTGTAAAATAGTGGTTCCTAACAACTGGTCAGTGGGCCAATGCAGAAGAGTGAAAAAGTTTTCAACAACCTTTGGTTGATGAGAGAGAGATGGAAAGGAAAAAAAGGAGAGAAGTATGAGGAGGAGTCACATAATTTACAAGATTTCTTTTTGAGCTCATCAAAATTGGATTGTGGTGATTTTTGAGCAAATCTGTAAATACACTATCATTACATCGTATACCTAACATGGGTGAGTTTTATGGTGTTTGTATTATAATTCAATAAAGATGTTTTTTAAAAGTTAAAGGAAGATCAATATATTCAAGAGTTTGCTGAGCACTGACAGGAACTAGAGAAATGCATTGTTTGGGTGTCTGGAGAGATGGATATTAAAGAGTTAATCTAGGGCCTTAGAGAAATATTAACTAAGAAATAGCCCCAGTTGCACTAGCTATTTCCTTTTCTGAAATGCTCTTCCCATACTTCTACCCACACCCACTGCCATATTCACAAAACTGGCTCCTCTTTATCATTCATATCTCTCATTTAGTAAATGAAATAAAATAAAATAAATAGAAGGTGTTTTCATAAAAGTCCTCTCTGAATGCTTCATCTAGAACACATTCATTCTATCACACACTATATTTTAATTCTTGCCTTACATTTTTAAGTATCTGATGTGTTTATGATTTAAAAAGGTATGTATTGGTTTTAAATCTGAAACCATAAATGCCATAAGTTACTGTGTATATAAATATGACTTTACTATTCTGTCTTCATTAAAAAACTTTATTATTCCTTTGTTTTTATGAAACATGAAACATGACTTGTTATGAAAAAACATGACTTGTTTTTTCAGGAAACACTTATCCAAAAACACAAAAGTTATAATTATTTTTAAGTAGCTTTACTGAGATGTAATTTACATACCATAAAAGTTGCTCATGATAGGTCTACAATGCAATGGCAGTTATTATACTTATAGACTTGTACAAAAATCAGTACAATCTAATTTTAGGATATTTTGATTCAGTTGATCACTGAAACAAAGAAAATTTGTGCCCATTAGAGGTCAATCCCCAACAACTCTTGATAGCTCTAGGCAATCACTAATCCCTTTCTGTCTCTATAGATTGGCCTATTCTGAACATTTCACATAAATGGAATCATAAAATATATGATCTTCTGTATCTTATTTTTTTCACTGAATATAATCCTTTTGAGACTCATCCATGTTATAGCATGTATCAACACTTCATTCCTTTTAAATCCTAAGTAGTATTATTTGTGTAGATACACTAAATTTTGTTTATCCATTCAACAGTTGATGTGTCTACTTTTTGGCGATTAGAATACTGCTACAAGTCTCTTTGTGAGCATTCATACTTCATTTTTTTTTGTGTTTATTTTTTTCTGAGACAGAGAGAGACAGAGCATGAGAGGGGGAGGGGCAGAGAGAGAGGGAGACCCAGAATCGGAAACAGGCTCCAGGCTCTGAGCTGTCAGCACAGAGCCTGACGCGGGGCTCGAACTCACAAACTATGAGATCATGACCCGAGCCGAAGTCAGTCACTCAACCGACTGAGCCACCCAGGCATCCCCATACTTCATTTTTTAACATTTATTTATTTATTTTGAGAGAAGGAGAGAGAGAGAGAGGGAGAGAGACAATCCCAAGCAGACTCTGCAGTGTCAGCACAGAGCCCCATGTGGGACTCAAACTCACAAACTGTGAGATCATTACCTGAGCCAAAACCAAGAGTTGGACCCTTAACCCAGAGCCACCCAGGTGCCCCCATACTTCATTTTTATTATGGAGATTCCCAGGAGTAATATTGTTGGGTCATATGATAACTCTGTTTAACCCTATAGGAAACTGCCAAACTGTTTTCTGAAGAGGCTGCACCATTTTGCATTCTCACAAGCAACACATAAGGGTTCTTATTACCAAAACCGAAGTTCAGCAGCTTGTCCCTGAACAGCCAATACTCCAGAGGCAAGTGTTGGTTGGAAAGGAAAGGTTGCTCCTTTTTTCAGGAGGCCAACAACCTGGGGAGGTGACACACTAATGTCCAAAGACCGTCTCCAAAGTTCCAGATCAAGCAGGGAGGTTTTTTTTTGGGGGGGGGGGGGCACAGAGAAGTAGTGACATTCCACAAGCAGGGGAAGCGGTGGTATAGCGGTTAATCATTCTCAGTATGGTCTCAAGCAGACTTGCTGGCACGAAGGAAGGCTATTTTTTAGCATGGTCAACCTTAATCTTCAAGGAACCTCTGCTTTCTTGTTTCCCAGAGTCAGTGTTCTGTTGAAATCTCAAAGAATTTATCAGTAGTCAAACTATAAGCTAGAGGCCACAGGTCAGTGAGTTAGAGATATGTAATCTTTAGGCTGCCTGGGACATAGTTACAAATCCCGATTGTCATTCCTTCATTCCATTTCTATGGAATATGGGGAATATGGGTCTGTCTTCCATAGCTACTTCAAGCTGAATCAGAGTGTAGAAGGGATTTTGGAATGGAAGGTCTTGACATGGTGTAGGATGGAAGTCTTGGTCCCTTGTTTTAAGTGAGGGGGGCTGGATATCAGAAGCAGTTCTTTATCTACAACTTTGGACACCATTTTGCATAATCTAGTGACACATAACATTATTGTTTTTCCCCTAACTACATTCCAGTAAGTATCAGTTATTTCTTCTAAAATAGATCTGATACTAGAGGGATCAAAAAAAAAAAAAAAAAAAAGGCTGGTAAACCAATCAACCCTTTTGAAGCAGAGGGGTGTAATGTTGTAAGGTCTCCTTCAGCCAAATTGCCTGCTGTCTAATTTTGTCTATACTAGTTTCAACCTGCTTGTAGCTGTTATTTTAAGTACAGCAAAAAGAATTGACTACTACACATACACCTCCTTCTTCTGCTAAAAATAGTCTAGAGCTATTCTGTTGTCTAATACCACTTTAGCCAAGGAGTCCAAAGATTTTTGCAGAATGGCAAGAGAGTTACTGTTTTGTTAGCAATAAGAATTAACATTTTAGACACATTTTCTAACACATGTTTATGAATTGCAACTCCCTACCAGAGAGCAGAGTATATCCAAAGAAATATTCATCTCCACCTGGTATTTCTCCAGGGAGATCCCCAGTAGCCCAGGTAAATAATTTGAAAGAGCTAGTCCAATGGGCCACTTTAGACTTATTGTGTACTAAGAAGGGAGTGATAAGAAATGCTAACAAGCACATGCCTCCCATTGTCCCACTGTTCAAACAATCATAAACCCGTGAGGTCCTCTTATTATCCTCACAGCCAAAAACACATCCAGGGAGTGTGCAGACAGTACCTGCCCAAAGATTTATAGAGGTATTTTTAGGTATAATAGGTGTTAAATTTCTGAACCGGGAGTTTGTCTGAGGGAGCTGACTTCTTCCTCCTGACTTGGCAGACAGTTAATTTTTCCAAACCCCAAGAAACATTCTTTATATTGACATACTGTGTTACAAATGGGGGTCTGATAATCTCCATCTGAGGAGTTGAAGCATTTCTCAACAAAATAGCTTAGAGGTGGTGATTCTGCAAAGCCCATAATAGAACTTTTACAGTAAGTAGTTAATTTAGGGATTCCATTTGGCCAATAGAAAGTACATTTGTATGCTCGTGGGTCTTTACTACTATTTTGAATATAATGTTTGATGAGAGATTGAGTAAGAAAGAAACATGGGACTTCTGAATAGGGGATTACTAGACGGACCTGATAAGTGACAGGGGAAACAGGTTTCTGTAAATCTGTTGTGCGAGGGGGTACATGAGTGAAATTATACACAAGAGTAACTCTAGGATTAGAATGACCGTACTGATGGAGGCTTTGGATGATGGATCCAACAATTGGTCACATTGGCAACAGTGGTTAGTGTTCCTTGTCTCTCCAGAGTCAGTGTTTTGTTGAAATCTCAAAGAATTTATAGTTAATCAAGCTATGAGCTGAAGGCCACAGGTCAGTGAGTTAGAAATATGTAGTCTTCAGGTTGCATGGGACACAGTTACACTCTGTTTTCTCCACATCTTTGCCAGGACTAGTTATTTTCTGTTATGTTTGTTTGTTTGTTTGTTTTATCACTATTCTAGTGGCTATATTTCTTGTAATATCTTTTGTTGTTTTTGATTGGCACTTCCCTACTGTTTAATGACAGCATTCTCTCTTGTGCTTAGTGATTTGTGAATTTTTCTTTGAGAACTGTTCTTTTAAATCTTTTGTCCATCTTTTAATTGGGTTATCTTCTTATTATTGAGCTGTAAGTTCTTACTATATTATGAATATAAGTTCCTTGTCAAATTATATGATTTGCAAATGTTTTCTTCAAGCCTATGGGTTTGTCTTTTACCTTTGTTAGTGGTATTCTTTGAAGTGCAAATGTTTTTAAAAATGGTGACGTTCAGGGGCCCCTGGGTGGCTCAGTCAGTTAAGCTCTGACTTAGGCTCAGGTCATGTTTTCACAGTTCATAACTTCATAAATTCAGTAAATTCGAGCCCCGAGTGGGACTCTGGGCTGATAGCTCAGAACCTGAAGCCTACTTCAGATTTTATCTCCCTCCCTCTCTCTCTGCCTCTCCCCTGCTCACCCTCTTTCTCTTTCTCTCAAAAATAAATAAACATTAAAAAGATTTTTTTAATGATGAAGTTCAGTTTATCAAATTTTTCTTTTATCACTTGTGCTTTGGTATTGAGTCTCGGAAATTATTACGTAATCCAGATAATTATATAAATTTTCAATTTCCAATTATTCATTGCTAGTATATAAAAATACAGCTCATTTTTGTGTATTGATTGTATATCCAAAAACCTGTTAAACTCATGTAAAACTGTAGTTGCTTATTTGTAAATTCTTTCAGAATTTGACATAGACAATCTTGTTGTCTGCAAATAAAGAATGCGATTTATTGATTGATTGATTGATTGATTGATTTTTAAAGCCCTTGTTCTTAATATTAGTTTTTGTGTTTTTAGTCACTTGCTGGTATGAATCTAACACCTGGCTGTAATTTACTTGTGATTGACTAAATCATACAATCTTACTGACTCATGGGTTTGTATACATTTTCCTTTGAGAGACACTCAGCATTCCTTGGCACCAGTTTCTTGTAATGAATCAAGGAAACCCAAGGTTTCCTGGGTAACTGAACTCAATCATTAGGTGAATATTTAGATGGTAAACAACATAACAGGCCAGACAGCCATAAATCTAAACTCCCCTATCAAATCATCTCTATGATAGAAATGGAGTTTTCCATCTTTGCTGAAATAATAATTAAGGTGCTTTCATAGGAACTAGCTTTTGTAACCAATTATTTACAGGAATACAATTTTAAAGAGCTCTAAGGAGCAGATAATGTACATTTGGAGATTGTCTCGCTGTCACAGATTTTACAAATGAGTTACGCTACCTCTCTCCTTTGCTTTAAATCTATCTAAGCATCTGAATACTACAGATAGCCTTTCCTTGTGCCAGTGATGGCAAAATGTTACCACGCTATTTGACAACTCCTGGGAGTATGTTAGTAGAGAATATATCATCAAGTGGTCTTCAGCGAACAGGTGGTATGGGATTTGCACTACAAAAGCATACTGGCCACTACCTGAAATGCGGCAGGGATTGCACCTTGGTAAAATGAGGCCAGGCATCAATCAGGGCTCAATTTAGACATGAATGCCCCTCTTAGAAAAAGAAATCTTTAGATAACTTCATTAAATGGGCAGAAAACTTGAGCTTGATTTGAGATCCAAACTTTTTCTACTCAAGGGGAATTCTGGACTGCTTTCTTTTCTCCTCAGTTCTCTTGAATACATGTTTTATAAAAGGCCTAGAAAGTTGGGAGGATTTTACATGCTATGGGTTAGAGAATAGATGATATCTAAGGTCTTTTACCAAATTAACATCCACAATTTTGCAGATAAGAAAACAACTTTCCCATAAAAGCCAAACTATAATATTCATTGATTGTTTTAGGTTAATGTCAGGCTTTTTTATAGCTGCTCGTATCTCTCATGGGGTGTGTGAATTAAAATGCTGTGATGGATAAAGAACAGCCTTTGTATGCAAATGAGCTGTGTTTAAATACCAGTGTTTACTGTGTCTGTAAACAGTTCTGTCTACTGTGACCTTCAGCAAATTACTTAATTGCATTAAGTTTCATTACCTATTTTATGAGTCGGGATTAGGTAAATCAACTTTTGAATAGTTTTAGCCCAGTGTTTGGAATGTGGAAAGTATTGAATAAATGTTAGTGTCCTTTTTCCTTTCCTATCATATATCCCCTTCATTAATCTCGTTTCTGAGAAATCTGATTGAGCATTATAATCACTGCCCACGTACTGAGGTTTAAATCTATTACCGTACGAACACCAGAAAAGAGGTGAACTGCTTCTTGAGATACCAGACTTGTAAACCCAAATTATTGAAAAAAGGAGGAGGGAGAGTTACATACCAAAAACATCATATTTGACTACCCACAAATTCTCACTGTCCTTTTGAGCAACAGATAGAGGTTATTAAAACTAATGCATTCACTCTTTATATTAACAAGGATAAACTTTTCCCGTTAGCTGCCAAGGTGGAAAGTAGAGAGCAAGTCACTGAGGAATTTATCACAGGCTCTAAGGGAAGAGGTAAGGAGTATGGTGAAGATCCACTTAGGAGGCAAGTCTGGGTGATTCTAAGTGGACCGCCAGACTCAAAAACTGGACGTGGAATGCTTCATGCTACTGAGAGAAGGAAGATTATGTTGGCTATATGTTGTGCCCATTTTGCCTAATTGTAATTACCTTTAAAATAGCCTCTCATTTAAAGTTTACAACATACCTGTGCAGTAGTTACTATGATTTACATTTTATAAACCAACAGTAATGCTCAGAGGATTGGGTCCTTCATATGCAGCTTGTAAGTAATGGTGCTGGTATTTAAATCCCAGCCTGTCTAGATGTAAAGGCCACTTAGTTATTGTGTGAGTTAGTGTTAGTTCTTACCACTACACCATTGGTCTCCTTGAAGAATTTTCCCTAAAGAACAGTCATAAAGTCTAAGCTAGGCTTTAAGCAAGTGTCTGCCTCCTAAATGGCAATTCTGTGCTCTGGACTTTTGAAATTTTCTTCCATCCCCATCAAAACATGCAGGTGAGGACCAGGCTGATTATAACTGACTCACTTTATCAACTCACTTGAGAAGTCATTTCCCTCAACTATTCTGGGAGGGATTAAAAAATCAAAGTACACAATATAAACGGAAAACAGTTTTGATTGTCAGCAATTGTATCCAAGAATTTTTAAGATTCAGTTCAAACATGTTGTTCATTACTTGATTTATTCTGGGTGGCATTACCAGTGCGTGGAGTTATTCTTAACTGGAAAAAGGCTCTGATTTCTATGTAAACACTTCAGGCCAAAGGACAGCAATTAAAAAAAAAGCAATCCAGACAACCATTTGAATCACCAACATGGAGAGGAGGAATGCTAACATAAACACATCATAACTTTGACCCATATAAAAAACCATGTCTCATAATGGCTGCAAGCAAACTTTGAGCCCTTCTTGCTGAAATCATGCAGTTACCCAGCGGGAATGGTATCATTCCAAATCACTGTTGTTAATAAACCTACTTATTATCCAAACAACCCTGAAGCAAGAAACCTGAAATTGCTGTTTTGGGTGGTACTTCCTGCTGCCAGGAGGTGGTGTGTTTGACTTAAAAGACAGCAAACCACAGTTAGATTAAAAATTTAGATCAAAACATTTATGTGAGTGAGACATTGAGGGAAAGAATTCTGTTTGGTAGCAAACAGCCTACTTGTCCTAAAATGCATTCTGATTCAAGTTCAAAAATTGATGTAAAAAGACTGGCCAGGCAACCTAATATAAGGAGTATTTTAGTTACATAGTGAAAACTCCACACAGAAATTTATTAGCACTGCTGACATATGTATATATGTCATATACTTATTGTCATATACTTATTTGGTACAGTTTTCTCATTATGACTTGCACACAAGAGGCGATCAATTAAATGAACTAATTTGTTTTGCAAATAAGTATATTCTAAAGTATTTGAAAATTGCTGAGAATCATAGAAGAAAGCCTATGGAACAGACAACCTATGGAAAGCCTCTTACACAGAGGGTAAGAACAAAAACGTCCATTAAAAAAGAAAGTGGAAACAACAAATCTGAGGTAAATACAGAAGAGCAGGAATAGTTAAGATACAGAGTTAGTTGGGGAGATAATTATTTGTATTTCATACTTTCAAATGCTTGTCAGATGTTAGAGAAATAAAATTTTGGGAATAGTCTCATGATAGCCTGTATTCTTCAGAAGGACTAATTGTGACGTATTTTAAACTGTGCTGGCTGATAGCCACTAGTCACATGTGACTAATGAACACTTGAAATATGGTTAGTACAGTTGAGATGTGATATAAGTATAAAATGTAGAGTTGACCCTTGAATATCGCGGGGGTTAAGGGCAGTGACCTCTCCCCTCCCCCCACCACAGTCAAAAGTCTATGTATAACTTTTTTTTCTTTTAAGTAGGCTTCATGCCCAGCACAGAACCCAACATAGGGCTTGAACTCGTGACCCTGAGATCAAGACCCGAGCTTCAATCAAGAGTCAGATGCTTCACTGACCAAGCCACCCAGGCACCCCAAAAATCCACATGTAACTTTTGATTCACCAAAACTTAACTACGAATAACCATCTATTGACCAGAAGCCCTGCTGAGAACATAAACAGTCAATTAACACATTTTTTATATTATATGTATTATACACTATATTCTTACAATAAAGTAAACTAGAAAAAAGAAAATGTTAAGAAAATCTTCAGGAAGAGAAAAGACATTTAGAGTATTATACTGTATTTATTGAAAAAAACTCCACATACAAATGGACCTGCACAGTTTAAACCCATGTTGTTCAAAGGTCAAGTGTCTACCAATTTTGAAGACTTAGCACAAAAAAAGAAAGAAAAAAAGAAAGAAAATTATTAGTTTTCTAATTAAATAATACCAGTCTTCATTTGCATGTGTGTGTCTTTGAGACTTCAATAGCCCTAACTTTGGAGGCACTGGTTTGGGGGCAAAGCAATATACAGCTTTGTGAAGATTCTTGATAACATAGATGTATCCTAAGTTATATAATCACCTCCCTCTTGATGAACAGTTCTTTCCAATTAGGAGTGCATGTTTATTTCCATAGGAGAATCCCAAAGTTGAGAAAATTTGGTCGAAGAGTTACTTTTCAAAAGAGTTGTAGTAGTGCATGCAACCAGTAGATGGGAATACATATTTTACCACCACATCTTCCAGGTGTCGGATGTTATGATTTGTTTTAACTTTTGCCAGTCCAAGAAAATTTTGGTTGGGTAGTAGTAAGGTTGAGTATTGTTTTGTTTATTGTCCTTTCTCATTTCCTCTTTAGTGAATTACTTGGTCACTTCTTTTGCCCATTGTGATTACTTTTTTGAAAAAGATCAAATTATAAAAATTGTTTAAATTAGAGTTGTTAACCTGTCTCGTATATATTATAAATATTATCACAGTCTTTCATTTATCTCTTGAGGTTTTATGGTGAATCTTGCCAACTAAATACGTTAAACTGTAACATAGTCATTTGAATTTGCAGGAGAGGAAAGATTTTTTTCTCAACCCTCTTATATTCAGAACTTGGAGTCCTGCAGATTAAACTGGCAAAGACAGACTAACAGGAGGAAAGGTATATACTTTTTCTTTTTAATTTTACATGCACTGGGGGTCCATAAGAAAAAAAAAAAGTAAAAACCCAAAGAAGTGGTTAGGCTTGAGAGCGTATATACTGTTTTAACAAAGGGCAGTAGGTTGTGAAATGACTAGACAAAGGAAGAGGAGTGTGGGCTTCTAGGAGTGGTAAATTGTAGGTAGGTAAATATATAAGGGGAACTAATGGTAGATAAAAGTTATTTAGTAAGTCTTTTAATGTAATTTATTTATTTTTAATTTTTTTTAAATGCTTATTTTTTTATTTTTTAAAAATTTATTTATTTTTGAGAGACAGAGAGAGACAGAACATGAGTTGGGGAGGGGCAGAGAGAGAAGGAGACACAGAATCCAAAGCAGGCTCCAGGCTCTGAACTGTCAGCACAGAGCCAGCACAGATCCTGATGCGGGGCTTGAATCCACCCACCGTGAAATCATGACTTGAGCTGAAGTCAGATGCCCAACCGACTAAGCCACCCAGGCACCCCATAAAAATGTTTACTTTTGAGAGAGAGACAGAACGCAAGCAGAGGAGGGGCAGAAAGAAAAGGAAACACAGAATCAAAAGCAAGATGCAGGCTCAGAGCCTGATGTAGGTTTGAACCCACAAATCATGAGATCATGATCTGAGCCAAAGTCGGCCACTTAACCGACTGAGCCACCCAGGCACCCCTAATGAGGCTTTTTAATGCGGACTCATCAATGCCATCTCCACCTCCACTGCTAAGGGATGTTCTTCTTTTGGTATAGGGAAGAGGGAAACATCTTCACAAAGGGAAATTTGTGCCCTGCTTTTGTTAGATGACAGAAAGCAGAGAATTCTTCCCATGTCTGCTTCTCAGTTACCTTCAGTTCAGAATAATCTTTATGCCAAAGTGGCACATTTTGGCATGGCACATTCATCTTTTATTTTATGGCTTCTAAGTTTCCTTCTTTCTTTAGGATATCTCTTTAACCTTAAGTAACAGTTTCTTCTAACTTTTCTCCCAACACGTTTTTGTTATATTTTTTATATTTCAATCTATAATTCTTGTAGAATTTTTCTACCGAGGTTGAGATCTAACTTTGTATCTTCCAGATAGCCAGTTACTGCCATTTCTTGTTAATTTGTGAGTGAAGATATTCCTTGCCCACTAAACTGAAATGCCACCTTTATATTCATATTCTATGTATAGTTGAATTTTTCTGGATTCTCTATGTATTTATCTTTTTTATACTAATAATTTTTTTCCCTACTACTCCTTGATCAAAGTAACTTTGTGTTAGGTTTTACTACCTGGTAAGACACATTGACTACTCTCGGCCTCTGCTACTCTTCTTTTTCTAAACTATTCTTAAACATTCATCTTCCATTTGCAAATATTGAAATCACTTATGGTCTCCAACTTTTTACATATCCTATACTTAAAATTATTTCTAGGCATTTTATTGTTCTTGTCAGTCACGTTGCTTGTGATAAGAATCTTTCAAAGGAAGTTCTAGGAGCTCTTCTGCCACACTTTGTATTGGCTCTTGTGTGTGAGCTGATGACTATTGGTCCCAGATGTGTTTTTGTCCTGTTTTCTGTGGCATATGGAGTGAATACGAGGAGGAAAGCAGGGAAGAGAGAAGGTTATATTAGCTGTGGTTCAAAATTTCTAAGGATTCCGTTCTTAGCTATTTCAGATTACTGAGCGGTTACCAGAAACTAAATAAGACTCTCTTGTGTGTGTGTGGTTTTTTTCTCCAGTTTTTGCAGCTTTTAGTAAGTGGAATACTCATATCAATGTATTTTACTTAATTTAAGAATTTTATTAGCTATCTGAATGCCCAGTTTGATGGCCAGATTTATTTGTATAAATATATCCTGCAGTGAATATATTCTTTAAAATGTTTTTAAGTCTGAGGTTACTCAGACTCCTCGATTTAGTCAGTGAGTATTTATTGTAGATCTTCTGCGATAATGAAATGCTGTAGCATGCTTGAATACTGATTTTATTCAAATTCACCTACAGTTATTCTGAAGTGGGGAGGGGAAGGAGTAACGGTTTAAAAAGTGCAAACAAGCCTGATATTCCACTTAATAGACACCAGCCCTAGAAAATTTATACAATTAAGCCTAAAAAAAGTCAGTGACTTTAAGGGACCCTCCACTGCAGATGAGAAATTAATATCATTGGTCTGACTGATGACAGGGCTGCTGGTGATATTTTGTCAACATCTTGACAAGAAATTAAAGAATTTATTGAGAGTCCAAGAAGAACTGAGTAAGGAAAACTCAGATGACAAACATTTAAATAAAACATTAAAACAAAGCAAAACTTGCCTATATAGTTGTATTGAGAAATAGTATTTTTTATTGTATTTTATAATTGTCTTGGGAGCTTCCCCTCCCCCATTTGAGTATTTAACTTTTGCTTGTGGATAACTTGAGGATGTAATTCATGTGAGGAATAAAACTTAATGGTGGGAAGGTGCCAAGACATATGAAAGAAATAGGAAAATATATGACATAGTTTCTGCTTTCAAAGAACTTGAAGGAGCAATATATTTATTCAGTGGGGCCACTTTAGAAATGTGGTGGCATTGGGGCGCCTGGGTGGCGCAGTCGGTTAAGCGTCCGACTTCAGCCAGGTCACGATCTCGCGGTCCGTGAGTTCGAGCCCCGCGTCGGGCTCTGGGCTGATGGCTCAGAGCCTGGAGCCTGTTTCCGATTCTGTGTCTCCCTCTCTCTCTGCCCCTCCCCCATTCATGCTCTGTCTCTCTCTGTCCCAAAAATAAATAAACGTTGAAAAAAAAATTAAAAAAAAAAAAAAGAAATGTGGTGGCATTAAATAATACAACAAATTATAAATGACAAAATGTGTGGTCAAACCATTACCATATAATTTGTTGAATAAATCTATGAATGAATGGACACAGACTATTCAAACATTTTACTTTTATACATTTATTAACTTGATTCTATATCTAGAATATATTAAATTTCTAATATATTCAATTTCTAACAATCTTCACTTAAAAAAATTCAAATTACAAGAGTAAAACATGCTATTCGTTTAAAAATTCAACTGGTTATAAAGCAAAAGGTAAAAAGTCTCTTCACATCCTCATTCATCATCTGACTCACAGAGATAACTTTTTTGTTTACTATCCATCCAGAAACTTTGTGTGCCAGGCACGTTCACATACTTTAAAAGAAGGATACTATGTACATAGTCCTTTTACAGCTGATTTTTTTTCATTATTTCATTTGAGTATCTACCGATCTACTTCATTATTTTTAGTGCCTGCACAATATCAGATCCTAAAGTATCATAGCTTATTTAATCATTCCCTTACTGATAGGCATTTAGGTTATTTCCTATTTCCCACTATTAAAAACAGTACACCAGTTAATAGGTTTACACTCCCTTCTGTCAGATTATCTGTAAAATAAATTTGTAGAAGTCTAATCTTTCAAATTGTAGTTTTGACAGAGGCTGAGGGTGTTCTGTCATGGATGGATTGGTTTGAAATGATCTGTTTACATAAATCAATAATA
Organism: Prionailurus viverrinus; assembly: GCF_022837055.1. Taxonomy (NCBI): domain Eukaryota; kingdom Metazoa; phylum Chordata; class Mammalia; order Carnivora; family Felidae; genus Prionailurus; species Prionailurus viverrinus. The sequence continues at coordinate 75,925,365 of NC_062566.1, forward strand.
TCAGGTGTGAGGATGATCTGGTGGCAACGCCAAAATCAGAGTTTAGTTCCCTTTTTTTTTGAGGAGGATTGGGGCTAAGGTATGTTCGGTCTTTCTTTTCCTTATAGCTCCTGCATATATCCCTTCAGAAGCGGTCCTTGGTAAACACTATTGTCCCAAGAATTTCACAGGACAACTGCGTAATAATCATGTAAAATAGTCTCGTTATAGGCGAAGAAAAAAGATGTGTCGCCTTCTAGCATGTATCCTCAAGTATTTTATTTGGAACCAGCAACTAGTCCGATCACTAATTTTTAATTTGTGGCTCGAGTAAGTGTGATTGGTGCACTTGGCTTTTTGTCTTCCTTAAACAGGGGAGGGAAAGAGGTTAAATGTCCTACTGTGCCGGGATTGAGGAGGGCCAGGGAAAGCAGGTTTGTTTAGGGTTTGTTTTTTCCTCTGGGCTGCAGCTGTTGCTTACGGGAGGGCGATAAACGTCAGGGCTCCATTAGTGCTTTTATTCTCTCCAGCCCTTGAAGGACGCGTCTCTGTCCATTTTAGAAACAAGAGCATCCCCTCAAGAATCACCGGGCAGGAACACCAACGCTGCGTCCGCACTTTTCTGTGAACATATGTAAGGAGTCAGACAAAAGACTCTGAAGCGAAGGTAGCACACCAGACCCAACATGCCACCAGAAAAGAGCCGGGGTCGCCTCGTCCCTCCCCGCAACGTCCCACGTTGCCGCGGGCCCCGCCCCTTGTGGGGGTGGAGCTTAACCCTATTTCCGGATTGCAGGCGGAAGTGGACGAATTTGAATCCTGTGGGCCGTTGGATGGGGCTGCTCGAGGTCAGCTTTGCGGCTCTGCGAAAGAAGGGAAAACTGATACGACCGCTCTGGAACTTCTGCCCAGCGTGCCTTGGTGAGTGAATGGGGAAAGGGAAGAAACTGAGTATTCCAGGGAGAGAATTCGGACCGTCGGATGGGACAGGGGTCGAGAGGCGGGACAGTGTAGCGGAAATCGGAGGGCCTTGGGGAGCGTCGGGTGGTAGGGCCGGGCGTGGAGACTTTGGGAAGTCGAGGTGCTGGGAAGCGTCTCGCGGGCCAGCGCTCACAAGCCAACTCTAAGTATTGAGGATTCGGCCCCCCCACCCCCACCCCGTCCCTGAGATTAAGCCTTGTTCAATCTCTGACTTTATGGTAAATACAGTTTAGTATTTACGCCAATTTGGACTCGAATGCTGAAGCTGTAACAGTAGTTAAATCTGATTGCGAAAGCGTTACCACAGGTAAAAGAATCTTCCTTTATTAAAGATGGAAGGTTAGGGCAGGTTTAGAATGAGATGCTCTACGTGGCTCTGCGTTTCTCCTAAGAGGGATATTCGGAGTAGTCTTTATGACTTTGGACTGCAGGGAAGTGACAGCCTTTGAAATGCCCGGTGGGGATTTAAACTGAAATCTGAGTATCCTTTGTATTTAAAACCCGGATATTTTTCTTTCACGAGTGACATTTTTCGTGAACCGCAAAAATTCGAGACTCTTGCTGATTTAAACTGACGAAGGTAACAGTGATAATTTACAAAGGTCTTAGTTTGCTAACAATAGGGTTAAGGTTTAGTTAGCTCCCCAGAACTACCTTTTCACCTCCTTCATTCATTGGCCAACTGGGTTATTGTGGAGTCATAATGGAAACGCTCTACTAATGTTTCCAGCATTGGGCTTTCTTTGTTTGGTTTTGTTTTGTTTTTGCTGTTTTATTATTATTTGCTGCTGTATTATTATTAGTGATGAACTACCTCAGATATCAAACTATTTAACCCCACAGCAAAGCCATGCCTTCTGGAATAGTTTGAATGTGTACCCTACGTCTAAAATATAAATGAGTTTAAATGTAGAGAAATTTTATGTTATTGAAGACTGTCACACTAATTTTGTGTTGCTTTATAGGAACTGATATTTTGTGTTTCTTTTAAACATAAAAGTGATATTTTGTGTTTCTTTTATGGGGTCATACCATAAAAATGTATAAATATCTTTTTTAAAGTATTCTTTCATCTATTACTGGCTAATCCTACTTTCCCATCCTACTAGTGAACTTTTGTTTCACTGTTAACCAGGTAAAATAGATTCAAATGTTGAGTAGTTACGATTGTTGAAATTTAAACATTTGGGTGAGACTTCAGCAAAGACTTGAGCTTTACTTTTAAGAATTGCAGACAGCTCTTCTCATTTTATAGAAGCTAGGGGCAAATAGTAATTTGAAAAAAAATTAGTCTCTACATTTTATTTATTTTTTAAAGTTTTTTAAAAATATTTATTTATTTTTGAGAGAGAGAGAGAGAGAGAGAACAAAGAGGGGAGAGACAGAGAGGGGGAGACACAGAATCGGAAGTAGCTCCAGGCTCAGAGCTGTCAGCACAGAGCGCGATGCAAGGCTCAAACCCTGAATTGTGAGATCTTGACTTGAGCTGGAGTCAGAGGCTTAACTGACTGAGCCACCCAGGCGCCCCATCTCTACATTTTAATCTGTTACTTGTCCTTACCTGGACTTTTTTTTTTTTTATTGAGTTTTTGCTCTCTCTGCCTAAACCATTGTGAATTTCAAATTTTATTGTGTACACATTACCTTGAAGGGCTAACATTCTGATTCCTACACTTCAAATCTCATAGATTGGTGATCCAGTAAGTCTGGAGGATGGTGTTGAGGAATCTGTAAATTTAATTGGAAGGTTAGAACATTTGACAAGGGTTTTAAGAGCACTGACTTCATCTCTTCTAGCGAGGCATTATACTGGTTAAGGGCATGGAACTGGAGTCAGATTGCCTCAGTTTGAATTCCATCTGTACCATTTTGTAGTTGTATGACCCAAACAAGCTGTATTACCTCTCTGTGCTTCAAATCCCTGAACTGTATAATGGGGATAATAACAATACCTTCCTTGTAGGATTATTGTGAGAGTCAAATGACTCAACACATACAAACATCTTAGAATAGTGTGTGGCACATAGTAAATGATATATGTATCTCCTCTTGAATTACTAAGCATGTACAGACCACATTACACACATTATCTCAATCTTCACAGATAACACTGCAGTATGTACTATTTTCAGAGTCGAGAGTGCTAACCATTACACGATGGAACCCCACAGTATGTACTATTTTCAGATAAAACTAGAGGCTGAGAGGAGTTCAGTTCTCACACAACTACCAAAATATTTGACCAGGTTCAGAATCTAGATTTGATTAGATTATGCCTCTTTAAAAATATTATCATTATTATTACTTTAAATTTTTTAATGTTTTATTTATTTTTGAGAGAGAGAGAGAGAGAGACAGAGTGTGAGCAGGGGAGGGGCAGAGGAAGAGAGGCTGACATAGAATCTGAAGCAGACTCCAGTTTCTGAGCTGTCAGCACAGATCCCGGTGTAGTGTTCAAACCCAAGGACCATGAGATCCTGACCTGAGCCGAAGTCGGACACTTAACCGACTGAGCCATCCGGGTGCTCCATTATTATTATTATTATTATTATTATTATTATTATTTTAAATAATGCTTCCTGCCTTTCTCTGCAGTCTATCCTTCCAAATATTGCTTCTTAAAAATCTCTGATAATGCTTTGTCTACCAAATATAATTCTCAGCTAGCTTGCTTGCTTGCTTGCTTGCTTTCTTTCTTTCTTTCTTTCTTTCTTTCTTTCTTTCTTTCTTTACAAAGCCCTTGTCAATCTGGTTCCAATCTCTGTTTAAAGCATCAACTTCGTAATATTCTACCACTCTTTTCCAACCTGTGATGTTCTAGTTATACTACTACCATTGCCCAGATCTGTTCTTTATTGTTTTTATGTGTACTTAACATGAACTTTTTTATGTTCCTCTACGATTTTACCCAATGGGTTTCAAACAATTTGGTGGACTTCCCCAGGCAGAGTGCTTCTTCCTCAGTGCAATTTAGTTGTAAACATAGCACTAGACTGAGACATCTTATCCTCTTTGTCTTTATATCTGCAGTTTCTTGGTTCGGAACAGTGAGTGTCCTTGTACTCTGAAACTGTGTTATGTTCAATGAGTGCTTATTATTTTAACAATTTAATACATTGTGTCACGTCATTGCTGAAGAAGTTTTTAAATGTTTTCTGAGGTGATAGTATGTAATTCTGGGTAGTTTAGTAGAGATTTTAGTGATACCATATGGTTTGTATATTTCACAAGTATGGAAAAGTAAGTATAGAAATTGTAGGCTCAGAAGACATTTCAAGTGGGAAAAAATTAAAAGCAGTATTTGCTAACATTCATGGAACTCCACATGCTTTGTATATATTTTCTCACTTAATCCTTCTAGTCATTTTATTATTTTCCCCCAGGCACCAAAAGATTTAGTTACTTAAAAAAAAAACTTTTTGCATTTAACTTCCTCCTGGTGGAATTTTTTATTAGTATAAGAATAATATATGTTAAGTGTAATTAGATAATTATAATAGAGATGTAGTACCACTTGTACATACATGAATATTCATTTCTACATTAATTCAATTCTAAATTAAGAAAATATTGGGGAGTTAAAAAACAGCAAAATTTGCCTTTCCTTTTGAGTGTGAATAGCTGTTATTTGACCTCTTTGCCCATTACCTTTTCTTTTAAAAGCTGCCCCATAATATAAGGACGTTATTCTAAAGACCATTGGGTAGGGTTTGGTGTAAGAAGCTTATGATCCTAATATAGACTCCCATTCCACAACACCTTCTCCAGCCAAAGTAGTACCAGGTATTTGAATCAGAGCTGAATATCCGATGCAGGCTAGACCATTCATATTTCTTCTTGAATTTTGGAGTTGGGATGGCAAAAACTATTAGAGCCAAGCCAAAAAGGTCTTTATATTGCTGAGATCACAGTGGAATCGTGACTATGAAAAATGTTGCATATGGAACCAATGAACAGTGGGGGAGAGGAACCTGTCTTCCAGAGACTAGTTGTAAAAGTCAGTATAAACGTATAACTTTATTCCTTTTCCTTTTTTTGTTAAGACTGTATATTTTTATTATTTTTTTTTTAATTTTTTTTTTTCAACGTTTATTTTTGGGACAGAGAGAGACAGAGCATGAACGGGGGAGGGGCAGAGAGAGAGGGAGACACAGAATCAGAAACAGGCTCCAGGCTCTGAGCCATCAGCCCAGAGCCCGATGCGGGGCTCCAACTCCCGGACCGCGAGATCGTGACCTGGCTGAAGTCGGACGCTTAACCGACTGCGCCACCCAGGCGCCCCTAGACTGTATATTTTTAGAGCAGCTTTAGGTTCATAGTAAAACTGAGGGAAAGATAATATTGATTTCCTGTGTATCCCTTCTCTCCCACCCCATGCATAGCCTTTCCCATTATCTACATATCCCACTACAATGGTACATTTGTGAAAATTGTTGAACCTACACTGACACATGATAAACACTCAAAATTCATAGTTGAAGTTACAGTTCATTCTTGATTTTGTGCATTGTTTGGATTTGGGCAAATGTATAATGACAAGTATCCATCATTATGGTATCATATAGAGTATTTTCATTGTTCTAAAGATATGCTCCTCTGCGTTTTCCCAACCACTGATCTTTTTACTGTCTTCAGAGTTCTGCCTTTTCCAGAATATCATATAATTAGAATCATACAGTATGTAGCCTTTTCAGATTGGTTTCTTTCACTTTGTAATATGCATTTAAGTTTTCTCCATGTCTTTTCATGGCTTGATAGATCGTTCATTTCTTTTTATCACTGAATAATATTCCATTGTCTGGATGATCCATAATATACCTATCCATTCACTTACTGAAGGACATCTTAGTTGCTTCCAAGGTTTGGCAATGGTAAATAAAGATGCTGTAAACATACATATGAACATTTTGGTGTGGACACAAGTTTTGACCTCTTTTGGGTAAATATCAGGGAGCATCCTTTCATAACTGAGGTAAATCCTACTTAGTTGTGGTATATAATTTTTTAAATACGTTGTTAGATTTGGGGCCCCTGAGTGGCTCAGTCAATTGAGCAACCAATTCTTCATTTGGCTCAGGTCATGATCCCAGAGTTATGGGAGCCTGGCATCAGGCTCCGTTGCTGAGCATGGAACCTGCTTAAGATTCTCTCCTTCCCTCTGCCCCTCTCCCTGGGTTGCACTCTCTCCATCTTTCTCTAACATAAATACATAAACAAACAAACAGATTTGATTTGCTAATATTTGGTTGAAGATTTTGGTATCTGTGAGAGATACTGGTCTGTAGTTCTCTGGTCACGTCCTTGGTGTTGGTATGATGAGGATAATGATCACAGTAAGCTAGGAAGCATTCCTTCTGCTTTAATCTTCTGAAGGAAGTAGAGAATTGGTATAGTTTCTTCCTTAAATGTATGGTAGGATTCACCAGGAAACCCATCTGGGCTTGGTGCTTTCTGTTTTGGATGGTTATTAATTACTGAGTCAGCTTTTCTGATGCAGTCGAGTTTATTTCTCCTTGTGTGAATTTTGGCAAAATGTGTCTTTGAAGGAATTGGCCCTTTTCGTCTAGATTATCAAATTTGTGGACATGAGTTCATGGTATTCCTTTGTTATATTTTTAATGTTCATAGAATCTGTAATGGTATCTCTTCTTTAATTTCTGATATTAGTAATTTGTGTCCTTTCTCTTTTTTTTCTCTTGTGTCCTTTTCTGATATTAGTAATTTGTGTCCTTTCTCTTGATTTTTCTCTATTGATTTCTTTTCAATTTTGATTTCTCCTCTAATTCTTACTACTTTTTTTCTTGTTTAATTTGGATTTAATTTACTGTTTTTATAGTTTCCTAGGGCAGAAACTTAGATGATTGATTTTAGATCTTTTCTTAAAAAAAAAAATTTTTTTTTTTAAGTTTATTTACTTTTGAGAGAGAGAGAGAGACAGAGCATGAGCAGGGGAGGGGCAGAGAGAGAGGGAGACAGAATTCCGAAGCAGGCTCCAGGCTCTGAGCTGTCAGCACAAAGCCTGACTTGGGGCCTGAACTCAGAGACCGTGAGATCATGACCTGAGCTGAAGTTGGATGCCCAAACGACTGAGCCACCCAGGTACCCCAGATCTTTTCTAATATATTCATTTAGTGCTACAAATTTCCCTCTAAGCCTGCTTTCACAGTACCTGTCAAATTTTGATGAATTATGTTTTCATTTTCATTTAGTTCATAATATTTTGTATTTTCTCATGAGATTTCTTCTTTGACCCTTAGGTAATTTAAAAATGTTGTGTAGGGGTGCCTGGGTGGTGCAGTCGGCTGAGCGTCTGACTTCAGCTCAGGTCATGATGTCACCGTCTGTGGGTTGCAGCCACGTCAGTCTCTTTGCTGACAGCTCAGAGCCTGGAGCCTGCTTTGGATTCTGTGTCTCCTTCTCTCTCTGCTCCTCCCCTGCTCGTGCTCTGTCTCTCTCTCTCTGTCAAAAATAAATAAAATTAGGGACGCCTGGGTGGCTCAGTTGGTTAAGCGGCCGACTTCGGCTCAGGTCATGATCTCGCGGTCCGTGAGTTCGAGCCCCGCGTCGGGCTCTGTGCTGACAGCTCAGAGCCTGGAGCTTGTTTCGGATTCTGTGTCTCTCTCTCTCTCTCTGACCCTCCCCCATTCATGCTCTGTCTCTCTGTGTCTCAAAAATAAATAAACGTTAAAAAAAAATTTACAAAAATAAATAAATAAACATTAAAAAAAATTTAAAAATGTATTGTGTAATCTCCACATATTTTGGGATTTCCCACTATCTTTTTGTTAGTGATTTCTAGTTTAATTCCATTGTGGCCTGTGACCTTGTATCATTTTTATTTTAAGTTTGTTAAGGACTATTTTATGCCCTAGTATATGTATATGGTCTTGGTGACTATTCTATGTAAGCTTGAGAACAATCTGCTTTCTGCGGTTCTTGGATAAAGTATTTCATTATATCTAGTTGTTTGATGATGATGTTGAGTTCAATTATCAAATCAAGTTCCTTACTGATTTTCTGCCTACTGGATCTGTCCATTTCTAATAGAGAGGTTTTCAAGTTTCACCTGTTTGTCTTTGCAAGTGTATTAGTTTTTGCCTCTCATAGTTTGCCTCACATAGTTTGACACTGTTAGGTGTGTACGTGGTAAGTATTGTTACGTCTTAGAAAGTTGACCCCTTTATCATTATTTAATGCTGTATTTATCCCTTATAATTTCCTTACTTTAAAGTCCACTCTATGTAAAATTAATATAGCTACTCCTGCTTTCTTCTAATTAGTATTAGCATGGTATGTTTGTCTTCATCCATTTATGTTTAATTTATATTTAAAGTGGATTTTTTTGGTAGAAAACATTGTTGGGTCTTATTTTTCAATCCACCATGACAAATCTTTTTTTTTTTTTTAATTTAAATTTTAGTATAGTAACATTCAGTCTTTTAAATTGGTACAATTAGACCATTGACATTCAACATGATTATTGATATAATGTCATCATGTCAACATGATTAACGTCTACCATATTTGTTATTGTTTTCTATTTGTGGCCCTTGTTCTTTTTTCCTGTTTTGTCTCCATTCTTTTTCTGCCTTTTGTGGTTTTAATTGAGCATTTTATATGATTTTTATTTTTTTCTCCTCACTTAGGATATCAGCTATATTTCCTTTTTAACTTTTTTTTTTAAAGGTTATTGTGTTTTTTTTTTTTTTAATGTTCATTTATTTTGAGATAGAGTGAGAGCATGTATGCACTCTCACCATTCAGGGAGGGAGAGAGAGAGAGGGAGAGAGAGAATCCCAAGCAGGTTCTGTCCTGTCAGCAGAATCCGACGACCAGCCGTGAGATCATGACCTGAGCCAAAATCGAGAGTCAGATGCTTAACTGAATGAGCCATCCAGGTGCCCCTCCTTTTTAACTTTTTTTAGTGGTTGCCCTAGAGGTTGCAGTATATATTTATAACTCATACAGTAATTGTATATGTTGTTGCTATTGTTATTTTGAACATACTGTTGTCTGTTAGATCATTAAGAATAAGAAAAATAAAAGTTTTTATTATTTAATGGTCTTCTTTATGTAGATCCGAATTTCTGGATATTTTCTTCTAAGAACTTGTTTTAACATTTCTTGTAAGGCAGATCTACTGACAAGAAATTCTCTCAGTTTGTGTTTGAAAAGATCTTTACTTGTTCACTTTTGAACAGGTTTGAAGGATAATTTTGCAGTATACAGAATTCTAGATTGGAATTTCTTTTTCCTTATCACTTTAAGTATTTCACTGCTGTCTCTTCTTGCCTACATGGTTTCTGAGGAGACATGAAATGCAATTCCTTCCTTTGTTCTTCTATAGGTGAGTTGTTCCCCGACCCTCTCCCCCCACTCCCCTTTTCAGGGTTTTTTCTTTAGCTTTGATTTTCTGTAGTTTGATATACCTAGGTATAGGTATTTTGGCATGTATTCTGCTTGGTGTTCCCTGAACTTAGCGGATCTGTGGTTTTATGTTTGACAGTGTGATTTGTCATTAAATTTTTAAAACATTTTTTTAAATTAAATAAGCTTTATGTTCATTGTGGGATTTGCACCCATGACGCCAAGATCAAGAGTGTCATGCTCTGAACCAGCCAGACACCCCTGTCATTAAATCATTTTAAATAGTTCTTCTATTCCTTCCTCTCATTTGATATTCCCAGAATGTGTATGTTATACCTTCTGTATTTGTACCACAGTCCTTGGATTTTTTTTTTTTTTTTCCCAGTGTTTATTCTCTTTGTTCAGTTTTCAAAGTTTCTGTTGAGGTATCTTCAAACTCAGAGATTCTTTCCTCAGCCAGGAGGAAAATCAATCAAAGGAATACTTTATTTCTGTTAAAATGTTTTTGATCCCTAGCATTTCTTTTGGTTCTTTGTTAGGATTTCCACCTCCCTTCTTACATTGCCATCTGTTCTTGTATACTGTGTACTTTATCTATTAGAACCCTTCACATATTAATCATAGTTGTTTCAAATTCCAAATCTGATAATTAGAACATTCCTGCCATGTCTGGTTCAGATGCTTGCTCTGTCTTTTCAGATTGTGCCTTTGCCACAATGATTTGTAATTTTTTCTCGATTCTCATACATGATGTACTGGGTAAAAGTAGTTGCTATAAATAGGCCATTAGTAATGTGGTGGTGAGGTGTGGGTGAAGGGGAAGTGTTCAGTAGTCCTATGATTAGGTCTTAGTTGTTTCACGAGCTTACGTCCCTGGTCTGTAAGCTTAGAAGTATTTCTCAGCTTCTCCCACATATTTCTCAGCTTCTCCCTTATATTGGACAGGATGGCTAGAGTAGGCTGGAGTCAGGTATTTCCCTTCCCCCGGGTCAGTTATGCTCTGATAATATCCTAGCAGGTTAGGCTCTGGTTAACTAGTTTCGCCTGAGGGCAGGCCTTAATTAAGAAGAACTGAATGCTTTGGCATATTTCAAAATGGTACCTCTTCCCCTCTTCCTGCCAGAATGACAAGATTTTTCTCTTATATTTACTGTGGGATCCTGGTCGATATCTTGGTTGAGTTCCTGTTGGTAAATCTCAACAATATTGTGAGAAGTCCCCATAATTGCCCCCATAATTTTAACTCTGAAAATTGTGCACATTGAGCCTCTAGCCATTAGTTAGCTACAGTTCAGATTTTCTTACCCCAGCACTGATCCGGCAGTGGTTTAGCTGGTAAATCTCTGCTGAACTAAGCTGTGACTCCCTGTCCCCACATGTCTCCATTCTTGAGGGCATTGGTTTTGTCTGGTGTCCCTCCCTCTTACTGATCCAAAAAATGTTGATTTTTCAGTTTTTTAGCTCTTGTTAGGATGGGGTGGGGACTTACAAGCTGCTTACATGCTGCTTTTCTTTTTAATTCAAGCAAATATATTTTTTAATGAAGGTATTAACTATGTATCTTTCTGGTAATAGAATTTGTATAGAATAAAGTTCACCCATTCTATTTCTTTGTTTATCATTATTATTTAATTTACATCCAAGTTAGTATATAGTGCAATAATGATTTCAAGAGTAGATTCCAGTGATTCATCTCCAACACATAACACCCAGTGCTCATCTCAACAAGTGTCTTCCTTAATGCCCCTTGCCCATTTAGCCCATTTCCCCCCAACCCTTCCAACAATCTGTTCATTCTCTGTATTTAAGAGTCTCTTATGTTTTGTCCCCCTCTCTGTTTTTATATTATTTTTGCTCCCCTTCCCTATGTTCATCTGTTTTGTATCTTAAATTCCACATGTGAGTGAAGTCATATGATACTTGTCTTTCTCTAATTTAACTTAGCATAATACCCTCTAGTCCCACCCACATTGTTGCGAATGGCAAGATTTCATTCTTTCTGATTGCCAAGTAATACTCCATTGTGTGTATATATATATACTACATCTTCTTTATCCACTCATCTTTCAGTGGACATTTGGGTTCTTTCCATATTTTGGCTATTGTCAGTAGCGCTGCTATAAACATTGGGGTGTGTGTGCCCCTTGAAAACAGCCCATCTGTATCCCTTGGATAAATACCTAGCGGTGCAGTTGCTGGATCATAGGGTAGTTCTATTTTTAACTTTTGAGGAACCTCCATGCTGTTTTCCAGAGTGGTTGCACCAGTTTGCATTCCCACCAGCAGTGCAAAAAGTTTCTTCTTTCTTCGCATTCTCGCCAACATCTGTTGTTGCCTGAGTTGTTGATTTTAGTCATTCTGACTGGTGTGAGGTGGTATGCAGTTTCGTTTTAATAAATGTACTTCATTATATGAATGTACCACAATTTATCTCATCTATTGTCTGTTGGTGGACAATTAGGTTACAGGTTTTGACTATAAAACTAAGAAAATTTTTTAGCCACTGTGGATATTTGTGTATAATGCAGCAAATGATAGGTTGCACATTTAGCTTTTAATTGAAGTAAAATTCAGTTTTATAAAATTAGCGGTTTTAACCATTCATTGACATTTAGTACATTCACAGTGTTGTACAACCATCACCATTACCTCCATCTAGTTTCAAAACATTTTATCACCCCTAAGGGGAAACTGATAGCCATTAGGCAGTAATTCTGTATATTCTATTCCCCCAGTTCATGGAAACAACAAATTTGCTTTCTGTCTCTATGGATTTACCTATTCTGGATATTTCATATAAATGGGATTATATATTATGTGACCTTTTGTGTCTAGCCTCTTTCACTTAGCTTGGTTCTAAGGTTCATCCAGGTTGTAGCAAATATCAATGCTTCTTTCTTTCTTAGAGCTAAATAATATTCTATACTATGGATGGACCACATTTTGTATAACATTTTAATGGACAAATGAGTCATTTCTATTTTTTAGCTATTGTGAATAGTACTGTTATGAACATATTCAAGTACACGAACCAGTACAAGTTTTTGTTTGAAAATGTTATCAATTCTTTTGGATAAGTCCTTAGTGTAATTGCTGGGTGATATGGTAGTTCTACATGTGATTTGTCGAGCAACTGCCAAACTTCTTTCCACAGTAGCTGTTCCAGTTTGCATTCCCATTAGCCCCATATGAAGTTTCCAATTTCTCTGTATTCTTGTTTTTTTAGTAATCATTTGAGTGGACATTAAGTGGTATCTCATTGTTGTTTTAATTTGAATATTCTAATAACTAATGATGAGCTTCTGTTCATGTGCTTGTTGACCATTTAAATATTTTCTTTGGAGAAATGTCCGTTCAGACTGCTTGGCCTGTTTTTAAATTTTGTTGCTTTTGTTGTTGAGTTCTAAGAGTTTCTTATATATTCTGGATACTTGCTCTTTATCAGGTATATGATTTCCAAATATTTTCCCCCATTTTGAAGATTGTCTTTTTCTCTTAATTGTGTAGTCCAAATTAATTTTTGTTGTTTTGTTTCTTTTTCTTTTTTTTTATTGGCTTGTGGTTTTGGTGCCCTGTGTAAGAAACCATTGCCAAATCCAAGATCATGAATTATCCTTTAAGATTTTTATAGTTTTTGCTCTTTCGTATTAAGTCTTTTATCCACTTTGAGTTTTGTTTTTTTGTTTTTAATTTTTTTTTAATGTTTATTTCTTTTTGAGAGAGAGACACACACAGAGAATGAGCAGAGAAGGGGCAGAGACAAAGGGAGACACAGAATCCGAAGCAGGCTCCAGGCTCTGAGACATCAGCACAGAGCCCTACGCAGGGCTCAAACTCAGGAGCCGTGAGACCATGACCCTAGCTGAGGTTGGATGCTTAATTGACTGAGCCACCCAGGCACCCCTGAATTAATTTTTGTATATAGTGCAAGTTAGGGAGCCAACTTCATTGCTTTGCATGTGGCTACCAAGTTGTCCCAGAATTATTTTTTGAACAGATTGTTCTTTCCCTATTGAATAGTCATGGCACACTTGTTAAAAATTAATTGATCATAGATGTGTGACTTTATTTCTGGACTCTTCGATTTAATCTATATGTTTATCCTTATGCCAGTATTACTCTGTTTCAATTACTAGAGCTTTGTGGTAAGTTTCCAAATTGGAAAGTATGAATCGTTCACCTTTTCTTTTTTGGTTTTGACTATTCAGGGTCCCTTGCAATTCATATGATTAGGATCAGGTTTTCCATTTCTACAAACAAGAATATTGGATTTTAATAGGGGTTGCATCAAAACTGTAGACAGATTGCTTTGGAGAGCATTGCCATGTTAACAATATTAAATCTTACAAACATGAACACAGTGTCTTGTCCTCTATTTGGACTCTTTAATTTCTTTTAGCAATGCTTAGTGACTTCTAGTGCACAGAGCTTGCACTCATTGGTTACATTTATTTCTGAGTAGTTGGTTCTTTTTGATGCTATTATAAAGGGAATTCATTTCTTATTTCCTTTATGAGTTGTTCTTTGCTATTGTATAGAAATACAACTGATTTTTACATGTTCATTTGCATCCTGCAGCATTGCAGAATTTATTAGATAACGTTTTTTTGTGAATTCATTGTGATATCTGCATGTAAGATTATGTCTTCTGCAAATAGAGCTACCTCTTGCTTTAATGTGGATGCCTTTTATTTCTTTTCTTACCAAATTATTCTGGTTGGAATGTCCAGTACAGTTTTGAATAGAAGTGGTGAGAGTGGCATCGTTCTGCTCCAGATCCTTTGTGAAAAGCTTTCAGTCTTTCACCATTGAATATGATATTGGCTGTAGGTTTTCCACAGATGCCTTTTCATGCTGAGGAAGTTTTCTATTCCTAGATTGATGAGAGTTTTTATCATGAAAAATGAATGAGTTTTGTTCAGTGCTTTTCCTACATCAGTCAAGATGATCATGTGACCTTTTTCTCTTATTTTGTTAATGTGGTGTATTACATTAATTTTCCCTATGTTGAACTACCCTTGCATTACTGGGATAAATCCCACTTTGTCGTGGTATATAATTCTCTTAACAAGGATTCAGTGTGCTAGCTTTTTGTTGAGTAGTAATGTGTTTAGCATTGGTATCAAGGTAATCCTGGCTTCATAGATTGAATTCGAGAGTGTTCCCTCTTTTTTTTTTTTTTTTTTGGATGGTTTTGAGAAACTTTGCCAGATTTTCTTTAAATATTTGATAGAATTCACCAGTGAAGTTATAGGCTTGGACTTTGTTGGAAGAGTCTTAGTTACTGATTTCAATCTCTTGATATAGGTCTGTGAAATTTTCTATTTGTGCTTGAGTCTGATTTGTAAGATTATATAATTTGTTTAACCTAGTTAATTATCTAAATGGTTGGCATACAGTTCACATAATCCTTTTTATTTCTGTAAGATCTGTGGCATGTCTCCTTTTTGTTTCTGATTTTAGTAATTTGAGTCTTTCCCCCCACACCTTGGTAAGTCTGACTAAAGGTTCGTTATGAAGAAGCAACTTGTAATTTTATTCTGTTTTTCTATTTTTTATATTTAATCTTTTTGAATTACTTCCTTTTATCTTCCATTTCAGTTTGCTGTTCTTTTTTAGGCCCTTCAGGTATAAAGTTATGATACTATTTTGAGGTCTTTAAATTTTTAATGTCTGTATTATAGTTGTAAATTTTCCACTGATTACTTTTTGCTATATGCTTTAGGTTTTAGCGTATTTTGTTTTCGTTTATATCTTTTCTAATCCCCTTGTGATTTCCTGTCTTTTGCTTGTTTAAGATGTGTTGCTTAATCTCCACATTTTTGTGTTTTTTTCAAGCTTTTCTTCTTTGATGTGTTTGTTGGCCTTATATTTCTTCTAAAGTATGTGTTCAACTCCCAAGCTTGTTTTATAAGGCCAACATTACCCTGACACCAAAGCCAGATCAGGACACTACATGAAAAGAACTACAGGTCAATATTCCTGATGAGTGTAGATGAAAAAATTCTCCGAAAGATACTATCAAACCAAAGTCAGTAGCACATTAAAAGGATCATAATACCACATGATTTAGTAAATCCACATCCGGATACTTATCCGAAGAAAATGAAAACACGTGATTCAAAAAGATATCTGCATCTCTGTTTATTGCATTATTTAAAAGATGTGAAAGCAACCTAACTTTCTCTCTACAAATCAATAGGTAGAGAAGATATTGTGTGTTTATATACACATTGGAATGCTTAACCATAAAAAATAATGAAATCTTGCTATTTGTGACAACATGGATGGATATAGAGGGTATCATGCTAAGTGAACTAAGTTAGACTGAGAAAGACAAATACCATATGATTTCACTTATGTGTAGAATTCCAAAAAACAAAACAAGTAAATAAAACTAAAAAACCAGAAACAGACTCATAAATAAAAAGAACAAGCTGATGGTAGCTAGAGCAGAAGGGGTGTGGGAGGGAATGGGCAAAATAGGTGAAGAGGATTGAGATACAAACTTAGAACTGTCAAATAAATAAGTCAAGGGATGAGAAGTACAGCATAGGGAATATACTTAATATTGTAACAACTTTGTATGGTGAGAGATGCTAACTAGACTTATTGTGATGAGCATTTTGTAATGTGAATGTTGAATCACTATGCTGTAAATGTGAAACTAATGCAATACTGTATGTCAACTGTACATTAATTTAAAAAAATGATTATACATCACGATCAAGTGGAATACATTCCCAGATACAAAGATGGTTCTATGAAAATCAATCAGTGTGACACATCAAATTAATAGAATGAGAAGTAAACATCAAATGGTCATACCAATAGATGTAGAAAAAGCATTTAAGACAATTCAGCATCCTTTTACGATAAAAATTCCCAACAAATTGGGTACAGAAGGAACATACCTCAACATAAAAGCTCAAACATAACAAGCCCACAGCTAACACCATACTCTGTGGTGAAAAGTTGAGAGCTTTTCCTCTGGGATCAGGAATAAAACAAAGGTGTCCATTATCACCATTCCTATGTAACATAGCTGGAATTCCTAGCCCAAGCAGTTAGGCAAGGGAAAGAAATAAAAGACATCCAAATTGGAAAGGAAAAAGTAAAATTGCCTATTTGCAAGATGACACGATCTTCTATTTTGAAAATCCTAAAAATCTTACCAAAAAACTTTTAGAATAGCTATCCACCTGGAATTAAGAGGGAATTTGGCTTACTTTATTCTATTAATTACCTATTACTATACAATAAATCACCCCAAAACATGGTGACTTAGGACAGCAAACCTTATCTGACAGTTTCTGTGGGTCAGAAATTTGAGAGCAGCTTAGCTCTGTGGTTCTAACTTAGGGTTTCCTGTGACGTTGCTCTCAGATCGTTAGCTAGTCTTCAGTCATATGAAGACTTAATTGAGGCTGGAGAATTTGCTTCTTTTTTTTTTTAATTTTTTTTTTTAAACCTTTATTTATTATTGAGAGACAGAGACAGACCATGAGCAGGAGAGGGGCAGAGAGAGAGGTAGTCACAGAATCCGAAGCAGGCTCCAGGCTCTGAGCCTTCAGCACAGAGCCTGACACGGGGCTCGAACTCGTGAACCACAGGCGAGATCATGACCTGAGCCGAAGTCGGATGCTTAACCAACTGAGCCACCCAGGCGCCCCTGGAGAATTTGCTTCTAAAATGGCTCACTCAGCATGGCTGTGGATAAATGCCTTATTTCCTTGCCAAGTGGGCCTTTTGTAAGGAGCATCTTCAAGTCCTTATGATTTGGCAGCTAGCTTCCTCCAGCACAGGTGATCCATGATAGAGAGTAAGGGGTGAGTCACAATGCCTTTTATGACCTAGTAGTCATAATATGACCTAATATGACCTAATAGTCATACATTGCCATTTCTTCCAGGCGTCTTGGTAGAAGCAAGTTACTAAGTATGGCCACAGTAAAGGAAAGGGAGGGAAATCAGGCTGTAACTTTTGAAGGGAGGAGTATCAAAATGTGAATATCCCTGACTGACCAAGTAGAGGTAAGCAGTGGAAGAGACTCAGAATACTTCTTGAGAGTGGTTTCTTGGAACTCTTCATTAAATTGTTGATGTCTCAAGGAAGGAGAGAATTGTTTGATATTATTTTGAAGACTAAGTTTGTTAAGACTTGGGCTGTTATTGAGACATATTTACATATCATTGTTTTCCTCCTCCCATTTAGGAAGTCTCAAAGTTCATGCACTGGAAGGAAAACAAATGATAAAATCAAAAATATGTGAATAGTCCTCCCCCCCCCCCCCTCCCCAAAGTTTTGTTTTGGAGACTGTTTGAAATAAAGCAGTCATCAGTCAGGAATCAGCAAAAATTTTAGTTTCAGGTACTGGGGATTAGAAAGAAGGCTAATGTCAACTGGTCAAAAGTATGAAATAAGTGCTGTCTTTAGAACATCCAATTCGGGGATAGCTTTTAATTTTGATATAATTTTAAACTTATAGAAAAGTTACAGGAATATATACAGAATTCCTGAAAAACAGCCTTTTTTCAGATTCAGCAGTTGTTTGTTTTGTGACATTTGCCTTGTTAATTTTTCTCCTAAAACCTAAAAATCAGCCTAAAACCTCCAGGCATAAAACTGTAGCGGGATACAGTTAGGTTTATTAACTCATTGTAGTGAGAGAGATTGAAGATCAGAGGAACCATTGACTTCTCACTGTAGGGTAAAACAGATTTATTAAAGGATTTTGAAGAAGAGTGGCATCTAGGTGACATTTAAATGAAGCAGTGTTCTGATAGTGTTAAAGCAAAGCCACAGCCAAGCTATATGTAAAGGAGTCAGCATCAGATCTGGACTGCACAGTGGACTTATGGTGTTGTTTCCTTGAAAACTACAAAATTAAGAGAAAGGAGGAAAGTTGTGTTTGGTACCTTTGTTGGCAATTGAGATTTTTTTCTCTGTATCAGTTATTTACTTTGATCCTCTTTGCGAAAGTTTCCTTATGTCCTTTTCTAGTCATTTCCCTGTCTGAGAGACAAGCACTGTTCTGATATTTTTCATGGTGGATTAATTTTGTCAGTCTCAGAGCTTCATATGAATGGAATAATGTAGGTATGAATGGTATGTAGTTTCTTTCACTCAGCATAATATCTGTAAGGTTCATCTGTTTTGTTGCATCTTGCAACACTTCTTACCTTTTTATTGCCATGTAGTATTGCATTTCATCAACAAACTGCAATTTGTTTATCCATTTTCTTAGTAATGGACAGGTGGGTTTCCAGCTTTGGAGCAGGAAGAAGGCTGCTATGAACATTCGTGCATAAGGTTTCTGTCTATATATGTTTTTATTTCTCTTGGATAGATAAATAGATGTGAAATTCCTGCATCAAAGGCTAGTGTCTGGGTATATGTTTAAGAAAGTGCAAAAACTTTTCAGAATGAAAAGTTCCTTTGTACATTTCCACCAACAATTTATGTGAATTTCTGAGTTGATTTATATCCTTTCCAGTGTTTGGTGTTGATAGTCTTTCTAATCTTAGCCATTATTATGGGTATGAAGTGGTCTGTCATAGTGGTTTTAAATTTTTTTTAAGATTTTGTTTTTAGGTAATATCTATACCCAATGTGGGGCTCTAACTTACAACCCTGAGATCAAGAGTTGCATGCTCTACAGACTGAGCCAGCCAGGCACCCTGTTTTTAATCTTTATTAACCTAATTACAAATGATGTTGAACATCTTTTCATGTTTATTGACCATTCATATATCTTCCTTCAGGAAGTGTCCATTTATGTCTTTTGCCCATTTTTTCAAATTGGATTATTTTCTTTATATTTGTTGAGTTGTAGTTCTTTATGTAT
This sequence comes from Prionailurus viverrinus, assembly GCF_022837055.1. NCBI lineage: Eukaryota > Metazoa > Chordata > Mammalia > Carnivora > Felidae > Prionailurus > Prionailurus viverrinus. The sequence continues at coordinate 75,944,539 of NC_062566.1, forward strand.
TCTAGGTGTAACTCTTTGTCAGACACAACTTTTACAAATACTTCCTCCTCGTCTGTGGCATGCATATTTACTTTCTTAATTGTATCTTTTGATGAGTGAAAACTTTTAATTTTGATGAAGCATAATTTGTTTCTTTTTTAAAACGTTATTTATTTTAAGAGACAGGGAAAGAGAGCAGGGGAGGGCAGAGAGAGAGGGGGGGTGGAGAGAATCCCAAGCAGGCTTCGCACTGTCAGCACAGAGCCTGATGTGGGGCTCGAACTTATGAACCATGAGATCATGACCTGAGCCAAGATCAAGAGTCAGATGCTTAACCAACTGAGCCACCAAGCACTCCATAATTACTACTTCTTTTGTTAAAATCTTTTGGTTGTATCTTGTAAAGTTAGTTCTATGATCTACTTGAAATTAATATTTCTGTGGTGCAAAGTATGGATCAACTTTCATTTGTTCATTTATTTTCCATATGGATATTTAGTTTTTCCAGCACCATTTTTTGAAAAGACTTTCGCCATTGATTGCTTTGTTACCTTTGTTGAAAATTGAATGACTGGAAAAATATCTATTTCTGGGCTTTTTAGTTTTGTTCTATAGGTCTATATGGAATAGTGTGTGTGTATTAATTTTTTTTTTATCTTCTTACTCATTTTTGAGACAGAAAGCACAAGCTGGGGAAGGTAAGAGAAAGAGGGAGACAGGAACCGAAGCAGGCTCCACGCTGACAGCAGAGAGCCTGATGCCAGGCTCAAACCCATGAGTTACGAAATCATGACCTGAGCTGAAGTTGGATGCCCAGCCGACTGAGCCACCCTGGCACCCATGGAATAGTATATATTACTACACTTTGAAAAACTACATAAAGTGCTTATTAGATATTGGCATATGTAGGGAAAAGTCTTTACTATACATGTTTTGGTAGCATTGAAAAATTTTTTTAATGTTTATTTTTGAGAAAGAGAGAGAGTGTGAGCAGGGGAGGGGCAGAGAGAAAGGGAGAGACAGAATCTGAACCAGGCCCCAGGCTCTGAGCTGTCAGCACAGAGCCCAGCAATGGGGCTCAAACCCATGAACTGTGAGATCATGATCTGAGCTGAAGTCAGATGCTTAACTGACTAAGCCACCCTAGTGGTCTGGGTGGCTACCTAGCCACCCTGATAGCATTTTAAAAAATGTTTATTTATTTTGGGAGATTGAGGAGAGTGCGTACCACATGTGTGAGCAGAGGAGGGGCAAAGGAAGAGGGAGAGATAGAATCTTAACCAAGGTCCATGCCCAGCACAGAGCCCAACACAGATCATGACCTGAGCCAAAATCAGAGCTGGATGCTTAACAGACTGAGCTACCCAGGAATTCCAGGAGATCTTTCTTAAAATTTTTTTTTTTTCCAACGTTTTATTTATTTTTGGGACAGAGAGAGACAGAGCATGAACAGGGGAGGGGTAGAGAGAGAGGGAGACACAGAATCGGAAACAGGCTCCAGGCTCTGAGCCATTAGCCCAGAGCCCGACGCGGGGCTCGAACTCACGGACCGCGAGATCGTGACCTGGCTGAAGTCGGACGCTTAACCGACTGCGCCACCCAGGCGCCCCAGGAGATCTTTCTTAAGATCACTTTATAGCCAATGACTGTTGGAGGCTTTTCAGCATGGTTCTGTACATACTTCTATGATACTTTTTTATGTCTTGTGATACTGATGTTCACTTTTAATTCTTATATTTATTTGTAAGTGTGAGAAAGTTCTTGTTTAGTGCAGAGTTCTGAGACTAGTAATTAACCAAAAAGTTCAGATACCTTTTTTTTTTTTTTTTTTTAAAGGTAACATAGTTATCTTTAAGTGTGTTATAAAGATCTAGGTAGAACTTCCATCACACTGTCCATCAAGAGATGCTCTGGGTCTTTGTAGTAGGAAATGGAAAAGGAGGAGAAGATGTAGCCACTTAGAAAGCTTAGTCTAGAACCTTGCCCATCATATCAGTATCAAATATGTATCAGTTGCGTTCAAATATTTATTAGCACTGTGCTGAATGATGTGGGAATTTTACCCTCAGGGCATTTGCCAGTATAGCTGAAGAATTAAAAAAAAAATTGAAATAAACATAATACAGAGTAATATGTGATTAATATTTGCATTAAGGTCATTGAGAGAATTTAAAATATCTTTATTATAGGTGTCTGTATTGTGGACCTCAGTCATTATTCTGAATTACAATAAATCTAAAAGTAAAAAATAGATTCAGTTTACCCACAGAGGGTAGAGGGTAAGGAATTATAAACTGTAGAGAGTGACTCTCAAATGTAAACCTGTAGTGCTGGATACTGACTAAACATCATTTATAAATTAAAATTTTTATGTTTATTCTAACTGAACTGTTATGTGTTTATGGACTTTTCTGCAATAGATTCTTATGTATGAGTGGATTTATGATAAGCAGAATTCATCATCAGAGGTTGAATTATAAAGAAGTCCTAATAAAGAGGCATTTTATCTTCCTGTTGTATTTCATTAGTTTTAAGATGAACCCCTACCCCTACCCCCATGCACCTTTTAACATGTTTTAAAATTAGGTTATGGTCCTCTTTCAGTTTTGGCCACTGGGGCAGTCTGCAGTCATTGCATGAACATGTATAAACATCAAAAGCATTGGGACACCTGGGTGGCTCAGTCAGTTAAGCGTCTGACTCTTGGTTTCTGCTCAGGTCATGATCTCACAGTTCATGGGATTGAGACCTGCATCGGGCTCTATGCTGCCAGCTCGGAGCCTTCTTGGGATTCTGTCTCTCCCCCTTTCTTTCTATCCCTACCCCATGTTCTAAACAATAAAAAGAAGTGTTGGGGCGCCTGGGTGGTTCAGTCAGTTAAGCGTCCGACTTTGGCTTAGGTCATGATCTCACGGCTCATGAGTTCAAGCCCCGTATCTGGCTAGGTGCTGACAGCTCAGAATCTGGAGCCTGCTTTGGATCCTGTGTCTCCCTCTCTTTCTGCCCCTCCCTTGCTCGTGCTCTGTCTTTCTCTTTGTCAAAAATAAATAAACATTAAAAAAATAATTAAAAAAAAAGTATTGTCATATGCGTATAGAGTATGATCGATCTGTGCCTCTAAAAAAGAAAAAGCCTTGGGGCGCCTGGGTGGCGCAGTCGGTTAAGCGTCCGACTTCAGCCAGGTCACGATCTCGCGGTCCGTGAGTTCGAGCCCCGCGTCAGGCTCTGGGCTGATGGCTCAGAGCCTGGAGCCTGTTTCCGATTCTGTGTCTCCCTCTCTCTCTGCCCCTCGCCCGTTCATGCTCTGTCTCTCTCTGTCCCAAAAATAAATAAACGTTGAAAAAAAAAATTTAAAAAAGAAAAAGCCTAAAAAACACTAAAATACTCCTTTAGCATTGCATTAATGGTGTGGAGAGGAGATGGGAAAGGTAGGCTGGACCTACTTAATTGGCAAAGCTTGCTCAATGTGGGGCTCTTTTGTTTTATAGATTCTTTTAAGAAATACCAATATTGATAGCACAGATGGTTTTGTAAGGAAGAACCAGGAAATAATGAAGGCTTGAAGACAAAATAAGGCAAAAGATTTGGCCTATGACTTTTTATAAAAACACAAAAGTGACTTTTTATATAAGAAATCAGTTCTTACAATCAGTATGAAATCTAAGTTCTAAATTGTAAAAAAGCATTGATGGAATTTGATAGCCATCTTTGTGGGTATTTTTGTCCTTCCTTTGATATTTAATATTCTGTTATTTATTGTGTCCTTTTATTATTTTCATGTGAAGTGGCATAGTCACTCAGTTATGGGTTAGTCTATTCCCACTTACGAGCTCTGTGACCTTGGACAACTATTTTAACCTCTGTGAGCATTGGTTTGAAAATGGTAAAATGAGATTACGTTTACTGACTAGCATTTTAAGTTAATTCTTTTCTACTTAAATTCCAAGAGCTTACACATACATTATATACTTGAATCTCATAACATTTTAAGTAGGCTATTTATATATTTTTGGTAAAGTGAAATTTTGATGTTAAGATAATGTCCTTCCTCAGGGGCGCCTGGGTGGCTCAGTCGGTTAAGCATCCAACTTCAACTCAGGTCATGATCTCAGTTTATGGGTTCATGCCCTGTGTCAGGCTCTGTGCTGACAGCTCGGAGCCTGGAGCCTGCTTCAGATTCTGTGTCTCCCTCTCTCTCTGTCTGCCCCTCCCCACTCATGCTCTGTCTCTCTCCATTTCTCAAAAAAAAAAATGAATAAACGTTAAAAAAAAAAAAAAAAGATAATGTCCTTCCTCTATTTGATCTTTTGGAACTAGAGAAAAGTTAGAGAAGGTATATTTCAGTAATGAATATAAGTAACTTTGTTAACTAGTAAGGAGTGAGGAGACAGAGGCAGAACAGTGTCTTTCAGTATGTACGTGGTTGAATGTTGTACTAGAAGAAGTGATATGGCAGTCAGATGCTTAAAGCTCTGTATAGAATCCCTGCAAATGCAAGTCACAAATGTAGTCTGATAAAGGTTTGTAGGCTACTTAAATGTGAATGGCATTGCTATTGATGGTGTGACTTTTTTTTCCCTACACAATGAACAAATTCTTGGTAAAGTTATAAACAAAAATAAAATACAAATTTTCTTGATTTAATAGGAGTTCTAGTTTGGAAATAATTCATTTTATTCTAAAATAGCAAAGAAAAAAAGACTGTATTTATGTGTCAAATAGGCTTCAGTTCTAGGTTAATGTAATTATAATAGTTTTGGGTTTTTTTTAGTTTTTTGCTTTTTGTTTTTTCTTTTTTGTTTTTTACCTGTTCAGAGCTCCAGCTGGAAATTTGAAAGTCTGTACTGTTATGTAGGTCTTTTTGGTACATTACAGGATATCCTTCAATCCTCACCTCTTTCCACCAAAAGCCAGTAGTCATCTTAATGTTTTTGACAACTAAAAAAACATTTCCTCCAACTTTAATAATGTTCCCAAACTTTGCCATACTTGTTAAAACTATTGGGTTTAGATGTATGAAAGGTAAGGAAATTAAATTCTAGAGAAAGAAATGATTATGCAACTTATTTGTAATCATGGAGTGACTAAATTTTATTAAAGTGGGTAATTTGAAACTTTAAAAATTAAGATGGCTTATAGTATGTACTTATTTTTCCTAGTAAAATGAATGAAAATAAACCCGGTGCTTCACAGAATCTTGGTAAGTAAAATATTTAAAACATTTTCAGATATAATTATTTGAAATATATAATATTGTTTATATATAATATAAACAAATATAATATTAAGATATTCTACTCTTGCCTTTTTATTATATTAAAACTTTGTAGAGTGCTGACTCAAAACAGGAATGAGTTCCTTGGTCCATGCTTTGTTCATACATCCATATACTAAAATAATAATATTGTGTGTATTCATTTCAAGAAAAATCCACTTTAAGATAACAGTTTGTCAAATTTTATTCATATTCTCTATATGTATTTATCAGGTATGCGTTTTATCTGAATAAAACAGCATCATTTAATAAACACAATTTTTTTCATCTTTTTTGTATGACTTTTTCTTAGAAAAGGAAAAATGCGGGTAAGACCATTTTAAACAATACACAAAACCTAATATGAAAAGGAAGACTATCTGTAGGTGCTCGTAACAGTCTCAAATAGATGCATACCTTTGCTTTTAGTTGTTCTTCATTTGTTAGTTTAAACAGTAATATATTGATTTGCTACCATGGAAAATGAGAAATTTAAGTTATGCTCTTCTGCCATTACTCCACTCATTTACCCTTTGTAAGATTTAATTTTTGATGTTCTCTCAAAGTAAAAGTATTGTACTTAAAACTCTGTCTTGACCATCACTAATAAAGAGTGTCTGTTAACTCCACCTTCATGGTTGATAAAGAAATTTGTGCTCTTACTCCTCCCTGTACTTTGCTTTTCTGCTTTTACCTACAGACTTCTACCAACTATGTTAATTGTTCAGAAACTTCGTAATTCATGGACTACCTTCATGTATTTGTTAACTGCAAATACTGCCTTTACTGTTATTACTTAATATTTTTCCTAAGATTGACTCAGTTTTTTACTTATCTGAATGTGTTTATTTCATTATTTTAATACAGTTTAGTATCATTTGCTCTAGTTATAAGGTGATCTTAATATAGTGAAGTCAGAAAGAACACTGTTACTGCATTTTAAATATTAAAAGTAAAAGACAACAAAGTACAAATACAAACAAAAACAATCTACATATAAAAATGGATGCCTGAAAACTAGTGTGTTCTACATCCAGTGTTTCCATCTACTGGGTGAAGGTAGGAAGGAGGACAAATGGAAAGCTGCAAGTTCATGGCATCATAGCATATGCATCTCTATCCAGTGCTCATCATGAGGACTCCCATTCTGTAGTCTTAGCTAATTCCTTGTATTTCTCTTCTTCTTGATAGCTGCATGCATAGTTACAGCTAAAATTACAGGCACGGGGATGAAAGAATTTAAGATGAGAGCAGATGAGAGCTGCTGGTGTAAGATGTCCTGTAAACAAATGGCAATTTGCTGGAGTTGATGTGGTCAGTTACTCTGTATGGGGACAGAAGGGGAGTTGACATATTTTGAAAGATTGCAGAAAGGGCTTTCAGTTATGGCTAACCTTTAGTGACGGAGGGCAGATATAGGGGGGGATATTTCATAATATTAAATATTAGCTCATGATGTTTTTTTTCCAGTCCTGGAATCTATTTTGTGAGTACACTGTTAAATGTAGTACCATTTCTTTTTCTTTTCTTTTTTTTTAATGTTTATTTTTGAGGGAGAGAGAGAGAGAGACAGTGTTAGTAGGGGAGGGGCAGAGAGAGAGGGAGTCACAGAATCCGAAGCAGGCTCTAGGCTCTGTGCTATTAGTATAGAGCCCGACATGGGGCTTAAACTCACAAACCGTGAGATTATGACTTTATCTGAAGATACTTAACCGACTGAGCCACCCAGGCGCCCCAGATGTTGTACCGTTTCAATGCATAACATCCATTCTTGATTACATGTATTAACTAAAGGTAAATGAGACTGGCTGCTGTAATAGGTAAATGCTGAAGTCTTAGTGGTTTAACACAACAAAAGTTTATTATTTGGTTAAGTTACAGTCCAGTGTGAATTGGTTAGGGGAATTGGAGCAGATAGGGGGTTTCTGCTCCATGCAATCACTTAAGAGATTCAAGCTCCTTTCATCTTATATTGGTCAGCTACCTTGAGATTCTCAGAGTCTTTTCTCTTCATCTGGTAAGATTTTCTCATAGTTATATTAGTATGTTATTAGAAATTTTCTTTACAAGTAAATATAAGGTAGAAAAGTTTGATAATTATAATACTAATGTTTATTCAGCTCTATCTAGCTGCCACACCCTTTTAATTATATTACGGTATACCATCTCATTTAATCCTTATTAAGGCATAGTTTGAGGTAAGTACTCTTGTCCTCATTTTTAAGATGAAGAAACAGAGCCATAAAGTGTTTATGTGACTTGTCCAAGATTACACAGCAGGAGTGTGGTGCTGAAATTTAACTCAGATCTCCTTGACTCTACAGTTTACCTTTATGAAATTATTATTGTTATGGTAAAACACATATAACACAAAGTACACGTAACTATTTTAAAGTATACAGTTTGGTGGCATTTAGTACATTCACAGTGTTGTACAACCATCACCACTATCTAGTTCCAGAACATTTTCATCATCCCCAAAGGAGACTGTACCTGTTAGGCAGTTACTTTTCATTTCCCTCTCCTTAGCCCCTGGAAACCACCAATCTGCTTTTTGGGCTGTCTGTGGATTTACCTATTCTGGATAATGTAATCTATTATATTAATGGGGTCATATAGTATGTGACGTCTTGTGCTTGGCTTCTTTTATTTAGCATGATGTTTCTAGGCTCATCCAGGTTGTAGTATGTATTAGAGCATCATTTCTTTTTATAGCTGAATAATATTCCGTGGTACGGATATAATGTATTAATTTATTCATTTATCCATTCATTGATGCACATTTGGTTTGTTTTCCTTTTTTAGCTCTTGAGAATAGTGCTGCTATAAATCTTAGTATTCAAGTATTTAGTTTGAACATCCATTTTCAGTTCTTTGGCATATATACCCAGGAGTGGAATTGTTGTGTCATATAGTAACTATGTTTAAAATTTTAAGCAACAAAAAATATTATTTTTCCTAAGTCGCTATACCATTTTACATTTCCACCAGCAGCGTGTGAGGGTTCCTATTTTTCCAGATCCTTGCCAACATTTGTTATTTTTGGACATTTTGGTTGTAGCCATCCTAGTAGATGTGAAGTTGTATCTCGTTGTGGCTTTGATTTGCATTTCCCTGATGACAGATGATATTAAACATCTTTTAATGTGCTTACTGGCTATATATCTCCTTTGGAAAATGTTTATTCAAATCATTTGCTCCATTTTTAAATTGGTTGTATTTTTGTTGTTGAGTTGTAAGAATTTCTTATGATGCATTCTGGACACTAGACCCTTAGCAGGTATATGTTTCCAAATATATTCTCCTATTCTGTAGATGGTCTTTCCACTCTCTTGAGTGTTCTTTGATGCACAAAAGTTTAAAACTTAGGTGAAGTCCAATTTATCTATTTTTTCTTTTTTACTTTTGCTTTTGGTATCATGTGATTCCTAAGAAACCACTGCCAATCCAAGGTTATAAAGATTTACCCTATATTTTCTTCTCAGAGTTTAGTTTTGGTGCTTACATTTAGGTCTTTGATCTGTTTTGATTTAATTTTTGCATGTGGTGTCAGGTAGGGGTTCAGTTGTATTACCTTGCATGTGGCTATCATGTTGTGCTAGTAACATCTGTTGAAGAGACTGTTCTTTCCCGCAGTGAATGATCTTGGCATCCTTGTTCAAAATTAATTGACCATAGATAACATGTATAGGTTTATTTCTAGACTCTTTTTCCCCGATTGATCTATATCATTGTCCTTAGGCCACTACAACACTGTTTTGATTTCTATGGCTTTTCCTAAGTTTTGAATTTCCTTTCTTTTTTTTTTTTTCCATATCAGTCTAACTAAAGTTTTGTCAGTTTTGTTGACCTTTTCAAAGAATCAACTTTAGTTTTTATTCTCTATAGTTTTTCTGTTTTCTGTTTTATTTATCTGTGCTGTAATCTTTATTTTTTTCTTCCTTCTGCCAACTTTTGGTTTAATATGTTTTTATTTTTCTAGTTCTTTAAGGTTAAAATTGTTATTGATTTGGGGTCTTTGTTTTTTCATATTGGCTTACATAGAGATCAGCCAGAGGTGAAAGCTTAGGGTTTCTGGGGTCTTTTTCTGAGCATGTATCTAGTCCTGAGCATGTGTGTGTCTTTCTAGATTCCCAGGTATCTGTGGGAGCTTTTCAAAGCCTTTATTTATCCTTGTGTCCCCTTTTCCCAGCCTCTTCTTTCCTGGGTGTTTTGGTCTGTTACCTGCTTGTCCTGTCTGTTACCCTTTGGTGCAAGCTGCTTCAGCTAGTATATTTGTCTAAGCGCTTTTGACAAATGGTGAGACTCCAGCCCTGAGAAAGTTCTGAGGCAAGCAAAACAAGGGCATGCATCTGAGCTCATCCCTCAGGGATCCACCACACAGATCAAAACACATAATCACATTTCTTTAAGAACAAGGTTCATTTCACCTCCTCTTGGACAAGCCAAACCTGGAACATGGGCCATCGTACCTAAGGCCATTGCTCAGCTGGAGAGTGGGGGATGGTAGGCAGGTAAGTTAAAATACCACAAAGTGCTCATCAGAATTTACCAGCTTGTTTCTTTATTGAGCATTCTCCTAAGTGTTGTAAGTTTTAAAACTAGATTTCAGAGTTTCTAAAAAATTGATTCTGACAGTTTTTGGCAGCTTAAATGTTGCCTTAGTGGGGAGATAGTGTTTTGGGGTTTCCTAATCTATTTTCAGTGATTACCCTACTAGTTGCCATTTTGATGACACACTGGAATTCATCATTAAAGATAAATTAAAAAAATGCAAAGTCTAAAACACTGTTTATTGTTTAGAAATAGGTGTTAGAAATTTTAAGTTACTGATAATAGTATAATGTGATTTGCTCTCTCAGAAAGAATTGAACACCTCACTTGAGAGAAGCTCCAGTTCCATAGGTTTTATTTTAAAAATTTAAAAATATTTTTTATATCTATTTACTTTTTTCACTGTTAGCTTGTGTTTTTTGTCGAAAAAATGATGACTGTCCTAATAAATATGGAGAAAAGAAAACTAATGAGAAATGGAATCTCACTGTACATTACTATTGTTTGGTGAGTATAATTTATAATTAAATCCTGGAAATTTGATATTCTTCTAAAGAAGACAATTAGATCTTGATGGCTGGTTTCTGAGAATTGGATAAGTCATTTAACTTCTTTTTGGATCTCATTTTGCCTATATCTAAAATAAGGTTTTTCATTTATCAAATTCTAAGATCCTGAAATTAGTTGGTATGTATGAAGGAAGACCTGTCATCATTATCTGTATTTTTGTCTAACCCTTTAGGGCCTAAGTGAATAAAGGAGAAAATGGTTAGGGCTTTAAGGTGGTATCTTTTTTTTTCACTTTTTTGTTTCCATTGTTGCAAGTGGTAAATCTCAGAAAAGAGTTGTTGAAGGTTCAGGGAATAGAAGGAAAGTATTTTACTTCCCAGAGAACCTGCAAAAAAAATTTTTGAATGAAGGTAATAAATTCTTGTGGAAGAGGAAATAGGTGAGTTTATGGGTCACTTGGAAGAAAGAAAAACTGATTTCATACTGAGAATTGGTCTCTCATTTGTTTCCCCTTTCCTTTACCAACTTCTTACCTCACTCAGTCTGTGCCTTATATTAATAGCACCATCACTACCTTAGCATGCCAAGGTTGCATCAGTAGACACAATATTTCTTGATAGTATGTAAGTTATATATTGCTTCTTAACAAATTATCCTGAAATTTAGCAGTTTAAACAGTTATTATCTCAAACACTTTTTGAGGGTCAGGAATCTGGTATTGGCTGAGTTTGGTAGTTCTGTCTCAGGGGCTCTAATGAGGTTGCTATTCATATTGCATATAAATTGCAATATTGGGTTCAGTCATATAAAGGCGAGAGGGCAGAGGATCCATCTCTGATGGCTCACTTTACATGGCTTTTGGCCTTAGTACTTTCTACGTATTGGCAGGAAGCCTCAGTTCCTTACTTCCTGGGTACCTCTGTAGGGTACTCACAGCATGGCATCTGGCTTCTTTTAGAAGAAGTGGTAAAAGAGAGAGAAAGAGAAAAAAAATGGAGAGATAGATTGACACCAAGATAGAACCATATGACCTAGTCTTCACTGTCCCATACCACTGTCACTTTTAATTTATTCTCTTTGTTAGAAGTGAGTCATTAAGTTGAGCCCACATTCAAGGCAAAGGGAAATAGGCCCCATCTCTTAAAGGATGAAGTATCAATAAATATGTACATCTATTTTCATACCCACCCCAGGATCCCTGTTAAAACTCTAGATACTTCTTGAGAAACCATTTAACATATTTCTTGGTGATTCTCTAAGACTATAGTGTTGTGTCTCAGGTACCCTTTGGATTAAATAGACTTCTGGACTGGCTTAGGAACCTAATTACTTTGTACCAAGATTTAAGGGAACTTGAATTTGGCATCCCAAGTTTATTTGTAAGTTGGAAGTCTTAAATTTTGTATCACCAAAGAAAACCTTTTCATTTTTCTAAGAGTTTATTTTACTTTTTATGCAGAAGAATCAGGGGAGCTATTTTATTAGTAATTGGGTTATGTTTTCATAGCCAATTCTTTTTTTTTTTTCCTTCAAGTTTATTTGGAGAGAGAGAGAGAGAGAGAGAGAGAGAGAGAGCGAGCACGTGAGTGGGGTAGGGGCAGAGAGAGAGGGAGAGAGAGAATCCCAGGCAAGCTCCATGCTTGCCCAAGCACAGAGCCCAGCGTGGGGCTCAGTCTCACAACCATGAGATCATGACCTGAGATGAAACCAACAGTCCAAAGGTTAACCTACTGAGCCACCCAGGCGCCCCCATAACCAATTCTTAAGTAATGTGTATTTTTAGGTTTAGGATGTATTATATTGATTAAAATAATCCTCTAATCACAAATTTAAAGTATTTTTAAATTATTAAATATATTTAATTTTATGAAAATATCCTTTATATTGTTTGTCTTTAATGAGTATGATAATTCAAAACATACCCAAGGCTCAACACGTCAAAGATTCCATTTCATTGTGAACAGGAAAGTACAGTAATGTTATAAATGGTAATGGAATGTTAGAGTTGAAAGAGACTTATAGGGGCGCCTGTGTGGCTCAGTTGGTTGGGCCTCTGACTTCGGTTCAGGTCATGATCTTGCGGTTCGTGGTTTGAGCCCCGCATTGGGCTCTGTGCTGACAGCTCAGAGCCTGGAGCCTGCTTCGGATTCTGTTGTCTCCCTCTCTCTCTCTCTGTTCCTTCCCTGCATGTGTTCTGTCTCTCTGTCTCAAAAATAAATATTTAAAAAAATTAAAAAAAAAAAAAGAGAGACTTAGAGACAATCTAGTCCAGTGTTTTTATTTTTGTGTTTAAGGTCAGAGATGCTAAATTACTTGCCTAGAGTTCCAGAAAGTTCCAGGACACAGAGCCTGGTTTGCAAGCCAGGATTTATTCATAGTCCCATGTGTTTTCTTGATTCATGTTTCCTTAACATATTTAAACTGAAGTTAAAAGATTTTTAAAAATTCAAACATTTATGTTAACCATGATTCAGTAGGTTTCCCTGTAAATACTCCTTTTATGATTCAGAATCCAGCTAGATTTCAAGTTGGCCTGAAATAGCACTGATAAACTGAATTACCTCCATAACATTTACTGATACTACATTTACACCTTACAGTATTTACCACTATTTTTTCTAAAACAGGTGTTTTCTGCCTTCCTTTCTTTCTCTCTTTTTCTATTATTTTCTGGAATGCTTTTAGAAACCAGTTTGGTTATAGGAACTGTTAATATACAGTGTCTTCCAAATCAAAGAATTTGAGTAGCCTCTTTCTTTGACCATGAAAAATAACTGTTACAGATAAGAGGCGCTTGAAATTTGAGTTATGTCCATTTTTCAGTGGAACATTATCAATCTTCTCTATATATACACACATACACGTGTTTTATATATACGTATATATATATTTATACATTTTATATACATGTATATATACATATATGTATATGTGTACACACATATTTCATATATATATACACATACACACATACATATATTTCTAAACTAGTTTGTTAGAGTCTGTTTTCTAATTGAGAATATATTTATAGTTGATGTCAAGTGGAATTTGGCAGAGAGGTAAAGAAGAAGAAGGAGTTTACGGTTTTCTAATAGAAGACATCAGGAAAGAAGTGAACAGAGCTTCTAAACTGGTAAGTAAATTGTTTTACTCTTTACACTACTATAAGTATGGTCATACTAGGGAGGTTTTTTCCCATCAGTTTCCCAACTGGAAATTTACAAGACTTTGATTTTATGTTCAAATGCTTATTTTTGTCAAATACAGTAAATTTAAAAGAACACTTTGTATATTTGCAATGAGAGTGAGGTTAACCAACCCTCAATAATACATGTGACAATGCTGGTTTCATATCCTTATTTTATTCCAGCCTATCCATCATTTCACCTACTCTTACCATCAGAATTGTGAACATACTTTTACTCTGCTATTCTTCAAATCTTTAATCCTGAGTCAACCCAGTCATTCACTTTTCATTCCTATACCTCAGTTAGTGAGTTGGCATGATGGGTTGAGGTAGAAATTACGCAGCTGGGCAGACCAGTAATTTATGATCTCTACACTTCTTGTGGCCATTCTGTGACATTGTGTACCTTTGTTCACTTCCTTCTCATGTTCTGCAAGGTAAGTACAGTAAAACCTTGGATTGTAAGTAACTTGTTCTGCGAGTGTTCTCCAAGACGAGCAAACATTTCTAATAAATTTTAATTTGATAAATGAGCGATGTCTTGCCATACAAGTAGTATGTGACACTGAATGTCACATGATCACAACTGAACCAGTGGTTCTTCTCTTGCTCTCACTGTGGGATTGTAGGTGATCGTCTCCCATGCTCAGATGCTCTGTCACAGCTCGTGGTGTTTGGCAGAAATCAGTGATTTTTCAGAACGTTGAAAGGTGCCCACAACTGGCACTCATGGTTTTTTTTTTGTCACTTCAAAACACTATTTACAGTCCTTTGCCTTTCCATACGAGAGTTAGGTTAGGAATGCTTTGTTTCATTCTAGGTCAGGGTGCCTGCAGATAACAGACCCTTTCTTCCTCTGCCTTATTGCCAGTTATATTAAATACAGTATATGACAAGCGTTTATTAATACTGTACTGTAGTCAACATCTGTGCGAGTGTATACAGTGGCCCCCATGCAGAAAAAGTTTCCATTGAGCCAAGAGCAGTGATTCTGTTAGTGATAGTGGAAGTTGTCCTACACATAAACCTCCTCTGTCTTGTCTCCCTCACTTCAGCCATGAAGGTCTTCAAAGGTTAATTTGTTTATTTTTCTTTATATTTTGTGTTTTCTTTATTATTTTGTATTATATTACAATCCTGTAATCATTTTTATATGAATTTTTTTGGGTCATGGAATGAAAAATCTGAGTTTCCATTATTATGGGGAAATTCGCTTTGATATACAAGTGCTTTGGATTACAAGCATGTTTCTGGAATGAATTATGCTCGCAAATCAAGGTTTTACTGTATTCTAAACTTTAACCCTTTGTTCATCTAATTATAGTTTGTGAGTCTTCTGTGTGATACCTACTGTATTAAACACAAGGAAAGAATTATAGGTTTCCATGTGGTGTGAGTAGAAATAAGGAGAATTAGAAAATGAGAAGGTTAAAAAAAATGAGAAGGTTGGAAGTATAGGGAATTCCGTCCAGAGGAAACGATAACTGGAACTGATGATTTTTATGGAGTAGAGATGAAGAGCATTGACACATCATAGTTGAAGAAGTCGAAGAAAGGTTGTCTCATCAATGTAGGAGTTGTTTACAATGATAGCAAGAATTAGATACAGAGAAAGGCGCCAAAGTCTCAAGGCAGGAGAAGTTAGTAGGTAACAGAGGATAGATGTCATTAGGCTCAAAGGACCAGAGTTTTTAAAGTATGAAGGTAGAGTTGTGGACTATAGTCTGTAATAGAGAACTAAAATAATATTTTGATACCCCCCTTGCTTTTTTCCATATCTTCCTCCCAACCCTTGCCAAGTCTGAATGAAAATGAAAGATGATGGGAAAATAAGAAATTTCATCCAAGAAATTCTGAAAGGGAAGCAAGACCTTTATTTTAGTTGAGGCAAAAAAAAAAAAGGGGGGGGGGAACAGTTATTTTTAAATATGTTGAGGAGGCATGGGACTAAATGGTGGGATATAACTGTAGGGCATAAAAGAAAACCTTGGGCGAAAGGTTAGCAGTGGCATTTATCTAAGGACTGTGTGAGAATATTAGTATCAGAATTCCTCAACCTTCTGATGATTAGTGAACTTGTGGTGAAATATGACCTGAAAGGGTCTCCTTACAGTTTGGAAATACCTGTTTTCTAAAAACATCTTAATCCTCTGTGAGCATATTGTGAACCTTTAAAAATATCCTCAACCTTGAGTTGTCTCCATTTGTGACCTGAAGCTAGAGTTCCATATGTCAGTTTATGGGAGGAGCCTCAGGTTGGCAAGGTATTCTCCAGTGACCTAATGGTACTTCAGGGTCAGCAATAAGACTACATACTCCCTTCATCAGTGACCATTTTATAATGGCTGTCTCAAGGGTTCCAAAATGTTTTAGATACTGCTGTGTATTTTAGTAATGATTGAATTATCTAATATTAGTCTTTGTGTTCATATACCAGTGTTATATTTTAGTTAGTGCCATTGGTATTGTGTTTGTTCCTTAGGGCTACCATAATAAATTACCACAGACTAGGTCGCTTAAAACAGAAATTTGTTCTCATAGTTCTGGAGACCAGAAATTCCTAATGAAACTGTCAGAAGGATTGATTCTTTCTGGGAGCTCTGAGGGAGAATCCCTTCCATGCTTCCCTCCCAGCTATTGGTGGCTACTGGCAACCTTTGGCATTCCTTGGTTTGTGGCACCATAACTCCTGTCTCTGCTTCCAGCTTCACATGGCTTTCCCCTCTGTGTGTCTGTGTCTTAAATGTCCTCTCCTTTCACTTATAAGAACGCTAGTCATTTGATTTAGGGACCACCCTAAATCTAGGATGGTTTCATTTTAAGATCTTTAACTAACTTACATCTACAAAGACCCTATATCCAAATAAGATCACGTTCATAGTACCAGGAATTAGGACTTGAACATATCTTGTTGGGGGGGAGGTCACTATGTAACCTATTATGAGTATCTAACACTTTTTTCATTTAGTTAGGATAGAGTGATTGATCCTAGCAGATTTTTTTTTTTTTTTTTTTGACAGATTGGTTTCTAGTATTGTTCGGCTATTCTCCTTGATGAGTATTTCCTAGTTATGTATTTTTTATTAGATTTGAGACTTTTTTTTTAATGTTTATATATTTATTTTGAGAGAGTGGGGGAGGGGCAGAGGTGAGGGCAGAGAGAGAGAATCCCAAGCAGACTCTATGTTGTCAGCACAGAGCCCGACATGGGGCATGACTCCATGTACTGTGAGGTCATGACCTGAGCCAAAATCAAGAGTTGGATCCTTAACCAACTAAGCTACCCAGGCGCCCTGAGATTTGAGATTTTAATGTATAGCCGTTATGTTTACAAATCCTTTAGTTGAAAGTATTTTAGCCAGGTAGAAAGGAAAAGAAGCATCTCTGTCTCATCCACATGTTAGATGGGAGATGAATCCTTTGTGAAAAATTGTTACAGTAGTGAATCTTTAGTGTCTTTAGATTGTTTCTGGGTTGGACAGTTTTTTTCAGGAAATTGCTTTAATATACCATCATCATAGCTGTTGTAAGATGAAAATAATTTCAGACTCCCCACAAAGAATATTTATACCTAGGTCATATTATAGTACTAAGCTTTCGTATGTTATGATCTCTGTTTTCATATTTTCTTCTAGAAATGCTGTATTTGCAAGAAAACTGGTGCTTCAATTGGATGTGTTGCACCCCGATGTAAACGAAGTTATCATTTTCCATGTGGACTTCAGAGAGAATGTATTTTCCAATTTACTGGCAATTTTGCGTAAGTTAATTAACTATTGAATATGAACGATGAATGTTAGGGAAAAGTAGAAAATGGATATGGATATCCCAATGATAATTCCTTTGTAAAATTTCTTTTCAGAGCTACACTGAGTTTACACATATATGTACATTTATGTTTTAAATACTCCCCTCTTTTATGGAGTCATCACTGTCTTCAAAGTCTTGGAAATTGCCAGTGTAGTATGGGCTTAACAATTAATATTCACTTTCACCTTTCAACTCTAGAATATGATACGGAACCCTTAAATTATTCATATTTAATAAAAATTTCCACCTTTCATAAGTCTAGATTTTTATGTCATGTTTTTAGATTTATGATCCACTTTTCTTCCACAGGGCCAGATATATTTCTCATTGAGTAAATTAAAGGCATTTAAATTTGGTGGAGTCCAAAAATAAATATTATGCCCTGGAGTGCCCCAGACAATGTTTACTTCCTGAGTCAAGCTTTAAACATCAAAATTTATGAATTTTAGTATTTGATATTATTAATGTCCTATTTCTTGTGGTCTTTGTGTTCTTGAACTATTTAATGGATTGTTACCATGTATAAAACTGCAGTTTAGAAAATACAAGAGGAAATAAATTTAGTTACTTAAAATAAGTTTTTACTTACATTTTATGTGTTACTTGATTAAAATATTTTTTAAGTTTAAATTCCTTCTTTTGTGCATTGTTGAGTATAATGGTGTTGCTAACAATATTATTACATAGGATTCTCAACATAATACTAGTTACTGAAATTCTGTGAGTTAAGTCTTAACCAACAAAAGGTACACATTCTGAATGTCCAGATCTCCTTGCTCATAGATTGTGAAATGGATTTTTTTAAATATCAAATTTATTGTCAAATTGGTTTCCATACAACACCCAGTGCTCATCCCAAAAGGTGCCCTCCTCAATACCCATCATCCACCCTCCCCTCCCTCCCACCCCCCATCTACCCTCACTTTGTTCTCAGTTTTTAAGAGTCTCTTATGCTTTGGCTCTCTCCCTCTCTTACCTCTTTTTTTTTTTTTCTTCCCCTCCCCCATGGACTTCTGTTAAGTTTCTCAGGATCCACATAAGAGTGAAAACATATGGTATCTGTCTTTTTCTGTATGACTTATTTCACTTAGCATAACACTCTCCGGTTTTTTTTTAAAGTTAGTAATAGTCAAGCTTTATTAGGTAAAGAGGTAGAGACAGAACAACTTCAAATTCTCATTATCTTACAATAGTATTTCTCAACTTTTTATTCATTATCACTCCTTTAGAGAGAAATATGAAGTTAAATTTAAATGATACCCATTCATATGAATGCCTTACAACCACGAATTTATTTTTCCTTTACTTTTTCTTTTTTTTTTTTTTTTTTTTTTTTTTAATTTACATCCAAATTAGTTAGCACATAGTGCAACAGTCATTTCAGGAGTAGATTCCTTAGTGCCCCTTACCCATTTAGCCCATCCCCCCTCCCTGTGAGATGGATTTATAGTGCCAAGGTTCCTGTCTGTTGTAGGTTAATTATGATACAAATGAGTTTTCTTTTATTAAATGCAAATTACAATGCTAGCCTGATTGTGCTTTGCAATTTATTAGATGTTATTTTTAAATAATTTATATTTTTAGGTCATTTTGTTGGAACCATAGACCTGTTCAAATAATTACATCTAATAATTATAGAGACTCCTTACCATGTACCATTTGCTTGGAATATATTGAGCCTATTCCAACTTACAGCATATTACGAAGTCCTTGTTGTAAGAATGCTTGGTTTCATAGAGACTGTTTACAGGTAAGATATCTTATAAACTTTTTCTGATATAAAATTTGTTGCTTGCTGATTTGAATTTCATTTATTTTATTTTTTTTAAGTTTATGTACTTACTTATTTAAGTAATCTCTACACCCAACATGAGGCTTGAACTCACAACCCTGGGATCAAGAGTCATATGCTCCTCCATCTGAGGATGACAAGGTGCCCTGATTTGAATTTTAAATTGGAAAGAGTTGACATGTGTATTTTACCTGTACTTGTAACTTTTAAAAACAGCTTAATTAAAGCATATTTTACATATGAAATATACTGTACTGAAGAATTACTGTATTGAAATTTACTCTTTTGAAGTGAATATCGAACTAATATTTTAATAAATAGTTTAGAATACTACCTTTTAGTTTTTATTATGCTTGAACATTTTTGTTGTTTTTACCTAAGGCTTTTGTTTGTATTTCACAGTGAATAAAACACAGATTTAATTCCCAAGTTCATTTACATATTTAAGCTTAGAAGACCAAGATATGTGAAATGATAATTTAACTGTAAGCTAAGATACTTAAATGTTAAGAGGCCTTTAAAACAAAAACAAAAACAGAAACAACTGTGGTCAACACTATATGACAGCTTCTTGACAGGGACTGATTACTGTTTAATGAATTAAAAGCATTAGTTCTTTTTGAAAGCCACCTTGTATGTTAAACTTGATGACAAGTTATTAAGTAGATACCATACAACACATAACATTAAGTAATTGAACAGTTATTTGATTCAGATGATTCTTGAAGATTTTAAAAAGATCTCACTTATTGATAACATCATATACAATAATGTACATGTGTGAACCGGCCAACTGATAGTTACAGTTAATAGAATGCCAAATAATAAAGGATTTAAGTTTAATGCTTTTATTAAAGTTTGGCTTTTATTATTGTTTAGTAAAATATAATGTTATTATTGATTATAGGTTATCCACAAAAGTACTTTTTAAAGTTAAAAGATGTTATAAATCCTCATATTTCAAGGCAGTCTTAAAAGTATTAATAATAGTAAAGTACTTGAATGAATCAAACAATAGGCAATAACTTCAGTTTCTTCTCAAGTAGTGGTCACTCAGCCCAGTAAAAAATATACTTTCAAAATAACAGTTTCTCATAATAAACCCTCTGCAGTTTCACCAGGGGTTGTGTCCCCTACCTTTGAACTTACAAATCTTTTAAGCCATCCTGATCATTATGTAGAAATAGAGAATATTCAATGCACCTAATGGACCCTACTTTGTAGCACATGTGGATAGAATGAGTGAAGCACAGTTGAGTGTGGGATCTGATGATGGTGTCTACACTCAAGCTCTTTTGGTACACCAGAAGGCCAGAATAGAACAACTTAAAAAGAACTCGAAAATCACAAGAAAAAGCTGGTTAAACTAAAATCTGAGGTCATTGAAATGGAAAATATTCTAACTCAGGGGCACCTGAAAAGATTAAATTCCACATCCCCAAATATCTTCTCTCAAAGAAATGTAGCAGTTTAGAATTGTAGACCATTCCAGATTGACCTTGACATTAACCAAAGAAATTGATCTTTTTTAAACCTGAGGACCACATTTTAATCTCAGCACTATTCATAACTTCTATGACAATATGGGATTTGTAGATCCTATGCCACCAATACCCAAAGATCAAAGGTCCACTATCAAAACACCAAGGACTCAAGACACAGAAGATGGTGAGGGGTCTCAGTGGAATTGTACTGCCTTTATTTTTTTGAACTATCCAGCCTTAATCTGCTGTAAACAATGTGAGATGCCAAAGCATCTGAGCCAAAAAGCCCTATGTCTCTAAAGTCACATGTGAAGCTCAAGAAACTGGTCTGTCATCCAAGTTTTTCACAGTGCTATTCACAGTACATAAACTTAAATAGCATAGTCATCCTACGCTACATAGGATTTTGTCAGAGTGACGGTGTGACAAGATGCTGTTACTCTAATGTTAAATGTCAGCCCACAGAGCTAATAATACCTTAATAATAATACCTTGCCTTAATCTGCTGCAAACAATGTTAGATGCCAAGGCATCTGAGCCAAAAAGCCCTGTGTCTCTAAAGTCACAGGTGAAGTTCAAGAAACTGGTCTGTCATCCAAGTTTTTCACAGTGCTATTTCACAGTACATAAACTTAAATAGCATAGTCATCCTATGCTACATAGGATTTTGTCAGAGTGACGGTGTGACAAGATGCTGTTACTCTAATGTTAAATGTCAGCCCACAGAGCTAATAATACCTCAATCTAATGTCATGGGCAGTTGAAATTCATCTTGGTTGCCCACTGTCTAACCATGTACAGTGTTACCAGTAGCCCATTATGGATAATTCTTGTTATATTAATGCCTAGGTGTTCCCAGTTACCTTTTCACCCTCATGTCACTACTGAGTTTTGACGGGAGGAAAGAGTAGAATGATGGCTTTTTTTCTTTTCTTTTCTTTTCTTTTCTTTTCTTTTCTTTTCTTTTCTTTTCTTTTCTTTTTAAAGCTTTCAGTGAGGGGGTGCCTGGGTGGCTCAGTTGGTTAAGTGTTGGACTCTTAATTTTGGCTCAGGTCATGATCTCCTGGTTTGTGAGACTGAGTCCCACGTTGGGCTCTGTGCTGACACAGAACCTGCTTGGGATTTTCTCTCTTCTCTCTTTCTCCCTCCCTCCCTCCCTGCTCCTCCCCAGCTCACATGTGCTCTCTCTCTCTCTCAAAATAAATATAAAATTAAATTTAAAAAGTTTTCAGTGAAACACTACAAACATGAAGAAAAAGAACAAGGTTTAATTATTTAAAAACTGTTGCTGCCTCATAGTGCCAGTGGATAGGGGAAGAACTTCATGAATTCGTGGAACTCTTGGCCTTGTCTTTGTTGTCCCAAAAACTCCACTAGGTAAAGCCAGCTTCTGGGATCTAAGGATGAAAAGGAAAGCAGCGTGTGTTGTTTGTACAAACATGCAGTGAAATATCCCAAAGCTTTTCCAACTGTACCAATCTTGAGTCTGCTTTAAGGGATTTCTTTATTATTTTCTTTATTTCTATGTGTATAGTGTGGTAATATTTTGTTAACTGATTTTCTTGTTTCGTCTTAGTGATTAAGCATATTGATGTCCCTTTTTAGCTTTACCTGAGAAAAGCAGTGCCTTAAAATTAAAAAGCATTACTAAAATGAAACTGTGCATAACTTTTCTGTACTTTGTCCTCATGAGTGCCAGTGTTCTGTGAAGACATACAGACAGATGCTGGCCAGTGTATTGCAGGAAATACTACAGGACTTATGTCTCTAAGTCACACTGTGTACTGAGTTTAGCAGTGGGTGGCACAACACAGCGTTTAGTTTTCCACAGGGAAGCTTAAAACAAAAGGTTTTTAACCCACTGATAGAACAACAACCTTAAGCAGAACTTTCATAAGAGATTACTGTTGGGAAAGTACAGTTTTCAAAACCAAGAGCAGCAGTACGTACAGCCCTTTTTGGGGAGAAGCTTAAATGCTTTACTATCAGGACAATCAGTATCAAACCTGACTTGGTAGCAATATCATGTATATTTGTAAAATGAAGCTAGTCATGTTTAGGACAATTAAAGAAAAGCTGAGAAAAAGAAAAGCACACGCAAACTTGAACACTGAAGCAACCTCAAACATATCTTTATTTTGATGATATATTTTGATAAAGAAAGTAAATCAGATGATCAGGAATGTATATAACTAAATGAAATAAAGAAACAACAGTATGCATTTTAAAAAACAGAATTATGAAATTATATATTCATGCTTAACAGTGGGGTAAAGGGATGTGACAAAAATGTAACAAAAGGTAGGAGATAATGTTACCTGTCACCCACTGTAAATGTCTGCAAAAGAGATTTTTTATGTGAGTTAGGATTATTACAGGTAATCTTAGATGAATGTCAAAACCTTGACTTCTAGGTTGTATCTGGGAAGAAATATGACAGTCCTAGTTATACCATAGACCCAAAAGCCCTTAATATGGTACATTATGTTTTAAAATGAGGCCTTGTTTTTTAGCTTCATCTGATAAATCAGTTTTTATTTGTATTATTAATAAAATGTAATTTAGATAAAGAAAAATACCTGAGTAGTTTTTTGGGGTTTTTTTTGGTTTTTTTTTGTTTGTTTGTTTTTTGTTTTTTGCATGAGCCTTGAACTTTTTTATATTTAGGATTATTCAGTTAAAAATGGCAGGGCGGAGCCTAGTTTTGTTGGGTAAATTTCATAAATTCTGTCAATTCTTACAAAGAAGTGTTTGTAAAAAAGGATCCAGAGAGTGCAATTCATAAGTATCAGGAAGAGTTATCTTTGCCTAATGAGGAACAGTTCACATTTTATGACAATTTTACAAAAACAGTTTTTTCTTCATTAAGAATTTGTATTTGAAAGAATGTAATTATTACCAAATGTATCCTCTTGTTAATTTGTAAGAGTATATTATTTTTCAAAACAATTAAGAATTGTCTCAATTATTTGTTGATAATGAAACAGGTTCTCAGACTTGACCCTAGTATTCATATGCCTTTGTGTGAACACTGAAAATACCAAATTTCTAATCCCATCATTAAAAAGTTAAAATAATATTCTTACAACAGTGTAGGCCTACTTTATGCAAATATAATATAAAATCACAGCCACACGGACACCGGTGACAAATACTAACATGCCGTTATTACTTGATTAGAGCCCAGTAAAAGCTAATTCTTGAGTCATGTTCAGTAAAGGAGCTGACAGTGCTTTTGCCATTCTGTCACAAGTCTTAACTGAAATAGTAAATGGAGTTTTTCCCATTATATATCAATACCCAAAGAAAAAAATTTCTTTTAATTAAAAAAAATTTTTTTTTTAATGTTTTTATTTATTTTTGAGACAGAGAGAGACAGAGCATGAGCAGGGGAAGGGCAGAGAGAGAGGGAGACACAGAATCCGAAGCAGGCTCCAGGCTCTGAGCTGTCAGCACAGAGGCTGATGCTGGGCTCAAACTCATGGACTGTGAGATTATGACCTGAGCTGAAGTCGGACACTTAACCGACTGAACCACCCAGGCGCCCCTCAAAGAAAAAAAATTTTTAATTCCTGAACTTCATTAACATAAAAAAGTCGAAGGAAAAACAGACTGAAGAAATAGAATGAGAATTGTATTTGGTTAAGCATATTTCATCATTTGTGACCACTACATTGGGATTTTGTGAGGAGAGCATGCAGATTAATATTTTAAAAATTGGGGGTGCCTGGGTGACTCAGTTATGTGTCCAATTTGATTTCGGCTCAGGTCATGATCTCACCATTCGTGAGTTTGGACCCCACATTGGGCTGTGTGCTGACAGCACAGGCCCTGTTTGGGATTCTCTCTCTGCCCCTCCCCTGCTTGTGTGCACACACGCTGTCTCTCTCTCTCAAAACAAATAAGCATTTAAAAATTGATGGAAACTTTTCACTCTGTATGTAGAGAATTGCCACTATTCTTGTTCAGTTTGGATTCCTCCATCATTGCAGTGGTCTTGTTGGTATCTTCCATATGCCCCATGTTGTTTTTTTCCTCCATACTAGACACTTTCATGTATTATATACTCTATTTACTAAGATCTTGGTATCTGTGTACAGTTGCTTAAAAACCCTTTAGTTCACAGATTTTAGTAACTTGTTGCTTCCCTCGCACATTTTTAAAGTTTATTTATTTATTTTGAGAGAAAGGGAGGGGTAGAGAGAGAGGGGGAAAATCCCAAGCAGACTCCAGCTGTCATCACGGAACCTGACCATTGGGGCTCCATGTGTCTATCTCTAGAACCTTGAGATCATGACCTGAGCCAGAATCAAGAGTCGGGGCAACCGACTGAGCCACTCACACACCCCTTCCCTCCCACATTCTTTGTGTGTGTGTGTGTGTGTGTGTGTGTGTCCCACTTGCTACTTGGTGGTTGCTTTTGTTTATATTTTATTTATTTAAGTAATTTCTACACCAAATGTGGGACTTGAACCCATGAGCCTGAGACCAAAAGTTGCTGACTCTTCTGACATAGCAGTTAGGTGCCTCACTACTAATGTTTTTTGAACCTCAAGTCTAATTTGTTTTCATTATCATTCATAAATTCCCCATCTATCAGCTCAACCTGGTAGCTATTTTTG
This sequence comes from Prionailurus viverrinus, assembly GCF_022837055.1. Lineage (NCBI taxonomy): Eukaryota > Metazoa > Chordata > Mammalia > Carnivora > Felidae > Prionailurus > Prionailurus viverrinus. Next base: position 75,969,731 of record NC_062566.1, read on the forward strand.
TGTATCTTTATTTGTTGCTAGCCTCTGCCTTAACTCTCTGTGATATAACTTTAGACACTTTTTTTTTTAAGCTAGACTTTCGAAGGAGCCTACTAACTGTCCTTTTCTCCTGCATGCTTTATTCCTTACCAGTTTTTCACATACATTACTGGCTTTGATTTACCTGTCTAACCTCATTACTGAGTTCAGTATTGCCAGCATGTAATCCCGAAGTATATTATTAATTAGTTCCCTGATCACATTGTGCTCTCTCTTGCCATGGAAACTTGATATGTGCAATTCCATTTCCTTATAATGTCTTTTGTCCTATTTTCCTGGTAAACCTTTGTTTCCTCTTCCAAATTTTGCTTTGAACTCGCAATTCCTGTGACATTTTTGTCAGGCTCTTACATAGACTTAGGTACTTCTTCCTTTCTCTTCCATGTATATACTTAAAGACACACTCTTTTACAAATTATAATTGTACCTCACAAAAATTCCTTGATATAGGATCTAAGTTATTTTATGTTTCTATTTTTGGTACATAGCATAGTGTTCAGCATCTACACAATGGGGGGTAAATAGTTATTAAATGAATATGTGCTGCTAGTTTTTTTAAATAGAGATTGGCTACTCTTTCTAATAGGTTTATAGTTTTCTGTTTCCTTGTACTCTCTGCCTGAGGGCTCTGTTTTTCTATGTGCTGAAAGTGAGAATAGGTTTTATAATTCTCCCCTCTTAGGAAAAAAGTAACTTCGAGATTGAGTTAAAAACAGAACCAAGAATGATTTATAGTAATACTTATTTAAACACCCTTCCAGATGAAGTAAGTCAATATTTTTACTGTTTTATTCACAGAGAGTGATGGATAACACAATATTTGAGGACAATAATGACATTAGGGGCACCTGGGTGGCTCAGTCAGTTGAGTGTCTGACTCTTGATTTCGGTTCAGGTCTTGGCCTCATGATAGTGGGTTTGGGTCCCACGTCGAGTTTTGTGCTGACAGCATGGAGCCTGCTTGGGATTCAGTCTCTCCCTCTCCCTCTCCTTCGCCCTCTCCCTCTCTCTCTCTCTCTCTCTGTTTCTCTCTCCCTCCCTCTCTCCCCCTCTCCTACTTGCTCTTTCATATGATAGTAAAAAAAGAAAATGACCTAAGAAAGAAAAAATAACAGGTTGAGAAAAATATGTGAGTGATAGATGTAAAGCTAAGAATAGCCGATTCATTAACAATTATTTTTGATCATTGGGGGAAAAAATTTCAAAATTTTAGCAATAGAATAACTTCACTTATCAAAGCTTGAGAACTAGCATAGAAAATTTATTTTCATAATATATTAAGTAAAAAATATCACATGTTCTGTTAGCTGTTATAATTTATAATTAAATTGTTAACAATGGATTTCTGTTTTCTATTACAGGTTCAAGCAATAAATGCAGGAGTGTTTTTCTTTAGATGCACAATATGCAATAATAGTGATATATTTCAGAAAGAGATGTTGAGAATGGGAATTCATATTCCTGAAAAGTGAGTACCATTTAGCCTTTGACAAAGAAGATAATTTAAATGTAGTATTTAATAACAGTGGAAATAATCAAAATAATCATTTATGAATGATTAAAATTATAAATAAGCAGCCATCTTAAATGGGGAAATGTAAAGCTGCTGCCCCCCCCTCCCCCCAAAACTGCCTCCTTCTTCCCAGATTGCTAGTTCTTGAGGGCAGGGGCTGTGACTTAAATGTCTCATTAATTGACTTACAGTCTCTTAATAAATACCTCAGTGTGTACAATATTAATTGTTTGACTTATACCAAAGTAACAGACTTCACAATGGTATGTATAAATTATTTAAAGTGTATAAGAAGGATTTTCTTAATACTTAAAGAGGAGGAATCCAGAAATAATGGCACTAAACTTGACGTTTAAAAATTAGAAGTGAAATATTAGGAAAAATGTAAATTTTAGAAAATTTCTAATTTTTCATTTAACATTTGAAAATTCACTGTAAGAATAATTAACTGTAGGATAAAATGACACTAATAGATATATATCTTGAAGAGAATGATTAATCCTAAAAAACAAAAGTTTTATCCTTATTCCCAAGTATGTGAAAAGTTTTTTTTATATTCATTACCAATCCTTTTATGTAAAATTTTAGTTCAAAGTGTATTTTATATCTTTCTTCATTTACAGAGATGCATCTTGGGAATTAGAGGAAAATGCTTATCAAGAACTTCTGCAGCACTATGAGCATTGTGATGTCCGGAGATGTCGTTGCAAAGAAGGGCGAGACTATAATGCACCTGATAGGTATGTTGGGAAGTCCCATGTGTTTAGTGTCCTTATTTAAACCATCGGTTGAGGAAGTAGTTTTCTAGTTCGTGAAATATAGTTTGGCTCTTAGAATGTTTGAAGTTTTAACTTGCAGGTATATTTATTAAATGCATTTTTACAGAGAAATTATTGTTGTCCGCATAGTTGTAACTTATTTCTGTGGTGTATTTACTGAGCCTTCATTTTCTAGAGCTACACTGTCCTATATGGTAGCCACTAGCCACATTGACTGTTGAACACTTGAAATGTGCCTACTCCAAATTGAGAAGTGTTTTAAGTGTCTTCATTTGCTAAGCCTGCCTTAACAACAGAAATTTGTTTTCTCACCATCCTAGAGATTAGAAGTTCCAGATAGAGGTACCCGCAGGTTTTATTTCTGCTGAAGCCTCTCTCCTTGTCATGCACATGGTTCCCTTCTAACTGTCTTCGCGTGATTGTCCCTCTGCCTGTTTCCTAATGTTCTTTTCCTGTAAGAACACCAGTCATATTAAATTAGGGCCCATCTATATGACCTCATTTTATCTTAATTATGTCTTTAAAGGCCCTATCTTCAAATACAGATACATAGTGAGGTGTACTGGGTTTGGGGACTCCAACTTATGAATTTGGAGGGGACACAATTCAGCCCATAACAGTAAGACAAAAATAACTTAAAGTATCTTGTTAATAAGTTTTATCTTGTTAATAAGTTTTAAAGTATCTTGTTAATATAATTTTTTATATTTGTTTTTATATTGATTACATGTCAAGCAAAATCATATTTTGGAAATGTTGAAATTCGTTTCATCTGTTTCTTTTACCTTTTTCAATCATGTACTAGGAAAGTTTAAATTAAATGACTCGCATTGTGTTTCTTTTGGATGGCACTATTCCATAGCTTAATTTAACTAAAATAATCTAGCAGTATTCTTTTGGATCACTATAAAAAGGGTTTGGCATTTGAAATTTATTGATTATTCTTAAGTACTGTCAGTGGATATTGGCTCCAATCTGAATCAATAATCATTATGTGCCCTCTGTGTACACAAGACTGGTGATCCTGATTATTCGTTTGTAAACACCAATAATACCCCCTCTAAAGAGTTGTGCTGACACACAGATAAGATGATGTATATAGATGTGCTTTGTAAACAATAAGGTATTTTAGATTTCTTTTTTTTTTAAGCTTATTTATTTATTTTTTGAGGGCAGGTTCGGGGGCAAGCACGAGTGGAATCCCAAGTAGGCCCCACACTGTTAGTGCAGAGCCTGATGTAAGGCTCAAACCCATGAACCGTGAGATCATGACCTGAGCTGAAATCAAGAGTCAGATGCTTAACCAGTCAAGCCACCCAGACGCCCCAGCACTTTAGATTTCTAAGAAGCAAATATGTTCATTAATGCTGATATTTTCTAAATTTATTCACCCAGTCAGTAGTTACCAAGCTCCCTTTTCTTTCTAGCAGTTATTCGAGATTGCTATCCCTTCTCATTTCTCCTGGGGCACAATACCTGCCATTTGAATGCTTTTTCTGGTAATCTCACTCCCTCGTCCTCGTGATAGAAAAGCAGTTTTGCTGAAAGGCACCATGGTGTAGTGGTTAGGAGCATGGGCCTGAATGAAGCCGGGTAAACTAGGTTGGAAGCCTCACTGAGACTTACTAGCAGTGTAAATTTAATTGGGCAAGTTATTTACCCGTCTATGCTATGGTTTCCTCTTCTTTAAAATGAAGGGTAACAGTGGTTTTCCCTACATTTTAAAATTACAAGGATTAAACTTTTCGTACAAGAGTGAGAACTGGTCCTAGTGTATATTAAGCGCTGTGCTCTTCTTTCTCTTCATCATCATTTGGCAGAACTATTGGGGGAAGCTGGGGAGACACACAGCTGTAGACCCATATCCCATATCCACACAGAGAGAGATTCACCTATACCTACTGGACGGGAGGGTTTCCAGTTGCCTCTCTCATCACCTACACATCCATGCACTCAGGGAATGTATATCCATTTTGATTCATTGAGGGTCTACTCATAATCAAACGAAAAGTAGGCACCACACCACAACCCATACCCACACCTATACAGAAAACACACATACCACACAGCCTGGTGGGAAACATGGGGGTGGGGGTGGGGGTGGAGGGGAACAAATAAGAGAATATGAATATGGGCAAGATAGTAACATCTGGATCCTGTTGAGCTGCCCAATATCGGTGTCTGAACAATCTTTTGTAGGAAGTAATTCCTCACATTGAATTGGAAAGATATTTTAGGTAAATAATATATTTAATGAATGCTTCTTCCATGTTGGACACATTCACATAGCAATCTCCCTTTGGCTGTAGTAATTTCCAAATATAAAAGAAATTTTTTCTTTCTTAATCATATTCTTTCTAGTGTTTATATTTTTGTGTATGTGCATGTACATGTTGATATTTAGTTTAGGTCTTTTAAATTAGCGAATATTTAGAGGAGGAGGTTATAAACATAATAAATGAAATAGGAAAAAAATACTTGAAGAAAAAGTAATATAGTATCAAAGCAGATAATCTATTTGTCCTCCTTTTGTAGAAGAGCTGGTTATATGTGGTTATATGTGCTGGCCTATGGTAGTGCTAGTGGTTGGAATTAGACCAAGTTAATACCAAAATGTAAACATCTGTTTCTCTTTATATCCTCAGCAAATGGGAAATAAAGCGCTGTCAGTGTTGTGGTTCTAGCGGAACACATTTAGCTTGTTCCTCATTACGATCATGGGAACAAAATTGGGAGTGTTTGGAATGTAGAGGTATTCTCTACAATTCAGGTAATATTTTGCAATTTTGAATAAAGAATTTTATTTCAAATGTATATTATTGAAAAGTTTCTTCCTATATTTCTATAATGCTAACATAGGGTTTTAAATCTGCAGAGGATTTCCAAAAAGCCAAAAAGCATACATTACCCAACACTAATAATGTGGGAATAACTGATTGTTTGTTGGAAGAATCATCACCTAAATTACCCAGACAGTCACCTGGAGCCCAGCATAAAGATCTTCTGAGGTATGTATTTTGAATTGGAGAAAAATATAAACTTTTTTTTTTTTTTAAAGTAAGCTCTATACCCAATGTGCAGCTTGAACTCATGACCCCAAGATCAAGAGTCACTTGCAGTAACAACTGAGCCAGCCAGGCAATCCCTATAAAACTCTATTTTGAAAAAAATTACAATAGGAAGTAGCTTTATACACTTAGCATATTAGCTGATCTTAGTATTCTGGAAGAGTGTGTTTTTTCTTTTCCTTTCCTTTTTTTTTTTTTTTTTTATGTTTATTTTTGAGTGAGAGATTGTGAGCAGGTGAGGGGCAGAGAGGAAGGGGGACAAAGTATCCAAAGTGGGCTCCGTGCTGACAGCAGAGAGAGATCATGACCTGAGCCACAGTCAGACACTTGACCAGCTTAGCCACCAAGCATTCCTGAAAGGCGTTTTTTGTTTCGTTTTTATTTTTGTTGTAATGTTTATTTATTTTGAGAGAGAGAGCAGGGGAGTGGCAGAGAGCAAGGGAGAGAGAGAATCCCAAGCAGGCTCCAGGCTGTCAGTGCACAGCCTGATGTGGGGCTTGAACTCACAAAACGTGAGATCATGACCTCAGCCAAATCAAGAGCTTAACCAACTAAGCTACCCAGGTGCCCCTGGAAGAGTGTTTTTTAAACTATAGGACCAACATATCATCATGAAGTCAGTGTAACCGACATGAAAAAAAGAAAAACAGGCTAAAATAGAATGTAAAATATCAGATTGCACTGCACATAGAAAGAATGTGTATGAAATTTATTGTGTACTAAATCATGATGTAAAATACATATTATAGATCATTTTAAAGGTAGTTTAAAATATCAAGTATACTGTGTTACTTTATTAAAAGGGATCATTTAATATAGATACTATTTTTTTACTTTGTAATCATTTGCTTAATATATTTGCTGTCAATGTCAGAGGTCTAAATGTCACCTCTTTAGAAAGTTTAAGACATACTTACAAGTATTATTGTATTGTATTAATGCCTAAATATTTTCCTACCTGGTCCGGTTCACCCCTTCCTTTAGGCAACCTGGTGGTCCCCGGCTCCCAGGAGGTCACCATATTGATGCCGAACTTAGCGCAGACACCCGATTGGCATAACGCACTGCAGCCCAGAACTCCTGTGCTCAAGCTATCCTCCTGGCTCAGCCTCCCTAATGGCTGGGACTACAGGCGCGCACCACCGCGCTCAGCGATGCTTAAATATTTTCATAAAAGCAAAATAAGTAACTTTAAAATCATTCATAAACATTTAAATAAGACTAGAATTACAACCTTATTCTGTGTCAGGTATTTATTCAGCCGAAGTTAAGATTTTTAAGTATATATAACTTTACAAAGGAGCTTATGGAAAAAAACAGACAAGTAACATTATAGTAGCTAAACCTGTTGAAATATTTTTTGTTAACAACAGTATCAAGTTTAAACTGAGAAAGTAAAGAATTTCTGTGAAAATATTTGATAACTAGATTTATGGATAGAAATGGAATATGAAGTATTCCAAAAGTGTTTGAATATGAAGTTATTTCAAAAAGTAAAGAATTGCTGTTGTAAGATACCACTTGTGTTAACTGAAAATCTGTTAAAAATGTTTTTATATTACTTTTAGTATCAAAAATGTTCACCTTAATTTTAAAAATTTTAATATGTAGGTTTCCAAAGATGTTATACCAGGGAAGTTTGATTCCTTGTTCCATGCTTTAACATCATATTCTAAAAGAATAGCATTGGCATTTCCATTCCAGGCAGGAGCAAGAAATCAACCTGCTACATGAAGGCATACTTCTGAAGGATAGTCTTAATTTCCAAAGGACTGGTTTTCTTGCAACTTGGGTTAATGAGTAGTGAGAGGGTTGTGTGAAGAAAAAAAGCAAAGGCTGACCCACATTGGCGCATTATAATGTTTTAGGATGAGAAAAAATTATACTTGATGTAGAAAGATGATCCATGGACATTGCTCCAAACAGAATTATTTTGAGTACATTAATTCCACGTACAGATGGAGAAATTGAGGCGGGGACAATTGAGTCAGTCCATACGATTGTCTGGAGGTCTTATCAAGACACAGATTGCTAGGCCTCACGCTCAGAGGTTCTGGTTCTGTTTACTTGTCGTGTGGCTCAAGAATTTGCATCTCTGGGGCACCTGGCTGGCTCAGTCAGTGGAGTATGCAACTTTTGATTTCAGGGTTGTGGGTTTGAGCCCACATTGGGTGTCGAGATAACTTAAAATCTTAAAAGAAAAAAAAAAAAGAATTTGCATTTCTAATAAGTTTCCAGATGATGTTGCTGCCGTTGGTTTGGAACCACACTCTGAGAATTACTGGTCTATACTAAAAAGTACGATTTAAAGGGTTGTGAATTGCGTTTATAATATTAGCTCTGCTGTTAACTAACTCTGTGATTAAAAATACATTGTGTAATCTCTTACAACTGTGGTTTTCTCATAGAGTAAGCAAAGATTATATTTGTTCTATTTTTAAAGGATCTCGTGAACTTGAAATACACTTAAGCAACTGTTTATTATAGCCATTGGCCAAGATGGTGAGATTCTGAGCTTCTGACTCTTATATCTGAATCTACTAAAATGATCAAATTTGATACAAAGATCTATCAACATTCTCATAAATCATTTATGACATTACATTTTAATTTGGTAGGAAATTGGGAAGAAGTCAAGAATTTAGAATCAAATCAAATAATAGGGGACCTGTTGTGTGCTTTTGGGTGGGAGTTGGTGAAGAACTTCCTTTTAATGTAGTTTTCTATTTTTTTATTGGCCATATAACTGCTGTGTCACATGAAGTACTTTAGAGTACTTAACTTTTATGTTTAAATTCATGTTTTATAGGCAAGGCAGCAAATTTAGAAGAGATATATCAACAATAATAATGGAATTAGGATTTCAAATTAAAAAAAAAGCTAAAAGATTATGGATTAATAAAGCCAATATCTGGAATAGTGCCTTAGATGGATTCAGAAATCAAAACTTTAATCCTTCATACACAATTGAAGTAGCATATGTTAATGAAAATGATAATTTTGGAAGAGAACATCCTGGATCAAAGCAAGAATTCCTAAGTCTCTTAATGCAGCATCTTGAGAATTCACCAATATTTGAAGGGTCCTTGTCTAAGAACTTGTCTCTAAATTCTCAAGGTAATTGTTTTATTTATTATTGTACCTACTGAAGATACCATGTATAAAGAAGGAGATAGTTGGTTAGAATTACTATTCTGTCCTGTGGTCAAAATGTATAGTTCACTTTGTTAATAAAATACCGATTGAATCACAGAAAAGAGAAGGGGGAGTGATACTTTTACAAGTAAATTTTATAGTGAAATGTTTTTTATTTAAGAATATGCTTAATTTCTTTATAACAAATATCCTCCTTGGAGTGAATTCATAATTAACTGTAGCTTCTTAAAAATGTACTTTATATTCATTGTAATTTCATTTGAATAATGTAGCCAAATGGAATGGATGATTATTTGAGCCCTTCTTGTTCACATATTTGGAGTTTGCTGATAGGATGTTTCTTTACAACCTAGGATTTTTATCAGATACTATTCTGGTCCATATGTAATGGATTTTTTTTTTAAATTTTTTTAATCTTTATTTTTGAGAGAGACAGAGACAGAGCAGGGGAGGAACAGAGAGAGAGGGAGACACAGAATCTGAAGCAGGCTCCAGGCTCTGAGCTGTCAGCACAGAGCTCGATGCGGGGCTTAAACTCACGAACCGTGAGATCATGACCTGAGCCGAAGTCGGACGCTTAACCGACTGAGCCACCCAGGCGCCTCTGTAATGGATTTTTTAATGTACTTTTGCTTTCAAGAATTTTTTGTGTGAAATTATGTATATGATACTTCTCTGGTAAGGAATTAAAACATGCATCTCAGAAGATGGTTAAAAAACCTTTTTTAATTAAAAAAAAAGCATGGTTAATTCTAGCACTCTTTAGGAGCTTTTATACCACTTTTGCTGTAATAGGAAATTTGAAAGAAGTCTCATTTTATTCCATTTGAATTTCCTTCTATGTATGTCATAGAACTTACTTCCTCACTTTTGCCTGAATCATTAAAATAATTGAGAACTATCAAGATTTATTTGTATTATATGCACTACACTGAGTTTAATTCTAAACTCCTTTTAAAAAACAAAAACAACAACAACAAAACACACTCCAAATAATCAGCAGTGTTAATTCAAGATAGTTTTGGTGCAGTGAATGAGTGCATGAATTCACAAAATCTGAATTCAGTTTCGTACACATCTGCTTCAGTAGTTTTACATCCTTAGGTTAATTATGTAGCCCTCTCTGGAACTCAGGGTGTTCAACTGTAAAATGTGACTGCTAATACATTGCATATAAAGTTATTGTTGAGGAGATTTCATTTAGTTCATGTATTGATAATGTTACTTATTAATAATTTGCTCAGAACAATTTTAAGGAAAATTTACATGATATCTTTTTGATTTATCAAAGTACCTAAAACATTTTATTTATTTTTAAGTTTTTATTTTAATTTAAGGTAGTTAACATACAGTGTTATATTACTTTCAGGTGTACAATATAGTAACTTGACACTTCATATATCACCCTCTGCTCATCATGACAAGTGCACTCCTTAGTCCCCATTACCTATTTAACACATCCCCCCACCTCTGTCCCCTCTGGTAATCATCTGTTTGTTCTCTATTCTTAAGAGTCTGTTTCTTGATTTGTGTGTGTATCTCTCTCTCATATTTTTTCCCTTCGCTGGTTTGTTTTGTTTCTTAAATTCCACATATGAGTGAAATCATGGGATATTGGTCTTTTTCTGACTTACTTCACTTAGCTAAAACATTTTAAATGATAATTTTAAAAATATTGAAATCTGTGATTACATGGTAAGATAGTATATACTGTTGGGAGTAAATTTGTGCCATTTGGAAGATAATTTAGCGCTATGTATCAACGACCTTAAAAATGTTTACGTCTTTTGAACTACTAGCATATGTAGGAATTTATAGTAATCAAGTAACCAAAGATATATAAACAAGAATATGGAAATAGGTGTTAATATTGTGTCTCATATAATTGAAAATGTAACTTAGCTAACATAGCCATTATAAGATGGTTTACATTGTAGCACATTTGTAAATTAGTCTTAATACATTTATTAACTGTAAATTTGAATAATTTTGAATAACATAGAAAAAGTTTATAATAAGTGAAAAAATGCAGAAGTCAAACTATTTGTGTATATAGTAATATACATGTGAGAAATTTACATCAAAATGTGCACACTGGTTATTCTGGTGATAGGATTATAGGTGATTTTTGTATTAAAAGATTTTCTGTATTTACATTTTTCTATTAGGGGTCATTTTTTATTCAGAAAAATATATTTAGGTGAGATCTATATTTTATACATGATTCTAATTTCTGTGAATTAAGTTATTTTACATTTATTTAAGTTTTTGGGTATTTAATTTTACTGTATATGTATTCATCACATATGATGGTTATCTTATAATAATAATATAATTATATTTGATGTATTTTTATCTGTATTTACAGCTCTGAAAGAGAATCTTTACTATGAAGCTGGCAAAATCCTTGCCATTTCCTTGGTTCATGGTGGTCCTTCACCTGGTTTCTTTTCTAAAACCTTGTTTAACTGCCTTGTTTATGGACCAGAAAATACCCAACCAATTTTAGACGATGTTTCAGACTTTGACGTGGCGCAAATGATAATCAGGGTAAGAAATGTACTTGTTTATTAAAATAAAGACTATATTCTAGTTATATTTGAATATAAATGATGGACCTATGATAGAATAATACTTCTCTTTTTGTGGTAGTTAAGGTGTATCATCAGTTCTGTTTACCAGCAGAGTTCACAACCAATTAAGAGATAGATGTTAAGTAAGGTTAGACAACTAGAGATCAAAGGGCCAGGCTTAATGTTGATACAACCAATTGGATAATGTGACTTTGGTCTTTGGTCAAAATGGCTTGTTAACACTTCTCAGAATTAGATGGATTTATCTACCTTGCTAGAAACAACATAAGGCAGGCTCCTTATTGCCTGCTAGAGAGCAGATGAAAGTGTACTTTCCTACAGGCACATGGATATGAAGAGAGCAAGGACTTGGCTTATCAGTCAAAAAACTTACTCTAACTCCTACAGGGAGATAAGAGTGCTAGGTGGAGAGAAGGACAAGGCTGAATTTCTTCTTTATGGAAACAGTGGGGAGACTCAGTGTTTCCACCTAAAAATAGTTACGATTTTTTGAGCCCTGTACTACATATGACCTTAAAAACAAAATTTAACTATCATAATGCCCTATAAGTATCCCTGTCTACATACGTGTTACTGATTTGGAAACTAATGGAGACACTGAAATCCATTCAACTTTTTTTCCTTTAACCTCCTTCCTGCTTAAGCCTACTCTGTTGTCTCAATTGATAGGTAGTATAGTTTAATGTTTAAAAGCACATGCTCAGAAGTCAGATTTTAATTTAAAATAAGTGCTATAAACTGTGTAACCTTGGGCATATCAGTTAATCTTGTTAAGCCTCAGTTTTAAAACTACAAAGTAAGAGAGATGGAAGTCTGTCTTTTTTATTTGGCCCAAAACACTTCATCCTAAAATGGTAGTTTAAATTAACCCTTTAACTCTTCAACTTATTTTTCCTTTTTTCCTCTTTACTAAAACATGTACTTTATTATAACTGCATTGTTTCAGCTTCCTCTTTCATATTCATTTCTTCTTATAGTCAGGCTTCTGTTCCCACCCCCATTATCCCAAGTTCCCTAGTTTGTAGCTGATCTCCAGGGATCTAAATCACCATATGCAAAGGCCTTTCTTTCCTCATCTCCTTTTGTAATCACTATTGTCTTGGAATTCATCTCTACAGTTTTTTGTTTTTTTGTTTTTGTGGGTTTTTTTTTTTTTTTTTTTTTTTAATATTTACTTCTTCCTACTCCTGAAACTTGGGGTAGTTTTTAGGTTTGTGTTAACCGTCCTCACTCTGTACTATTTGGAAACCTTCTCCTCGCCCATAACCTTCTAAATGATTCCCAGACTTGTATTGTTGAGCCCCTAGACTTTTATATCAAATAGGATCTGAATCTTGCTGACACACTAAGCCAAATATATTTAAGACAGAACTATTTTTTCCCCAGAATTTGTAGGGTTTTTTGCCTGATTTTTGTTTTCAAGAGATTTCTTATTTCCATGCCTTTCTGGAGAATGGGTCATTTTCATTCCTCCGTATTCTATTTATCAGTGTGTGTCAAGTCATCTGTCTCTAAAAGTGGCTTATCTTTAGCCCTTCCTTCTTATTTCAAATGCACTTACTGTACCAAACTCAAATTATGTCTAGGCTTAAATAATTAGGATATTATTCTAATATTCTTATTCAGGATGATTCTTTGAAAAGTAGTTATGACCACATTGCTTTCTTCCTCAGGAATCTTCTGTGACTTCTCAATACCTATTGAACAAACTTAGGCTCTTCATTAGGGCATTTAAGACTTCCAGCCCTCCTCATGGCTTTATCTACTCCTATTTCTGTGCTCCTATCCATGTTTGTTCATTCATTTAGTTAACAAGTAACTAGGTACCCTATACTGGTTCATCACTGAAGATAGGGTAGTGAACCAAAGTCCCTGCTTCCTTGAAATTTACATTTTAGAGGGAGGACAGAAGATAAATATATAATATACTGTCATGTAGTAAAATGTATTATAAAAATAAGTAAAACAGGGGGCACCTGGGTGTCTCGGTCAGTTAAGTGTCTGACTTCGGCTCAGGTCACGATCTCACAGTTTGTGAGTTCAAGCCCCACATTGGGCTCTGTGCTGACAGCTCAGAGCCAGGAACCTGCTTCAGATTCTGTGTCTCTTCCTCTCTCTGCCCCTCTCCCACTCATATTCTGTTTCCCTCTCTCTCTCTCTCTCTCTCTCTCTCTGTCTCAAAAATAAACAAACATTTAAAAAAATAAGTAAAACAGAGTAAGAGAGGAGATAATGTTTGGGGTATAATAAGTTGGAGCTTAGTCTTAGCTTCCCTAACAGAGACCCCAACAGATACTCATATCTCCAAAACTTGTTATCTAGATTTTAGTGTAGAGTCTGACAAATTATGGCTGTAGGCCAAGTCTGGCCTGCTGCCTCTTGTGTTATAAATAAAAGTTTTATTGGAACACAACCCTACCCATTTCCCATTTGTTTTGTGTCTGTGACAGCTTTCACACTATAGTGGCAGAATTGAGTAGTTGCAACAGACACCCTATGGTTCACAAAGTGTAAAATGGTCTCTGGCCTTTCAGAGGGCTTCTATTTTAGCAGTATAGTTATGATACACCAAGTCATCTAGGGAATTGGATTCCCTCATCTCTTGTGTAATCATGATATTGTCTTCATCTACATGAAGGTTGTTCTTAAAGGAGGAAATAGAAGTAGAATGCAGAGAAGTTTGACACTCACATTCCATTAGACAGCTCTTAATCACATATAGCCACATTGAGCTGTAAGGAAAGTTTGGCTGTGTGCCTAACTAAAACTCAGGTTGGGTTTGGGGGCATAAGGTAATATTACCCAACTGTTAGTCTCTGAGTGTGAAGGTAGTATTTTGATGAGGGTAGTCAGGAAAAACTTCTGGGATTTCAGCAGAGATCTGAAATGAATGAGGAAAATCATGTAAATCTCTGAAAAAAGTCTTTTGGAAAGAAGAAATAAAAAGGAAGTTTTCTATTCAAATAGACTATTGACTGCTTTCTATTTTTTTTTTTTTTTCAAGTTTGTTTATAGCGAGGGAGGGGCAGAGAGGAGAATACCAAGCCCCTGTACCTTCAGCACGGAGCCTGATGCGGGGCTCCATCTCAAACCATGAGACCATGACCTGAGCCAAAATCCAGAGCCAGATGATTAACTGACTGAGCCACTCAGGCACCCTGACTGCTTCCTATATTTAATATTTCTTTCCCTGTGTAATTTTGTTAAAGAGCTAACCTATATGGAAGTGTCTGGCATATAAATGGTCAAGAATTTCTTTGTTTTATGTTGTTCCCTCAACTATTCTTTTGATTCTATCCCTCTTTTAAGTCTTAGCTGATACTGTCTTTCATGAAATCTCAGGTTATCTCATTTGCCTCTCTCATGCTATGTAACTGTTCTGTGTCAATTGTTGCCTCAGATGTAAGTAAATTTCTATATTAAAGTGGCATTATACTCTATGTTTCTTGAAGGCAGAAATTTACACTTTATTAAACTGGATTGCCATACATTTATTATAGAAAAATAATTCTTGATATACTTTCACTCCACTCTGGTGTTCTCTAGAATTAAATTTAAAGTAGTAAGTGTCATTTGAATGTAAATATCATTCACACGTAAATGGGTAAACTGGGTATATTTTCTTCATTATAGGTAAATACTGCAACAACTGTGGCTGACTTAAACTCAATAGTAAATGAATGCTATAACTATCTCGAGCTTATTGGATGTCTAAGACTTATAACATCAATAAGTGACAAATACATGTTGGCAAAAGATATACTAGTTTACCATGTAATTAAGAGAGTCCAAGCACCCTTTGAAAGGTAAGTTGTTTATATGATTCTCTCAAATTACATGTTTAAAGTGATTGTCTTATAATGTTAGATATATTTGATAAAAATGTAAGCTATTTTAAATAGTGCTTTAAAACTAATGTCTTAAGGATAGTTACTGTTCTAACCCTTTTATATGGAGTTGTATAAATGTCTCATACTTGGGTAGGAAAAGTAATCATTGTCTCAACTTATAATTATTTTTCTAAATAAAAAATATTTTAAATTTCTTAGCATATAAGCCAACTATTCGATTTCTACTCATTCACTTAATAACTATTTGTTGAGCACCTGTTGTCTGCTGGGTAATAAGTACTAAGCATTCTTTGATTAACAAGGTGGGTGTGAGCTTTGCTCTTTGTTAGCTTAGAACACTGGTCTTCAAACTTTTTGTTCTAGTCACCCTTAAAAGAAGTTTGGAAATTTATGGTTCTCACATTTTTTCTATTCTCATAATATAAAATACATATGAAAGTAAGCATACTTGGACACTGTGTAATCACCACACAAATCTAATAATTACTAGTCAGCCTGTGGCCAGTCTTGTTCATTTACCTTTGTTAATCCATAGATTTAAATACATTTGATGCGTTCAAAACCATTACACTTAAGTTCTAATTGTCTCCATATTTTGCCATTGTAAATCTTCTTTTGTGTCTTTTGAGTTTTGTTTTTTTTTTTTAATGTCTCTTTATTTTTGAGAGAGAGAGTGCAAGCATGAGTGGGAAAGGGGCAGAAAGAGGGACAGAGGATCTAAAGTGGGCTTGGAGCTGACAGCAGTAACACGATGTGGGGCTTGAACTCATGAAACCATGAGATCATGACCTGAGTTGAAGTCAGACACGCAACTGACTAAACCATCCAGGCGCCTCTTTTTTGAGTTCTTCTGATGTTAACCTTAATGATCTATGATAGCTTTCTTGCTATATGGTATGATGAGGTCTTTCAGGCTCTGTTTTGCATTTTGAACTAAGGAACCTTTGTTTCTTTGAAAGGGGAATAGTATTTGAAAAACACAATCTGGGTGCTAGGAATGCTTATTTTTGCCAGATTAGTCACTGTTTTTAGGCCTTTTCAGTGGAGCCAAACTAGGAAATATAGGACTGTTTTGGTTTGGTTTCAGGTTTTTAAGGTAAAAAATATATTGGCTTTTAGTGATAACTTCAAATTCACTACTACAAGATTTTTAACTTTTTCTTTGCTCCATGTTGAGAATCTTAATTGTCAACAACACAGGAGAATTAAAGTATGAAATAATTACTCACTTGATTTATTCCACATTTCATTAATAACAGTCTCAAATAACATTACCAACATTATCACCAATACCATATTAGTATTGAAAACAGATTAACATTTTTCTAGGGCTGTGTAAATTATTGTATTTTAAAAACATTTGGAATATTCTGTTTTTATACTACTAACTGAATATACATTTTATTTTCATTTTTTATTTTTAATAATTTTTACTTATTTTTCTTCTTTTTTCTTTTTCTTTTTTTTTTTTTAGCATTTATTTATTATTGAGAGAGACAGAGCATGAGCATGGGAGGGGCAGAGAGAGGAGGAGACACAGAATCCGAAGTAGGCTCCAAGCTCTGAGCTGTCAGCACAGAGCCCTATGTGGGGCTCGAAGTCACAAACCATGAAATCATGACCTGAGCCAAAGTCAGACGCTCAACCTACTGAGCCACCCAGGAGCCCCTACTTATTATTTTTATTAATGTTTATTTCCTTTGAGAAAGAGAGGGTGAGAATGGACGTAAGTTGGGGGGGGGCAGAGAGAGAAAAGTGGGGAAAGAGAGAATCCCAAGCAGGCTCCTTTCCATGCTCAGTGCAGAGCCCAACGTGATGCTGATCTCACCACTGTGAGATCGTGACCTCACATCAAGAGTCAGATGCTTAATGGATTGAGCCACCCAGGCACCTCTATTTTTTGTGATTTTTAAAAATTTTGTTTTATTTTAAAATAATGTCAAATATTTGCATGGTTCCAAAGTCTAATCTATAATGAAAGTATATTGAAAGAACTCAGAGGCACCTGGGTGGCTTAGTCGGTTAAGTGTCCGATTTTTGATTTTGGCTCAGGTCACCATCTCACAGTTTGTGAATTCAAGCCCTGCATCGGGCTCTGCACTGACAGCACAAACCCTGCTTGGAATTCTCTCTTTCCCCACTTTTCTCTGTCTGCCCCTCCCCAACTTGTGTCCATCCTCACCCTCTCTTTCTCAAAAAAAAAAACAACTCAGCTCTATGATACCAGTTGTATTCAGAGGGGTATAGCTTTCATCTTTATCACATTCACCTTTCATTCCCTGATGAAGTAATCATTTTAGTGATTTTCATTGTTTATCTTTCTATTAATTATGGGTTTAAAAAAATTTTTTTAATGTTTATTTTTGAGAAACAGAGAGAGACTGAGTGGGGGAGGGGCAGAGAGAGAGAGAGGGAGAGAGTATCCGAAGCAGACTTCAGGCTCTGAGGTGTCAGCACAGAGCCCGATGCGAGGCTCAAACTCATGAGTCAAGAGATACAACCTGAGGGAAGTCAGGCACTTAACCGACTGAGCCACCCAGGCACCTCTACTTGGGGTTTTTTTTAATGATAGCAGATAAATATTTGTGTGAATGTGTACTAATTTCTTTTATTAGATAAATAGTAACATACCATCCACTCTTTTTTCTGGTCTTTTTTTTTTTTTTCAATTGGCAATATATTCTGGAGATCACTCCACAGTAGAAAATACTTGTAGTTTAGAATCTCTATCACATGGCCTTTTCCTCTCTGTGTCTCTTATAAAGAGACACTTTATAATCCACTTGTCATTGTATTTAGACAGCCCAAGTAATCTAGATAGGATGATCTCAAGATCTTTAATTATATTTATTTAGACCTTTTTTTCCAAAGGAAAAAGTCTACGTCTTTTCAGTCTACGTCAGGATGACTGACAGTATTAGGGTTTGTTTCTGGCACATCTCTAGAGCTAGAGCATGGAAACAAACTTGGGAATTTGCATGCCTGATACAATTCCTCTGCAAGTGGTTTGTAATAGGGTGGTAGAGGGGTATACGGAGAAATGAGCAGCTAAAAGGGATTTCAGAAAAGGAAATTCATAGGACTAGGTAATAAGGGATGGAAGAGGAAATAGTTAAGGATGACTTTTAGATTTAGCTATCCTAATTTGAGGGATAATGGAGGCATATACTGTCAATTATGGTTCAGATTCTGGTAGTAAGCTAATTAACTTTCTCTTGGACTTGATAATTGTTTGGTTGCTTGGAATATATGGTAACAATTAGTCTGTTGGGTATATTTCTGGGCTGGAGGTAATAGATTTTATAATGATGAGTGTATACCTGCTAAATACAGCCATGGGAGAGGGTAAGGGAGAAGAGAAATTGGCCTTGTTACAGATCAATGAGGGAGAAACAGCAACATTTAAGGCAAAATAAAGAAAGATGAAGCTTTGTAAGAGCCTGAAACAATCTGGCCAGAGAAATAAGAGAAACCAGAAGACTGATGCTGTAGAAGGAGATCATTCATGAACTTAGGGCAGTTTTTCCTCAGATACAGAGAGGAATGGAATAAAAGTGAATAGGAAATAAGCAAATGAAGGTAGTGAATGTACATTAATCTTTCAAGTGGGTGGTCTCCTACTTGACCATCTACTTAGAAAGGAAAACAGATGGGATTGAAAGAATTTTTTTTTTTTCTATTTAAAGATGGGAAAGATAAGCACATTTCTGT
Source organism: Prionailurus viverrinus (assembly GCF_022837055.1). Taxonomy (NCBI): domain Eukaryota; kingdom Metazoa; phylum Chordata; class Mammalia; order Carnivora; family Felidae; genus Prionailurus; species Prionailurus viverrinus. The sequence continues at coordinate 75,988,442 of NC_062566.1, forward strand.
GCTCTGGAGGAAAAGCCAATAGAAAAGGAGATGAATCTGTAGCAGGTACCTAAGAAGGTGGGTAGGGGATCTAGAGCCACAGGTAGGGCTCAGTCAGTCTGATAGGCAAAAATAAACCTCCATTCTTCCTTACTAGTAAGAATGTGCATTTTTAAAAGTTTACTTGTATTTTGTTAATTACCCATTCATATTTAGCTCATTTCCTATTAGATTGTTCTTTCAGAAAAATGACTTCAATTTTTTGTATATTAGAGAAATTAGTTTTCTGTCATGTATATAACAAACATATTCCCACTTTTTTTTGTCTTCTTAATTTCTTTTTAGCAGTACATATTTTAATTTTTTTATGTGGCTAAGATTTATTACTACTATTTTTCTTTGCATTCTCCAGGCATCTTCATTCTTCTACCAACTAACTTTGCAGTGTAAAATACTTCACATGTCTACTTTTTTCCTTTTAAAAAGTTGTTAGCTTAATTTATAACTAGTTTATAAACTCAAATAATGTGAGCAGATAAAATATTAATTTTATATTAGTATACCTGTTTGTTATTGATTTAAAAGTATCATCATGTATATCTATATTATATATTTTTCCTCATATGTAAGTATATGTGGTAGTAAACTAGCTAGAAATGTTAATTTGTAATTGTAATACCAAACACATGTATAAATGTTGGCTTATTGTTTATTTCTCTTAAGTTTTAAGCAGGGTCTGAAAACTCTTGGTGTTTTGGAGAAAATTCAGACTTACCCAGAAGCATTTTATAGCATCTTCTGTCATAAACCTGAGAATCTTTCTGCAGAAATCCTTAGTGATCTTTTTACAGTCCGCACATTATCCAATGTACAGTCTTTGGGGTTTTGGAACAGTTATTTACAGGCTGTTGAGGGTATGTGGATGTTTTATTTTTTTTTAATTGTCTTAGAAAATTTGTTATAGTATATTAGTTTATTTCTTTGAGTTTTGCTTTTTGGTAATAAGACTTTTCATCTAACTCCATATTTACAGAATGTATTTCAAGACAAGTTTATATGACTGAGTTAAAAGTGATCAGGAAAGATTACAGAGTAAAGTTAAATTTTGCAATATATTGTCCTCTTGATAATTTGAGGTGAAAGGCATTCTTATGTGTAATTTTAAGAAACAAAACAGATGAACATAGGGAAAGGAGAAAAAATAAGAGAGAGGGAGTCAAACCATAAGACTCAATTATAGAGAACAAACTGAGAGTTGCTGGAAGGGAGGTGGGCAGCGGGATGGTTTAAATGAGTGATGGGCATTAAGGAGGGCACTTGCTGTGATGAGCATTGGGTGCTGTATGTAAGTGGTGAATCACTAAATTCTACTTCTGAAACTGATATTACACCGTATGTTAATTAACTGTTATTTAAATAAAAACTTGAAAAATAAATAAATAGGGGATTGCCACAGCATAGAGTAATCCTAAAACTAGTCATCGATTTCATCTTTTGCAATGTTAAGTTAAATTGAATTATTCTTCATCCATTGCTTAGGGCTATGGAAATGGTAAATATCATTGAGTATTAGCTATGTAAAATCATTCCATTTAAATTGAGCAGGAAGGATTTAAATTTTAGTTAAAATTCTTTTTAGGTGGGCTGTTTAGTTGTTTTACACCATTTATTTTTCCTCTCTGCATTTGATGAACTACTTTCTTAAATAGGGATGATCTGGAAATGGTTTAAAATTATTTTTATTATCATGCCCACTGAACCTCTTTAATTATATGATAATTTTATATTAGAGAAGGCATTCGAATGTATAATGAATAGTTCTACTAAATGATTTTCTGAGTTCTACTTTGAGGTTCAAATAAACATTTATTGGGTGTACAGTTTTCCTCTTATTACATTTGATCTGGTGATTTAGTTTGTCTAAGATAGATGTTAGATTCTCTGCCTTTAAATATTCATTCACTGTCTAGTTGGGAAAGAGTCTATGATGATAGCAATATATATAACATGGATTTATTTTTCTTTTTTGGTAAACTTTTCAGATGGTAAATCTGCAGTAACAATGGAAGACATTCTTATTTTTGCAACTGGTTGCAATTCCATTCCACCAGCTGGATTTAAACCCACTCCTTCAATTGAGTGTCTTCATATGGATTTTCCTGTCGGAAACAAGTGTAATAACTGTTTAGCTCTTCCAATCACCAATACATACCAAGAATTTCAAGAAAATATGGATTTTGCCATAAAAAACACTCTAAGACTAGAAAAGGAAGAAAGTAGTCACTACATTGGACATTAAATGTTTTGAACAAAGACATGCTTCTTTAAAAGCTGCTATTGATACTTTTTGTTTCAGAAATCTGTCCATCATCATTTTTCAACAAACTTGTCAGCTTCTTGGCCCAATAAAATTTATGATATGAACATAAAGGAATGTTTTGGCCACTTAAGCTAAAAACTTTTTGTGTTAAAGTATACCAGTCAAAGTTGATATTTTTCTATTTTCTTAAAATACATGCTTCATAAACTTTAATATAAATAGTTTTAAAATAGCTGTACAGACTTTTTTCAAGTATAATAGCATGAGATATATATATATATATATATATATATATATATATGGGAAAAAACTTGTATTCACTATTTCTGCAAATTAGTATTAGTTACAGGATACCACAATGTTTTTTCTAGTTTTAAAAAATTTTCAAATTATTTCTTATTTTAAAGCATTAAATAGAAAAGCTAATTGATAAATCCTGTTATATAAATCAAAGGCATATATTCCAGGGAACGTGTTATAAGTGTTTTTTTTTTTTCTAGGATGGCACTAAATTGATTAAAAATGCTTTTAGATTACTGATTTATATTAAAATAGACCTTCACTGCAATTAGATTATGCCTAATGGGAAGTATTATATGAAAAGCAGAATTGCACAAATATTCTAAAATCTATGGACATTCCATATAGTCTTAAGAACACTTCTGAGGTGGATAAAATATAGTTGAAAATACCTAAGAAAGTGTCTTCTTTAAAGCCTTGTCTTTAATCATAGGATTTTTTTCCCCTCTCTGTATCCCCTGTGTCATATTAAATCACATTATGTCTGATCCAGAATCATTTTTGGTGTCTCAGTTATCTCAGTGGATCGCCATGTGGTAGGTTTGACTATTTGACAGTTATTTATTACCAAGATGGTTGTATGATAGGTAAACTGGTACCACTGTGTTATACAGTTATCTTCTTTGCTCTTGAAAGATATTGTTATTATAAAAGCAACCTAGAAACATGTAAGAAAGAAATGCAAATAGAATGAAAAACCCACTCTGATGTCACCATGCAGAATTAACTACAGTGTTTCATTGTATCTTACTATAAACTCTTTACCTTTCCTTGCCTTTTAAACTTTATTAATGTTACTAAAAATTAAAGAACACCTAAAAGTAACAAAAAAAATCATATAATAACAATTTGAAGATACATAGTCCCATGGTCACGTCCCCATGTGTATGTTCTTACAAAAGAAGAAGGTGGAAAAGTCTTATGTCCCTAATCTATTATCAAATATTAAATGGGTTTTCCACCAAGGTAAATTGGATAAGAGGTAAATCTTTATGAGAGGTTGGTTTTAATCACATTTTTAAAATACACATAGCAGATAATCAACTATCATCATATTCTCCCCAAGACATCCTTTAATTATTGATACTTTTTAAAGGAAAACAACATATCTCTTAATACCAAAGGAAAACTAAAACATAATCCTAATACAATTTCCTTTGTTACACTTACTGACAGACCCAGCAAATTACAGTTTCATTTTAACTTGAAGTTTTTAAGAACTTGATACAAGGCATGTCTTTGTCTTGAATTGTTAAATTATCAAAAGTAATTAAAGGATTAATAAAAGTTTGAATACCTAATATAAACTTCAAATTTTCCATATAGCTTTTATTCTAAATGTGATGATAAATTGGATATTTCTCAACCCTACCTAGATTTTATGAAATTAAAAACCAGTATAAACCAAATAACCTAATTAAAGCTATTTTCTGGTCATTTGTAGTTTTAATTTCTCCTGAAGTGGTAATTAAAACTGCTGAAATTTCACACAATTTTTGGGTAGGGTAGGGTTTGTATGGAAGCAATATGCTTGGTTGGCGATAACTAGAAACAGTATTTCAGTTCCTCATTTCACTATGTTATGTGTAGACAGGGACTTAGGGATAAGGTATGATGTAAATAATAATTTAGGATATTCACATTTTAAAGTGAAGCATACTTATTGCAAAGCATCTTCTGGGTTTAAGGATGTTCCATTAATTTGATATTTAGGTTAATCTGTATAGTCAAGGCATAGTAGAGAATCCTATATTTATTTTCTGCCATGTTACTATGTCAAATGGTTAATATTGTGATTGTTCTTTTTCTTTTTTCTATTCATTGTTGTAGCCAGTGCACAACTCTTACTGACATTGAATTTCTAAAGTCATTATGCTATGAAACCTTATCAATGTGTATTTGTATTTCCTGTTTGAGTTGTCAAAATGCCATATATTTCAAGTTTGTTTTCCATTGGTCTCAATATTGAAGAAAACCATAAAGTCACCTATTACACATCTGCTAATGGTCTTTGGTTAGTTTTAAATTCGTTGTTTTTGGACATCTTTTAAGCCTTTTGTTATGGGAACTTCGTCTGACGACCTTTTATACAATTCTTTATATTCTTGTACTTAGTCACTTTAGTGTTTTAGTATTTAAGGTTAAAGTTTCTTTAAAATATTTCATCAAACTGGGTTATGATTTTATACTTTGTAATATTTAATTTCCATATTATGAATAAGCCATTGTTTGGGTCAAGTAAAAAGCTTTCATTTGATTACTAACCAGAGAATTCACTTTGGCTTCTACTTTATGCTAAAACTTTCAGTAATTTTTTTCCCTAAATTTATGTAATCTATTGTTACTTTTATACTCAATACTGAATGCTAAGTAAAGGAGATTATAATAGGTAAGTTTTCTCCATGACTTTGCCTTTAGTATTTAGTCATTGTAAGAAAATGATTAGAACAAGATTCTATTTATGATAATGTAATTCTTTTTTATATAGGGATTATCACATGCTTCATTGTTAGTTTTAGAATAAGCTATTAAACTACTGTTCATGCTGTAAGTAATGCAATACAAAGTTTTATGCTTCAAGTAATGCAATACAGAGTATAAGAACACATTGAATAATGGATTACTTGAATGTGTATGTAGTTTAGAAAATTTTGGATTGTTTTGAAAAAACCCAATTTTCAAGTTCTCATTTTGACTCTTTTCCAGTTGCCCAACATATGCCAGGTATTATACTAGGTGATAGTTGATGTGTCAGCCTATTTTTCCGTTTTTTTTTTTTTTTAAGACTTCAGATGTAACCAGAAAACATGATAATTACAATGAAGTTTGTTAAATAAATATGTTCATGCTACTAAATGTGAAGTGCTTATATGAGCTAAATTAAATAACTTGTTAGGATTTATTGAGGTTAAGATTCTGACAATACTAGATCCAAGATCCTTTTCACATTTGAGAGATCCTGAATCCTCTGACTGACACCTGAGAACCTCTTCAGTAAGCCATTCTGTGACATTCTGTGCTAAACTTAAAACTATTCCCTAATGTAAAATAATAGTTTTTTTGTCAGGATAAATTATTTAAGGCAAAAATCTGGATGGTAGAGCCAGGCTACAGTAAATAAGGGGTTAACACTCTGAAGCCATAGTTTGATTCTTTCTGATTTTAAAAATGGGTAACAAATTCCTTTCTCAATCTCAGCCTCACAGGGTCTGTTTTCTATTTGTCTACTGTAATCATTCTTCTATGGAGTATAATATTTTATATGTTTTTGCCACCCTAAGTGCATTCCTTAGGACACTATATTATTTCATATGTATATATTGTATAGAACTGTTAAACATTGTTTTAATGTTTTATATTACTATGACTCAGAGTCCTGGGAAGAAGTCTGTGATAGAACTGAAATGGTTAACAGGTTTGCATTTGAAAGTAAAAATACACAAATCAAGATTGGGCTTTCAGATACTGGAAGATGGGAAAGTCTATATATTCTACATTCCATGAAGACAAACAATGAAGTACAACTTTCCCCTAGGGTAGGAATTGTTATTTCTGTTTAATTACAGTACATCTAGATCATTGGCAATTCCTTCAAAATAACACTGAATAAAATAGTAAATGTTCCAGTTAAGTTTTCAGTGAATATGCCAGTTAGCTGTGAAAACTAGAGGATGCAGTTCTTAAAGGTAAAGAATGTAGGTTCATAACCTTTGATCAACCTCTTCCTATTTTCCCCAGTCACTTGTCCCTGGTAACCACTCTTTGTTTCCATGAATTTGACTTTTTTTTTTTTTTTAAGATTATACATGTAGGTCATTTGATGCAGTAACAACTTTTCAGCTAGAAGATGAATAAGGTCTGAGACCTAATATATAACATGGTGACTACAGTTGATTATTGTATAATTGAAATTTACTGAGTAGATTTTAAATCTCACCAAAACAAAGATAAATATGTGAAGCAATGGATGTGATAACTAGATGGGGGGGAACCCTTCACAATATATAACTATATCAGATCATCACAGTGTAAACTTTATCTTTTGAATTTGTCAATTACACCTTGATAAAGACAAAAAATTACACAATAACCAAAATTAGTTATCAATATCGGATATGTTTTGTCATCACGCAGTTTCAAGTGTATATTAAAAACCAGCTGTCCATTAACCAAGCAACCCTCCCCCACATATGATTTTTGCAGTTACTAAAAGCAAAGGAGGAGGATATTCAGTTTGCTATTTTGAATTCTTACTAGCTCCTGTGTTCATGTACGCAAAACACCATAAAACTAGACCGTTTTACCTAAAAGATAAGATTGAGAAATCTGCCAAATTAGAGCAATGCTCCAAAGCTGCCTGTTTCCCTGGGAAAGGGGCAAAGGGGAGACCTCTCCTGCTGCACTGGGAAGGAGA